>NC_086125.1:1920000-2240000 GCF_963921235.1 Mobula hypostoma
ATCATCGTGTAGTCGTCTGATTGGAATATTCCAGTGCCTTTCCACCTTATTTCACTTAGGCCTAGGATGCTGACTTCTAGCCTCTTCATTTCTAACTTTATGTTTTCTAGCTTACCAGTTTGGTGCAGGGTTTGAACATTCCAAGTGGCAATTTGCAATCTCCTGTTCTTGCGGACAGTAGTGGTATGACGATCCGGGCTGACCTGTCCGTTTACATGATATCCCATACCGAGCGAGGTGTCCGCACTATTTGGAAGTGGGCTGCCAGTTACGCTGTTGTCTTTTACATTTGTGTATGTATTAACCATGGTTGTACTAGGGATAAAATACAAGAAGTAGCTTCCCCTTGCTTGCTTCCGATGCAGTGTCCTTACAAGACGGGTGTCCCTGAACATTGTCCTATTAAAAGGGTCTACTGCTCAACGTCTGAGAAGCAGGAACCATCGATTGTGTTACTCACAACTTCCCTTCTGCTTCATCCACCACCTGCATTCCGTGGCTTCACTGTAACCCAAGTAGGGAGGCTGACAGGTGCTACACCTTGCCTAAGGGTGACCTGGAGGGAGCTGTGGTTAATGGTAACCTCATTACCCAAAGCAAATGCCCCACAGCCGGATGTAGTTTATCCTCATACCCAGGAGGACCCACTGTTGAATATTGGACAATAAAGTGGACTCTTGACCTCACAATCTGTCTCATTATGACCTTGAATGTTGTGACTACCTGCACTGCATTTTTACTGTCTCTGTAACAGGTTATTCTGCATTCTTTTATTGCTTTCCCTTGTATTACCTCAAAGCTCCACAGCAAGGAAATGATCCGTGTGGCCGTCATGCAAAATCAGTGGTTCACTCTATCTCATTATGTGACTATAATAAACCAATTTATTAATTCAGTTCAGCAGCCAGCTAAGTTTTGGTTTTGCAACATCACAATAGCCAGTCAATTGCACCAGGAGCCTCGGGCATTGTGTTTTTGTGTCCCTCCCGCTCGCTTGCTGGTGGCGAGGGTGGAGATCAGGGAGGTGTGACGTGGAACTCTAGAATTTCTAGACAAATCCCTAAAGATTTACACCATACACTGAACTATTCAGCCCATCATAGCTGTACGTCAATAAAATAACAGCTGATCTTTTACCTCAGCACCACTTTCCTCCACTAACCCCATATCTTGATCCTCTTCATATCTAAAAGTCTATAGTATACACTGTTGTGTCTGTGCAACTACATATCAATTAAATAAAAGCACACACGCAGAGGTGGCTGTAGCTGGTGAAGCTGGCAATGGAATGAGACAACGAGCCGAGCAATTCGCACGCACTGTTATCAGTCAATAATTAGTGCTACGGGGAGACTATGCTCTAAAAGACGTAGATCCATACATTACACTTCCTCCTCCTTTCGATTAATGTAACATAAACTGTATATGTAACAAAACATTCAATTTCCCTTCAACAAACCAATTTCAAATAAACATGCTTTCACAATAACAGTCCATAACCACAGATTCAGTCTTCTGGGTGGCACTCCGCTCTTTCAGGGTAGCGTCTTTGGACCTGTGGAGTGGCATCAGGTTTGTCGGGCGTCTGGTCAAGGACAACGTTCTCTGTGCAGGTGTCACCTTGCTGTCAGTGACATGCTCATCACTGAGAGGTAAGTCCGGTGACTGTAACATGCCTGTCTTGTTGGATACAATCAACTCAGCTGAGCATCCAGTATCTGGTCCACATGACATCTCCATGTATGATCTCCAACATCCACTGTGTACGTCAGGGGTCTAGTTCTTGTAGCTATCCTACCAGGTGTGCACCTGTCTTCTCAGTAATCACATGCTAGCACTTCCTGTCCAACCTTGAGACTCCTTGCTGATTTACTTGGCAACTAAGTGAACTGCTCATTCTGTACTTTCCTCCGTAGATCTGGTTTCAGGAGGTCTGTGCAAGATCTCAGATTTCCGCTCATGAACAACATTGCAGGTGTTTGATTTATCATTGCAAGAGCAGAGTTCTGATACACAAAAAGGAAGTTATCCACCTTGTGTTGTAGATAAATGTCCTTCTTGCTCATAGCTTAAATGGACTTCTTGAAGGTCTGACCAAATCTTTCATCTAACCCATTCATTGCTGGGTGGTGAGGAGCTGACTTGAAATGTTTCATGTCATTTTTCTTCATGAATAGTTTGAACTCTTCTGATATGTATTGTGGTCCGTTGTCACTCATAATTTGTTCTGGTAAGCCACTTTTGGTGAAGATAGTCCTCAGATTAGAAACATTCTTTTCTGAGGTGGTTGACTTCATTGGTACAATCTCCAGCCACGTCCAATGAGCATCTACAGCAATCAGAAACATGGAGTCCATGACTGGCCCAGCAAAGTCAATATGTACTCGTCAGGATGAAGATGGCCACTCCCACGGGTGTAAACGTGCCTGTGGGGATGCATTTTGAACTTTGTGGCAACCCGAACAGCTTTAGGTCGTCTTTAATCTGTCTATCTATTTCTGGCCACCATACATAGCTCCAGGCAAGACTCTTCACCTTGACTGTACCCAGGTGTCCACATGCAGATTCTCTAACACTCTGGTGCACAGTTTAGAGGGAACCACAACACGAGATCCAGGCATTAGCATTCTTTGACATTCTGACAGTTGGTCTCACCTCTGGAAACATAAGATGGGCATGAGCTGGCCATCCTTGCATAGTGATCTCATAGACTTCTGACAATGTCAGGTCACTCCTTCTTTCCCTTTGTATTTTGGAATTTGTTACTGGCAACTGACCCACCAATGCAGTGTGGAACACCTCTGCTGGGTCACAGTGTGAAGACTTTTCTTCTTCAGTTGACAACAGTGGAAAGTGTGACAAGCCATCAGTGTTGCTGTGTTGTTTGTTACCCTTGAACTCTATGTCATAAGAGTGGGCTCTGAGGAAAAGTGCCCAACGTTGTAAACGCTTAGCAGACATCACTGGGATTCCCTTCCTGGGATTGAAAATGGACACGAGGTGCTGGTGGTCTGTCACTAGAGTAAACTTTTGTCCATAGAGGAAGTGGTGGAACTTCTTTATTCTCTATACTAGACTAAGGGCCTCTTGGTCAATCTGTGCATAGTTGCATACTGCACTCCTTAGTGATCTAGAAGCAAATCCAATTGAGTGTTGAGATCCATCTTGCCTAGTGTTTGACAAAATGCTACCAATGCCATAAAGGGATGCATCACATGTCTGATGGCAGAGATGGGTCATAATGAGTGAACAGATCATCTGATGCTATTAGTCTCTTTGTTTTGTTGAATACTTTTTCACACCTTTCTGACCATTCCCACTTTGCTCCTGTCTGTAACAGTGCATTCAATGGGTGCAGCACTGTAGCAATGTTTGGGAGAAACTGGTGGTAGTATTTACATGTCCCAAGCTGGTTTGGGTTCCTGTAACACTGCTTCAGTCTTCCTCTTGTGACTTACATAAACCTTGCTTGTCAATGACATGTCCACAATTTGAGATTTCATTCTTGAAAAACTCACATTTCTCTCTCTTTGCACTCAGACCATACTCAGTCTGGTAAGCACTTTACCAAGGTTTTGGAGGTGCCCTTCATCATTTTTGCCTGTCACAATGATGTCGTCAAGGTAACATTGTATTCCTGGGATATCTTGGAGCAGGAGGTCCATTGCTCTTCGTCAAATTGCTGGAGCTGATGTGACCCAAAGATGAGACGATTATACTGGAACAGTCCCTTGTGAGTGTTGATTGTGAGGAACTTCCTGCTTGACTCCTCAGTCTCCATTTGTAGATAGGCTTGTGAAAAGTCAGTCTTTGAAAACCTCTCCTGTCTGCCAAAGATGCAAAAATGCCTTCTATTTGTGGCAGGGGATACTGCCCAGTATGCAGCACAGGGTTGACGCTCACTTTGAAGTCCCCGCATAGCCAAACAACTCCAGTCTTCTCTTTCTTGATCACTGGGACAATGGGTGTGGCCCAATTATTCCACGCAACCTCAGAGAGAATGCCAGATGCCACCAAGCTCTGAAGTTCAGCATCCACTTTAGGACGTAGTGCGTAAGGCACTGGATGTGCTTTATGGAATCTTGGTGTTCCTTCTTCATTCTGTTTAATTTTGGCCTTCATGCCTTTGAGTTTACCAATACCCTTCTCAAGCACTTTCTCATTAGCATTAAGTAACTGTGCCAGTCTCTGGTTCGTGCTACCATTTGGGCCGCAGTTGCCTGTTGATGACACATTGAAAGCTTTGATTGTGTGCCAGTCTAGTTGGATTTTTCTCAACCATTCGTGTCCAAAAAAAGGCTGGCATTCCTTCTTAACGCATAAAGTTCTAACCACTGTGTTTTGCTTCTGCATATCTCATTTGCTTTCAGTTTGCCTTTGGGAGATTCTTTTTCACCTGTGTAGGTCTTTAGTGTCACTGAGGTCTTTTCTCATGGTAACTTAGAAGACAGTCTGTTGTAATCAGCCTCTGAAACTATAGACAGAGTTGACTCAATATCCAGCTCCATTTTCAGTTTTACATCAGACTCATCCATTGTGATCCATTTGATTTTGCAAGCTGCTTCAGTAATGCTATGCAGTTCTAAGCATGACAGCTCACTTTTGTCAGACTCTGTGTTTTCTGATTCTGTTTCACATTCAGTCACTTTCTGCATTTGCTTAGTTTTGTGTTTGAAACTTTTCACTCTGTGTGGTTTTTCTCTTTGGTTGTGCTTTTTGTCTGCTTGCACACTCCCTATGTGACCTTATCTGTGACACTTTCTGCAAACTTTTTCTTTGAATTAACAGCCATTTGTATCATCGGAGGATTCGCCACATTGATAACATTTTGGCTTTTTGAACCATTCAGAGACATTTTGTGTTTTTCACATCCTAAACTCTTTTACTGTAGTTCTGACATGTCCTTTGCCACAGTCTCTAATGATATTGCAATGGTCAATGTCAATTCTAAGGTTAGGTCTGTTTCTGACAGCAACCTCTTTTGAGTGCTTTGACTGTGCATGCTGCATACAAGCCTGCTCCTTAATGCTGCAGATAGTCCATCCCTAAAGTCACAGTACCGGGGAAGTTTGTGCAGTCTGCAATGTATTGAGAAAATGTTTTCATCCTTTGACTGGTTTCTATTGTAACATCTAAATCACTCAGCAATTACTGATGATTTAGTGCTCAAGTGGTTTTGTAAAACTGCAACAATTTTGTCAAATGTTTGCTTGCTGGCTTTTCAGGGGTTACTAAGTTGCATAAAAGTCTGAACATTTAAGCACCGTTAAGCTAAGAAGCATGGCGGCTTTCTTTTCCTCATCCACGTTTTCAAGTTACAATACAGTTCAACCCTCTCAATGTAAAATTTGCTGTCCTCATTAGCATTATCAAATTCATCAACTTTCCTGACCAAGACCATCGTCACGTTATATTCACTTTAACTTTGCTAGTTGTGCATCTCTCACTGGGTACTGTGCACTGTTACTTACGCATCCCCTCGTTAGCGTCCGTGACAGCCTTCTCTGTACTGATTCACTCTTCCCTCTCACTGTCTCTCTCCCTTTCTCCACATTCTCTCATCTCGTAACTGTTGGTGCAGTTGGTGATATTCACTGACATTCTGGTTCGTACTTATCGCCAATTTGTTGTGGCTGTACAGCTACATATCAATTAAATAAAGGAGGTGGCTTTAACTGGTGTATTCACATTGCAGCGAGAGAGCAGATCAATGTGCATGTGTAGTTATTGGTCAATAATTGGTGCTAAGGGGAGTCATTGCACTAAAAGAAATAATCCATACATTACATATACTCTTTGACTGCCGCTCCACAAACTCTTTGCAGAGACAATCTCAAAGGTGAGTGACTTGGAAAGAGAGAATTTTTCTTCCTCTTTGGCCAGAATTGCTACCCTCTTCAGCCCATCTAGTCCATGGCAAACTTTTATCCTACCTAGTCCTAGCAAACTGCACCTAAACTATAGCTCTCCATACCCCTCCCATCCACATACTTTGTGAAACTTCACTTCGATGTTACAATTGAACCCACATCCACCATTTGCGCAGACAGCTCGTTCCACACTCCCAATGCCCTCAGGTTCCCCTTAAATACTTCAGCCTTAACGTATGACTTCTAGCTCTAGTCTCAACCAATCTGAGTAGAAAAATATTGCTTTTATTTACCCTTCATAATTCAGTATACACCACCTCTACAGAAACGCCCTTCATTCTTCTACACTCCAGGGAATAAAATCCAAAACTATTTATTTAACCTTTCCTTATTACTCAGTTCCTCAAGTCCAGACAACAGCTTTATAATTTTTTCTATATTCTTTCGATCTTATTGATATCTTATCTAAGACAAGAGGGCACACGCAGCCTCAGGATACGGGGCATCCATTTAAAACAGAGATGCGGAGAAATTGTTTCAGCCAGAGGGTGGTGAATTTGTGGAATTTATTACCGCAGGCCGCTGTGGAGGCCAGGTCGTTGGGTGTATTTAAGGCAGAGATTGATATGATGTTTCAGTTCGGGTGAGCAGGGCTGAGACAGAGATGTCACGTCTGTGCACTACAAAATGATAATTGTAATGCATACGTTACCTCTGCTACCTTTAAAAGACTCAACTGTTCGTTTCTCCATATCCTAAGTGCACGGCCTGCAAGATGAGTGTGCCTTTGTGGGCCTGAGGCTTTGTGATTCTGTGGACAAGCTGATTCTCTGCTGATACCACTGAATGAAGTATTGTAGAGGAAATAAAGGGAACAGCTGATCATCTGTCCATGGTCTCTGTACTTGGTAAACCGCTATCTCTCTCTCTCTCTCTTCATCTGGTAGGAAACAGTTTGCTGCAGTTCAAGAACTCAAAAAAAGTGATGCAGCAGACTTTAACACCACAATTAAGGACCATTATTAACGTCCATCATTAAGGACCTCCAGCACCCAAGGCATGCCCTTTTCTCACTGCTACCATCAGGTAGGAGGTACAGAAGCCTGAAGACACACACTCAGTGATTCAGGAACAGCTTCTTCCCTCTGCCGTCCGATTCCTAAATGGAGATTGAATCTTTGAACACTACCTCACTTTTTTGAATATACAGTATTTCTGTTTTTGCACATTTTTAAAAGTCTATTCAATATACGTAATTGATTTACTTATTTATTATTATTATGCTTTATTTTATTTATTATTTTCTTCTCTCTGCTAGATTATGTATTGCATTGAACTGCTGCTGCTAAGTTAATGAATTTTACTTCACATGCCGGTGATAATAAACCTGATTCTGATTAATCAGTGAGTTGTTTTGTTTTTGTCTCCTCTCTCACTGAGTGACACCTCTCTGCCCTTTATTAGAGAGAGGGAGAGAGAGAGAGAGAGAGAGAGGGAGAGAGCGCCTGTGGCATATCGAACTGTTGGGCGAACAAGTAGTCAAGTAGTCTCTCTTGGGGGTTTTGCTATTGCTTGATTAGTGAGTGGTGGGTGCGGATGCTTTTTGTTGAATTAAGTGGGGGTGGAAGGGGGAAGATCAATGCTTTGCTGCTCCTTATATATAGGAGGGGCAGAAGGGGCTTTGGGGTTCTAATATTTTTACTGCCACTCATTCTTTGGAGTACTCTTCTGTTTTCATGGATGTCTCGAAGAGCAAGAATTTCAGATTGTATATTGTATACATTCTCTGATATTAAAGGGAACTATTGAACTATTGTTCTGTCTTTGCGGTGGATGATAAAAGCCTTTGAGTTGCAGCACTGCATCTGAAATGATGGAATTGAGCCATGTTTCCATGAAGCAAAGTATGCAACAGCACCTGATGTCCCTGTAGTACTTCAATCTTGCTTTGAGGTCCTGAGTTTTATTTTCAAAGATTGTACATTCACCAGCAGGTTTGTAGTAATGGGGTCTAAGCATTTCAATCTTACTTGCAGTCATGCACAATTTCCGCCTTTTGTTTTCTTAAAGGGGAACTGCACTAGTAACCTAAGAGTCTGCAGTCCAGAGCCTGCCAGTTTTGTGGATTGACATTTTTTTAAAACCTCTTAGAACAAAGTTACTTATTGAAGTACCCATGACTGTGACTGTGGATTTCAGCTGTCATAGTCCTATTGGGGAATACTTGATGATTCCCTTCATAGCTCATGCAAAGAGTCCCTGCTTTCCCACGCCATCTTGGAAAAATCACATTAGTACGTTGAGTTGGTACAAGGGAAAGGCAATAACAAAATGTCGAATATAGGTTGCAGATACGGAGAAAGTGCACTGAAGAGAGACAATAAGATTCAGGACCATAATGAAATTGTAAAGCCAGGAGTTCATCTGATGGTATTACGGGACAGTTCAACAATGAAATAAAAACTGTCCTTTAGCCTGGTGGTAAGTACTTTTGAGCTTTTATATCCAATGGAAGATGGGAGAAGAGTGTTTTTTTGGAATGGGAAGGGTCTTTGATCATGTAGCTGCTTCAATGAGGCAGTGAGAAGTATAGACAGAGTCCTGGTTTCCGTGATGTCCTGAGCTGTGTTCACAACACTCTCAGGCTTCTTGCAGTCACAGACAGAGCAGTTGCTACACTACTCTTCATAGCATGATTGTATTCCTGTGGATAACAATGCAGTTTGCAACAGAGTGCATGAGATAAAGAATTTCAGCTTATGAGTAGTCTATTAACTTGGCTCCCATTGGTTTTTCATACTAGTCCTTGAGTTTAAGTTTGTTTTTCTGATAATATTTTACCCCTGGATGTGGCATCTTGATGGATCATCAATTAGCAATGACTTTGTTGGAGATCATCTGCCAGAAAGCACAGTACATACAAGAAGGCTGAAGAAGTTAATCCGAAGTGTTATAAACCCAGAATAAGGCCAAGCTGTGGTTTCTCATCATTGTTATTTGTGGGTGCTTTAGTTGTGGTCTTGATAATTGGGAGCAGGGGGAGAGGAGACAAAGGCCAGGCTAGCTTGCTGTACATAGAGAGACAGAAAGACTTGATCAGGACACCCCATCCTTCCACTTTTACTTCTTTAAGAGGCTAAGGAAACCATTGATCCTTACTAATTTTTAGTGATGCACTATAGAAAGGATTCTAAGTACATAAAGGCTTGACATGGCAACTGCTCTGCGAGTGATCACAAGAAATTGCAGAGAGTTTTGTACACAGATAATTTCGTTAGTGCGCATGAGCTGGTCGTGCATGCAGCCTGTTACAGCCATTCCGACTAGTTTTCTTACTTTTTTCTTCTTACTTTATTAACTTACGTTATTTGTTGTATTGTTTTTCACAGTAACACGTTGAAGCTGCACCCTCTCTAATATGCTGGTGGAGAGAGTTTTTATTTGGGTTTTTAGTGCTGGAAATACTTACATTCAGACACGTCTCATTAGCGTGGCAGCAGTATGGTCACATTGTTTATTCCAGGGACCAGCTGATTGCGCTTATGCCGGCCGGTTTAGCGAACAGAGCGGTGGACACCCCTGCTGAAATCTGGAGGAAAACACACAGAGGATGCAGAGGGGGATCACAAAGGCGAGGAAAGAGGACCGGGTCGAGATAACAGAGACTTATGGAGAAGAGGAGTTCGGTGGGTAATAAAATGGACGAGTTGACGGTGCTAGCCAGGAATCAGAGAACATTTCGGGAGTGCATTGTTATGTGTTTTACTGAAATGGGGCTGCACGAGGACATACCCGATCAAAACTTTTCCATGGAGGGCTTCCAGACCGTTCGGGCTGACCGGAAGTACACTGAGAGCGGTAAGCGTAAAGGAGTTGGGGGCTTGCTGTTCTGGTTAACAACGGATGGTGCAATCCTGGTTATATTACGATCGAGGAACGTGTTTGTAGACCGGATATTGAACTTTTTGCTGTTGGACTCCGGCCATATTCCACCGAGATACAACACTGGGCGTCACAGGAAGTTGTTCCTGCCTGTGGCCATCGAGCTTTGCAGCTCGTCCCGTGGAGGGTCAGACACCCTGAGCCAATAGGCTGGTCCTGGACTTATTTCCATCTGACATAGTTTGCATATTGTTGTTTGATTGTTTGTGGTTTTTGTATTGCTATATTTGTGCTCTATTCTTGGTTTGTGCGGCTGTAACGAAATCCAATTTCCCTTGGGATCAATAAAGTATATCTATTTATCTATCTATCATCAAGGAAACCAGTCTCTCTTCCATGGACTCCATCAATACTTCTTGCTACCTCAGTGGAGCAGGCAGCACAATCAAAGACCCCACCCTTCCCAGACATTCTCTCTTCTTCCCTCTTCCTTGAGCATAAGATAGAAAAGCCTGAATGCACGTACGACCCAGCACAAGGTCAGCTTCAGCACCACAGTTATCAGAATCCAGAATGAGCCTCCTGTATGATCAGATGCACTCTTGACCTCGCAATCATTATGATCTCGCACTGCATCTTCTCTGTAGATTTTACACTTTACTCTGCATTCTTATTGTTTTACCTTATTCTAGCTCAATGTGTTGTCTATTGACTCGGTCTATATGAACAGTATGAAGGACAAGATTTGCACTATATCTTGGTGCACATAACAGAAACAATATACTAATCATAAACCAAAAGATTTATGGAAACACTTAGCTATGTCCATCTACTTGAGGTGCCAATAACCCAAAGTTTGAAACAGAGGAGGTTTCATCATGAATGGGTAATCCCGGTGTCTGGGCTATAGTATCGGTAGAGGTCACCCTCTGGAGCATTGCAATAGACAATGGTTGATCTAAGATATATTCATCAATTTTAGATTCACTTTCTGTGGTTGGCGATGTCAGCATTCATTGCCTGCCCCAAACCTCCCTTGCAAAGGTGTCAGTGAGCTGCCTCCTTGAAAGGTTCCCTCTTCCTGGCGAAGATTCTCTCACTGTGCTGAAGGGAAGGAATTCCAGGATTCCAAAAGAAAGCCGTTTCACAGGTGGACCGGGTGGTGAAGAAGGCATTTAACCCACTGGCCTTCATCTATCAGGGCACTGAGTTTCAGAGCTGGGATACTATATTGTGGTTGTAGATTACAATTTACTGTATGAGGATGCTGCCAGGATTGAGAAGGTCTGAGCTACAGAGAGATGATGGGTAGGATGGGGCTTTATCCTTTGGAATGGATGAGATTGGTGGATGACCTTTTGCAGATTTACAAAATCAGGAAGGGATTCAGACGAAGTTAATGTACACAGTGCTTATCCCAGGGATAGGGAACTAAGAACTAGAGGACAGAGGTTTAAGGAGACAGGTGAGGGATTTCAACGGTCGGCTTCTTCACACAGAGGTTGGAGAGTTTATGGAATGGGCTTTCAGAGAAGGCAGTTGAGGCAGGTACAATAAAATTCTGGATGAGCGTGCCTTCAGGGTTCCAGGATTTCATGGCAGGATGTAAAACATGAGGAGTAAGACAGTCATCCACCAGTGTTTTAGCTTTGCAGTGCCAAATCCTTGTTGAATGCTACTTACAGGGACGTCGATGTGCATCATAGACGAGCAGTGTAAAACGAGGCACTTCCCTGGAGTTAAACTAAGGAATGTTTTGGAGACTGTAGAGTCACCCAAGGCATTACACCCTAGCCTTAACAGAAGCAAAATCAAGGTGTTTATCAATCTGATTAGCATTGAGAATCCTTGTGAATATCGAGTAAAGGCAACAAAGGAGAGAGTTAACATAGCAGGGCATTCAACAACGCAAGTCCACTGGTGGATCGAGAAATCTAACTCACTCTACACCTTGACAATTGTGTGTGTCAGAAAGAAAGATGGAAACCTTTGTCTCTGTATTGACTAAAGGGTCTTGAATAAGAAAACTCTCCTTAACTGCCAGCCCATTCCACCAGTCCAAGACATTATGGACAGTTCACGGGGTAATGCTTGGCTCTCGTCACTTGTCCTGGAGAAAGCATACCACCAAGGATTCATGATGAAGGAAAGCAGGCCACTAACGGCCTTCATAAACCCCTGGGGCCTGTATCAAAATCAAGATGGCAAATTGAGAGTCATAGCCTATTGTTCACGACCATTGACGAATGCACAAAAAGCTACCACCAACACAGCAGGAAATTGGAAGTAGGCAACTACTGAAAAATTTAGGGATTACCTGTACTATGCCCCAACATCCCCAGTTCTCAGTGACCACAGCCCCCTCATGTATGTTCTGTCTTCAGCAAATTTGAATACCAGCGGATATAGATGAGTTGCTGAACTGGCCAATTTCTACTTCACTACCCGTTATTGTCTGGGAAAAGAAAATGTTAATGCTGACTCTGTCCCAAATGCCAGTAAACATGGAAATGACCGCAAGAGAGTGCTTGGAAGGAATCTCGTCCGATTCAGTGGGAGCCACAGTCCAGGCCATGGAAATGCAGAAAAGCGCAGACATACTCTGGTCCATGACAGTATCTGTGCCATTAAACACATTAAACGTCGACTTGGTGAACATGTCAGTTTCACCACAGTCCAGGAGAGAGACCCAGCAAGCGCAGGACGAGGATGGTGATGTCAGAACAGTAATTAACTTTGTACGCTCAGGTTCAAAGCCTACTTTTCAACGAATACAGACATTAAGCAAGCAAACCAGGTGCGTTCTATGAGAGTGGGATAAATTGGTATTGGATGAGGATTCCATCTTTTATCGGAGAACTACCCAACGAACACAACTGGGCTACCTGAGAAGTTCAAGTGTACAGTCCTGAAAGAGCTACATGATAAAATGGGGCACCAAGGCGTTGATCGTACAACAGCTCTGGTAAGAGAGAGATTTTTCAGTCCTCACATGCAGAGGGACATTGAGCACCATGTGCTAAGAGTCTGTACCTGTCTCAAGCAAAAGAAGCCGCTTCGAGAAACGAGGGCACCACTCAAGAGCATCGTGACAACACAGCCATTTGAACTTGTGGCAGTCGACTTTCTTCACCTGGACAAGCGCAAGGATGGATACGAGCACATTCCGCTGATTATTGACCATTTTACACAATTTGCACAGGAATACACCACAACCTCAAAGTCAGGATAACCTGTTGCTGACCGACTTTTCAATGCCTTTGCCCTATATTTGGGTTCCCATCATGAACGTACCATGACCAAGGGGCTGAATTTGAGAACTGACTCTTCAGGCAATTGAGAAAACCTAGCGGTGTGGCAGGTCCAAGAACTACACCGAACCACCCCCAGGGAAATGGACAAAAACTATACTGTACCATCCCTAGGGAAATGGACAAAAACTGCACCATACCACCCCAGGGAAGTTCAACCAGACCCTTCTGCAAATGTTGAAAACACTAACAGAAAGACAAAAAGAAAATTGGAAGAGTCATTGAATAAAATGGTCTATACATACAACTGTACAAGGTTGGAAGTAACACGATTCTCTCTGTTCTACTTTCTCTTCAGTAGATTGCCAAGGTTTCCCATAGATATATTCAGAACACTGACTAAAGTTCTGCAATTCACTTGGAACATTGGAAAGAAGCTGAGGAGATTGCCAGGAGTATATGCAAAAGGTCTCGGGGAGAACTAAGAGAAACTATGACAGCAGAGTGAGATTTACAGAGTTACAACCTGGGGATCATGTCCTTGCCTTATAATTGTGTAACGTCAATGACTTCCTGGCTGCCTGTGCTCAGTTCCTACAACCATGTGTCCACTAGAAACCAAAGGAATGTTTTGTACAAGGAAAGTAGCGATTGTAAGTCTAACACTGGGAGGAGATATTGGAACAACATCTACTTTTGAGGGGAAGTGTGTGACAAGGTTGAAATCTATTGAATTTAGTTATAATTATTTGATCAAATAATTAAAAAAGAGTTAAAATAATTTATTTAATGTGAATATTATATCGTGTTGTGAAAAGAAGGATAGTACTTATATTACAGAAGGAATACTGGGAGTGCAGTGTTTTATGCTTAACTGAGACCTGGCTACACATGCATTTTCTGGAGCATTGTGCTACCATAGCCGGCTTCAAGACCGTCCCAATGGACAGAGATGTTATACTGAGCGGTATGAAGAAGGGAGGGGGGATTGCAGTGTTTGTGAATGAAAGGTGGTGTAATCCCAGGCATGTTACTGTAGAGGAATGTTTTACGTAGCCCAGACACTGGGCTCTTACCATTGAGATACGACCCTATTATTTGCCCTGAGAATTCTCAACTGCCGTTTTAGTGTTGTTCTTTACATTCAACCTTCAGCTGACACAAATGTAGCGTGCAATGCTATTCTTTCGACTGTTGCAGGAATACAAACTCAATATCCCAATGCTTTTGTGGTTGTTACTGGGGATTTTAATTATGCTTCTCCTGAGGCAACACTACCAACATTTTATCAATATGTCAGCTGCCCTACACAAGACAACAGAACACTGGACCTTCTGTATGTGAATGTGAAGGACACATACAGTGCCACTGCCCTTCCCCCTCTTGTCAGATCTAATCACAACCTGGTCTTGCTAACACCCAGGCACGTGTCTCTTGTTCAGTGGCAGCCTGTGTCAACAGAATTGTAGGAAGGTTCGTTAATGAGGCTCGACAGGGATGCTTTGAGAGGACGGACTGGGATGTGTTACGTGAGCCACACAGGGAGGACCCTAACAAAATGACTGATTGTCTCACAGACTGTATCAAGCTCTGTGAGAACACCACCTTACCAGCCAGGACTGCACGCTGCTTCCCCAGCAACAAGCCCTGTATCCCCAGTGACCTGAAAGAACTCTTGAATGTAAACAAGAAAGACTTCAGGTCTGAAGATAGACAAGTACTGAGGTGAATACAGAGTGAACTGTGGGTAAAGTTAGGGGATAGTGTAAAGAATCCTACAAGAGGAAGCTGGAGTACAAGCTCCAGCAGAATAGCATAAGGGATGTGTGGTTAGGCATGAAGCAGATCACTGGCTTCAAGGTTAAAGAAAGGAAGATCGAGGGCTACCTGGATAGGGCCAATGAATTGAACTTGTTCTTCAACAGGTTCAGCATGGGACCTCCTGCTGTCCTGCCTCTCATGCTTTCTCCTTCCACCCTTCCCTCCCCTCTAGTGAGTGCTTGTGTTACAAGAACGTGACTCCATCTCAACTTAATGGCTACAGGCAATTGCCCTCCTATCTCATGTGATGAAGGTGCTGGACAGGCTGGTCCTGACTTACCCTGGACCACAGGTGAGATCTCCATTGGACCCTCTACAGTTTGTCTACCAGCCTCATGTGGGAGTGGATGATGCCATCACCTGCCTATTACAGAGAGCTCACTCCCACCTGGATGATGCTGGTGACATTGTGAGAACCACATTTTTTGATTTCTCTAGTGCCTTCAGTACAATCCAGCCACTTCTTCTGAGCAAGCAGCTACAAAGGATGGGCGTAGGCAAATCCACTATCTCCTGGATTAATGACTACCTGATAGATAGACCTCAGTTTGTACGGCTGAGTAGTTCTCTGTTTGAGATGGTTGTGAGAGGCAATGGAACCCCACGAGGAACTGTCCTGTCCTCATTCCTGTTCACACTGAACACCTCAGACTTTCAGTACAAATTTGAGTCTTGTCACTTGCAGAAGTTCTCTGATGGCCCTGCGGTGGTTGGGTGTATCAGAAGTGGGCAGGAGTCGGAGAACAGAGTTTAGTGGACAAGTTTGTGGAGTGGTGCGGGAGGAGTCACCTGCTCCTGAATGTGGCCAAAACCAGGGAGATGGTGATTGATTTTAGGGGGAAGAGGACTATGACAAATCCTGTATACATTCTGGGAGAAGTTGTTGCAGTAGTGGAGGAGTACATATACTTGGCTGTTCACCTCGACAACAGACTCGACTGGAAAACCAACACCAGGGCTGTTTACAAGAAGGGGATGAGCAGACTCTAGTTTCTAAGGAAGCTGAGATCCTTCAATCTGTGCAGCAGGATGTTGGAGATCCTTTACCAGTCTGTTGCAGTGAGTGCAGTCTTCTTTGTGGCTTTATGTAGGGAAAGCAGCATCAGTGCTGGTGATGCAAAAAGACTAAATAAACTCATCAAACAGGCTGGATCCATCCTTGGCTACAACCTGGACTCTTTTGAGTTCGTAGTGCAGAGGAAGTCACTAAACAAACTGTTATCCATTATGGACAATCAGACACATCCTCTCCATGACCTACTGAATAAGCAGCGGGGCACCCTTTCGAACAGACTCAATCAACTCAGCTGTCACAAGGAACGTGACAGAAAATCTTTCCTACCAAATGCAATGAGCATATACAACAGTTCATCTCTGTGCAACGGGAGGACACACATCATAGTACAATAGTCTCTGTTTGATTATTTTGTACATTATTATTGCTCATTGGTAAATTATCATTGTGTATATTATTATTAGACAAGTGGGCATGTGGCCAAGTGGTTAAGGCATTGGACTAGAGATCTGAAGGTTGTGAGTTCGATCCCCAGCCGAGGCAGCGTGTTGTGTCCTTGAGCAAGGCACTTAACTGCACATTGCTCTGTGACGACACTGGTGCCAAGCTGTATTGGCCCTAGTGCCCTTCCCTTGGACAACATCGGTGTAGTGGAGAGGGGAGACTTGCAGCATGGGCAACTGCTCGTCTTTCATACAACCTTGCACAGGCCTGCGCCCTGGAGAGTGAAGACTTTCCAGGTGCAGATCCATGATCTCGCAAGACTAACGGATGCCTTTATTTTTTTATTATTAGACAGTATTATTATATTTGTTATTATTAATTTTTATTCCTAAGTATATTTTCAAATGTTGCTAGTGTAACAAAATAATTTCCCACTCTTGATCAATGACACACTTATTATTATTATTTTTATTAAAATCATGCAAATGTATCTAGTTCAAAATTCTGAGAATTTGCGTGCAAAGTATTCTCTTATAGTACTGAGCACTGAATCTTCCATTGACTTGTAAGGGCTTGCATTCAATCTTCAGCATGCAATTGATTGCTCAAGCCTGCCAGAATTCTTGTGGGGGGGGCATACACAATGTAGTCATTCACCATAAAGTAACTGATTCATGAACATTACAGCATTTATGCTTCATGTTTCATTTATCTCCTTTTTTCGGGGATACTGCATTTGTCCGACTCCCATCAGGGAGGAGGCTACATGGCATCCACACCAGGACCACCAAGCTCAAAAACAGTTACTTTCCCCCAACAGTAAGGGGGATGAACACCTTCACCCACTAACCCACCCCTCCACCACTCTATCATTTCCTGTCAACTACCTCATGTGCAGATACCCCTGTGCCTGGTGTCACTTTATGGACATACAATCTTTCTACGTAGATAAGCTGTCTTAGGTATTTATGTTTAATGTGTTTTTTTTATTAACAATGAGTTCTTTATAGTGTGTTTTTTTTGTGCTGCATCAGATCTGGAGTAACAATTATTTCATTCTAGTTTACAGTTCCGTGCTGGAAATGCCATTAAACATTCAATCTTGAATCTTCTGATGACAGAGGAAGTGCAGTGCAGGCAGAAAAATAACATGCTAGAACCATGATGTTGTAGATTAGGAGATGAAGAGGTTATCTTTTAGTGTATAAGAGGTCTGTCCAAGAATCATGCAACAAAGGGATAGAAGCAGTTCTAATGATGAAGGGTCTCAGCCCAAAACGGTCGACTGTTTATTCCCATCCATAGATGCTGCCTGACCTGCTGAGCTCCTCCAGCACGTTGTGTGTACTGCTGTAGACTTCCAGCATCCCTAGTACCCCTCGTGTCTAGAAGCAGTTCCTTCTGCCTGTCAGTGCAAGTACTCAAGCTTTTTGTTCTTCTGTCTGGGGTAATGAGAGAGAGGTGAGTGGAACCGGGGTGGGAGGGGTCACTGACTATGTTGGCTGCTATCCTGAAGCAGTGGCAAATTTAAGTGGATTCGGTTCTTTCTTCTTTGCTCATCGACACTCACTAGCTTGAACACTTGTTTAACTTCAGCCTTTAGCAACATGTAACAATTTCTAGTGTAATGACATTCCTCCAGATGACGGTGCACAACACAGTACTTATAATTCTCACACATAAGACATAAAGGAATATTACCACAAATAAGTTAACAACTAAGTTGCATTTATGAAACACATTAAAAATTAGACAGTATTTACACTACTGGTGCTTCATGTGTGATGAGTGGCAGGCAGTGGCAGGGAGTTCAGTGGTCTTACAGCCCAGGGGGAGAATAGCCTCTGTTCTAATGTTACAGTACCTCTTGCCAAAACTTTGACCATAGTGATTGCTGGACGGATAGTAAGAATTATCGATGATGTTAAGGGCCCTGCCTGCGGATAAATATCGCTGATGGGTGGAAGAGAGACCCCGACATTCCTCTAATCAGAGCTCACAATCCTTTGTAGGGATTTGCCTTTAGAAGTTTTGCAATTCCCATACCAAGCAGGTGACCAGCTGGTTAGGACACTCTCGATAGCGCTCCTGTAGAAATTGTTTAGAATGGGGGAGTCCCGTTCACTTCAGTCTCCTCAGGAAGTGGTGACTGCAGCGCTTTCTTGACCATACCACCCACCCATCCTGTCTGGGTCCTTTTACTCCATCTGTGGCCTTATCAGTCACCTCAAAACCCACAAAATGCTTGTAGAGGCAAGTTGGCCTGAAGGACCACGGAGATGTCACTGTGGTCTTGGGCTATATCAAGCTGTGGTGCACTAGGACCAAGATTCTTCCTATGGCTGGGTTAAGTTGGATGTTTGTGTTTGCATTGTGTTCTCCCTTGTCTCTTCCAAGAGGACCACAACCTTGTGGTAGGGTTTGGAGGCTTGCGTGCCTCAATAACCTCGAGAGCTATGTTGTCTGGAGTCAGGGCTTTATGCTTTGGCTCTTGGTAAGGTCACCCATGTCAAACAGGGCAAAGAATAGAGGCTAGACTAAGCATGGTCCACCAGTCCTCTGGGTTCGATGGTTCAGTTCAAGGCTAACAACCCTGACCGGCAAAACAAAGCAGTTACAGAAACTGCTTTGTTGAATCACTCTACATCTGAGTGCAAAGGCATTTCTGAGTCACCAGCCAGAAATTACATGACTGACAGTAGTGAAAACCAAGCTACTGACATGATGAAATAAGCCCTGAACACCACTGGAGATAAAGGACCTTTGTTTTTGCCCTAAATGCCAGTGGAGTAGTTGGCAGTAGTAGTAGAAGTCTCAATGACAGCCACCAATGGCTCGAGTTCATGTTCACGTTCATGTTTGTGCTGGTTAATTTCAGCAGGCCCACGAAATGACTCAGTAATGGACAAACATAATGTCTGGAAGTTGAAAAATGCTTGCACAAGTGTGTTCAAAAGTTTTCTAAATAACAACAAAAGAACAGGTCCACAGCACATCATTTTATGAGCTCTCTGTTGTGACACTGAGTGAGCACCTTTTTAAGAGGTGGAATGGTCTTTCTATTTGTTCCTGGAACATTCACAGAGTATCTTCCAGAAAACCATCTCAGTATATTAAAAAAATGTTTTACTTTGAGGGGAACGGAGAAGGAAAATTACTTTTCATGAAAATTCTTTCGTTCCTTTGTTGGATAAAGTACTTCAATGCCTAATAGCTCCCTTCAAGAATCCTGGTGATTGATAATGATCTGCTCATTAAACTAAACCAAAAGTGCCACCACAAAGTAGCTGTGGAGACAGAAGGAGTCGATGTTTCAGTTTAATGGCCATTAACTTGATACAGTCAATGAACAGCCATTAAAGTTTCTCTTTCCATAGATGCCGACTGCCCCATTATTTCCAGCAGATTCTTCTTTTCAAGGTCAAATTCAAGCTCAAGTTGATTGTCATTCAACCATGCACACATATACAGCTAAACAAAACATTGTCCCTCTGGGGCTAAGGTACAAAACACACACAGCACATACTGTACAGTTTCAATCCAGTACACACAGTCACACACAGGTCACCTGAAGATTGACTGGTTGACATAACGTGCAAGGCTTTTAGCATCTGCAGTTTTTTTTAGATTAGATTAGATCATGAGGACACTCAAGTCCTCGATTATTGTCATTTAGAAATGCATGCATTAGAAAATGATACTATGTTCCTCCAGAATGATATCACAAGAAACACAGGACAAACCAAGACTAAAACTCACAAAACCACATAATTATAACATATAGTTACAACAGTGCAAAGCAATACAGTAATTTGATAAAGAGCAGACCATGGGCACGGTAAAAAAAAAGTCTCAAGTCCCGATAGCCCTATCATCTCATGCAGACGGTAGAAGGGAGAAACTCTCCCTGCCATGAATCTCCAAGTGCCACAATCTTGCCGATGCAGCACCACTGGAAGCACCCGACTGCAGCGGACTCTGAGTCTGTCCGGAAAACTTCGAGCCTCCGACCAGCCCCCCGACACCGAGCACCGAGCACCATCTTCTGCCGAGCGCTTCAATCCCGTCCCAGCTGCCGAGCAACAAGCAAAGCCGAGGACTCGGGGCCTTCCCCTCCGGAGATTTCGGATCACACAGTAGCAGCGGCAGCAAAGCAGGCATTTCAGAAGTTTCACCAGATGTTCCTCCGTGCTCTCACGTCTGTCTCTATCAAATCGGGATTGTGCACGGCACCCTACTTGACAGATAACAGATATCATTCACCGGAGTGGCCGCTGCGAGCTACGTCGCGCCGCCATCTTCTCCTCCTCCCAAGGACTTCTTTTTAATACATTTTCCGTGTTATGACAGATCCGTAACCGTGTGATGTGCATGGAGTCAGAATCAGGTTTATCATCACCGACATATAGTACGTTGTGAGATTTGTTGTTCTGAGGCAGCAGCACAGTTCATGACATAGCATTTGCTGAAGGTACAAAGAAACAAACAATTCATGCATCAGTGGAAAGAAGAACAATGAGGTAGTATTCACAGGTTCACACACTGTTCAGAAACCTGTTCCTGAAAAATCAGTTGGTCTTCAGATTTCTATTTTTCCCCTCCAATGGTAGTAATGAGAAAAGGACGTGTCACGGAGATTGAGGGTCCTAACTGATGGACGCTGCCTTCTTTTGGCACGGCCTCTTGGATGTATCCTTGCAGGGTGTGCCATGATGGAGTTCACTGAGTCAAGCCTTTGCAGCCTTTCAGGATAACGCCACTGGAGCCTCCGTGCTAGACAGTGATACAACCAGCTGACTCTGCAGAATTTACCAGCGTCTTTGGTGACACATCAAATCTCCTCAAACTCCCAGCACCAAAGTCTTTTTATGACTGCAACAATGTGTTGTGCCCAGGACAGATTCTCCAAGGTGTTGATAGGAAGCACTGTGGAAATGCAAATAACGCACTTTAAGAGATCAAACCTACCCAGTGGCCTGGCTCCACAGCCATCTGTGGTAATCTATTTATTCGTTGGGAGTCAGTGCAGAGTTGGCCCTTCTGGCCCTTTGAGTCGAACCGCCCAACAATCCCTCAAATTAATGCTAGACTAATTATGGGACAATTTACAAAGACCAATTAACCTACCAAGTGGTATGTCATTGGACTGTGGGAGGAAAGCCAAACACCCGGAGGAAACCCACACGGACACAGGGAGAATGTACAAACAGAGGGAAAGGAACACTTGTTCCCTGCACTAAAAAGCATTGTGCTATCCACTATGCTACCATGCTGCCCCACAGTGTTAATGAACCCCACTGATTCACCACATCTGGCTAAGGAAATTTCGTCTTACCTCTGTTCAAAAGGACATTATCAGTGCACCACAGTTGTCACAGACTTTATAGAAACAGTTGTAGACAAATGCGCCCCCAGAAAATCATTCTGTGTCTTCCTCAACCAGAAGTCCTGGATGAACTGTGACATCCGCAGTCTGCAGAGTGCCAGGTCAGAGGCATTCAAATCTGGTGACCAAGTAAGTTACAAGAGACCCAGGTACGGTTTTCGGAAAGTCATCTCATGGGCAAAGTGACAATTCTGGACTAAACTTGAATCAATGAAATTTACTTGACAGCTGTGCCAGGGCTTCAATGCTATCATCTCTTATAAAGTGAAATCAGGTGACACAGGCAACTACAGGGCTTCACTTCCAGATAAGGTCAATGCCTTCTCTGCTCATTTTTACCATCAAAACATGGAAGAACCACCGCAAACTCCCATAGCCCCTGTGATTTCAGTCACTCAGTCCATCTTGAGAGTATTCTTGAGGAGCCTGAACCTATGAAAGCACCTGGCCCAGATTACTTATCTTGCCAAGTGCTAAAGACCTGTGCTGATCAACTGGCTGGTGTGTTCATTGAGATCTTTAACCTCTTACTTCAGAGATACCCATCTGCTTCAAGCAGGCTCCATTTATTCTGGTGCCCAAGGATCACGTGGCAACCTGCTTCAATGACTATAGTCCACTAGCACTTACATATACAGTTATGAAGTGTTTTGAAAGGCTGTTTTTGAAACATATCAACTCTTGCCTGAGAAGCGACTTGAATTTGCTCCAATTCGCCTATCAGCACAACAGGCAGATGTCATCTCATTGTCTCTTCACTCAACCCTGGAACATCTGGACAGCAAAGATGCATACATCAGGACGTTCTTTATCAATTATAACTTGCCATTCAATACTATCATCCCCTCAAAGCTCATCAATAAGTTTCAATACCTTGGCCTCAATACCTCCTTCTGCAGACCCCAGTCAGTTTAGATTGGCAACACCACCTCCTCCACAATTTCCATCAGAACAGGTTCACCACAAGGCTCTATGCCTAGCCCACTGCTCTACTCACTTTATACTTATGATTGTATGGCTAAGTAAAGCTGCAATGCCATATTCAAGTTTACTGACTATTTCGGGTACTGTAATTGGTGGAAACATACATGATTCATAACCACCAACATTGTGTTGGGATTCACTTTAAGGGGCTGGTCGGACGCGATGACGTAATTATGTGAAGTACCTTTACCTGTAGTATGAGGAAACGAATTGAAGTAGCAGAGATGTGGTTTTTGAGGATACAAAGAATATCCTGGATGAAACGAATATCTAATGCGGATGTCACGAACAGAACAAACACAAAAAGAGAAATAATGTATGAGATCATGAAAAGGCAATGTAACTTCATTGGACATGTGATTAGGAAAGAGGAGTTAGAATGCACGGTAATTATGGGAAAGATTGAAGGGAAGAAAGTAAGAGGAAGACAAACACAAACGATGATGTAGACAGCAGCCAGAGAACTGGAGATGAATACCAATGAATTGATCCACCTGACCTGAAACAGGAGTGTGTGGGCCATGGCAGTCAAAGCTCAAACTGGGCACAGCACCTGATGATAATGATGATGATGACTTTTACCTGTGCTGGCAATGGAGAGGGTTTGGAGGAAGTTCACAAGGATGATTCCGGGAATGAAAAGGTTATCGTACCAGAGAAGTTTGATGGCTCTGGGACTGTACTCACTGGAATTCAGAAGGATGAGGGAAGACCTCATTGAAACCTTTCGAATGTTCAAAGGCCTAGATAGAGTAGATGTTGAAAAGGATGTTTGCCATGGTGGGGGATTCTAGGAAAAGAGGGCACTGCTTCAGGATAGAGGGGCGTCCATTTAAAACAGAGATGTGAGAAATTTCTCCAGCCAGAGGATGCTGAATTTGTGGACTTTATAACACAGGCAGCTGTGGAGGCCAGGTTGTTGGGTATATTTAAGTCAGAGCCTGATAGGTTCTTGATTGGACATGGCATCAAAAGTTACAGGGAGTGGATCTGAGGAGGGGAAAAAAGGATCAGTCATGATGAAATGGCAGAGCAGACCTGATGGGCCAAATGGTCTAATTCTGCTCCTATGTCTTATGGTCGTAAGGTCTTATCTCAGTTTTTGTTCAGATTATAATAACTGAGATGTTATGGCTTTTCTTAAGCATAAAATCTATCACATCATTTTATTTGCAACAACCTACAATGGTGACCTCGATGCACTCGGATGATTCCAGAGTTGTTGAACGTGTCAGTCAACACAGTCTCTTTGAAACTGCTGGAGTTTTGGGAGCAAAATGCCAAGGCTTGGTTCATAGAGGCCGAGTCCAACTCATGCAGCAAGAAATCACTGTGGACCACACCAAATTATATTATGTGGTAGCATCGTTATGCAGTTCCATAGCATCAAAAGTGGTGAGTCTATTCGAACACCTGCCTGAGCAAGATAAATACTGATCACTGAAAGCTCACTCTTTACAAACTTCTGGTCTATTGGAGTCTGAGTGTGCTAAACAGTTGGTCTTCTCACCTGGTCTTGGTGATGCCAGCCCTTCAGAGCTAATGGACCACATAGTGTCTCACTGGGGATATCACCATCCTTGTTTTATTTTTAAAGAACTCTTCACAAAAACATAGGAACACAGAAAAACTACAGCACAATACAGGCCCTTCGGTCCCCAATGCTGTGCCGAACATGTACTTACTTTAGAAATTAACTAGGGCTACCCATATCTCTCTAATTTTCTAAGCTCCATGTACTTATCCAGGAGTCTCTTAACAGACCCTATCGCATCTGCCTCCACCACCATCACCGGCAGCCCATTCCATGTACTCACCACTCTCTGCGTAAAAAACTTACTCCTGAACTCTCCTCTGTACCTACTTCCAAGCACCCTAAAACTGTGCCCTCTCGTGTTAGCCATTTCAGCCCTGGGAAAAAGCCTCTGACAATCCACATGATTAATGCTTCTCATCATCTTATACACCTCTATCAGATCACCTCTCAACCTCTGTCGCTCCAAGGAGAAAAGGCCAAGTTCACTCAAACTATTCTGATAAGGCATGCTCCCGAATCTAGGTAACATCCTTGTAAATCTCCTCTGCACACTTTCTATGGTTTCCACATCCTTCCTGTAGTGAGGTGACCAGAACTGAGCACGGTACTCCAAGTGGGGTCTGACCAGGGTCCTATATAGCTGCAACATTACCTCTCGGCTCTTAAACTCAATCCCACAGTTGATGAAGGCCAACGCACCATATGCCTTCTTAACCACACAGTCAACCTGCGCAGCATCTTTGAGTGTCCTATGGACTTGGACCCCAAGATCCCTCTGATCCTCCACACTGTCAAGAGTCTTACCATTAATACTATATTCTGCCATCATATTTGACCTACCAAAATGAACCATCTCACACTTATCTGGGTTAAACTCCATCTGCCACTTTTCAGCCCAGTTTTGCAACCTATCGATGTCTTGCTGTAACCTCTGACAGCGTTCCACACTATCCACAACACCCCCAATTTTGTGTGTCATCAGCAAATTTACCAGCCCATCCCTCCACTTCCTCATCCAGGTCACTTATAATAATAACGAAGAGAAAAGGTCCAAGAACAGATCCCTGAAGCACACCACTGGTCACCAATCTCCATGCAGAATATGACGAATCTACAACCACACTTTGCCTTCTGTGGGCAAGCCAGTTCTGGATCCACAAAGCAAGGTCCCCATGGATCCCATGCCTCCTTACTTTCTCATTAAACCTGGCATGGGGTACCTTATCAAATGCCTTACTGAAATCCAAATACACTACATTTACTACTCTACCTTCATCAATGTGTTTAGTCACATCCTCAAAAAAATTCAATCACGCTCGTAAGGCACGACGTGCCTTTGACAAAGCCATGCTGACTATTCCTGCCTCTCAGGATCTTTTTCATCAACTTGTCAACCACTAAAGTACGACTGAATGTTCTATAATATCCTGGGCTATCTCTACCCCCTTTCTTGAATAAGGGAAGAACATCTGCAACCCTTCAATCCTCTGGAACCTCTCCCATCCCCATTGATGATGCAAAGATAATTGCCAGTGGCTCAGCAATCTCCTCTCTCGCCTCCCACAGCAGCCTGGGGTACATCACATCCAGTCCTGGTGACTTATCCAACTTGATGCTTTCCAAAAACTTCAACACATCCTCTTTCTTAATGCCTATATGCCCAAGCTTTTAAATCTGCTGTAAGTCATTCCTACAACTGCCAAGATCCTTTTCTGTAGTGAATACTGAAGCAAAGCATTCATTAGGTACCTCAGCTATCTCCTCCAGTCCTATTCTCTCATGTCTTATCCTCTTGCTCTTCACATACTTGTAGAATGCCTTGGGGTTTTCCTTAATCCTGCTCGACAAGGCCTTCTCATGGCCCCTTCTGGCTCTCCTGATTTCATTCTTAAACTCCTTCCTGCAAGCCTTATAATCTTCTAGATCTCCATCATTACCTAGTTTTTTGAACCTTTTGTAAGCTTTTCTTTTCTTCTTGACAAGATTTTTAACAGCCTTTGTACACCACAGTTCCTGTATCCTACCATTCTTTCCCTATCTCATTGGAACGTCCCTATGCAGAACGCCATGCAAATATCCCCTGAACATTTGCCACATTTCTACTGTACATTTCTCAAACAGACATCTGCCCCAACCTCTTTTGCCTCTCTCCCTGTCCTTTCTGAAACATCTAAAGCCTGGCACTCGAAGTAACCATTCCTGCACCTGAGCCATCCAAGTCTCTGTAATGGCCACAACACCATAGCTCCAAGTATTGATCTGCACTCTAAGCTCATCGGCTTTGTTCATAATGCTTCTTGCATTAAAATAGACACATTTCAAACTATCAGTCTGAGCGTATCCCTTCTCTATAACCTGCCTATCTTCCTTCTTGTACTTCCAAGCTTTCTCTATATGTACGCCAACTGCCTCTTCCTCCGTCTCTTCAGTTAGGTTCCCACCCCCCAGCAATTCTAGTTTAAACTCTCCCCAGTAGCCTTAGCAAACCTCCCCGCCAGGATATTGGTCCCCCTTGGATTCATGTGCTACCCATCCTTATTGTACAGGTCATGCCTGCCCCAAAAGAGGTCCCAATGATCCAGAAATCTGAATCCCTGCCCCCTGCTCCAATCCCTCAGCCACGCATTTATCCTCCACCTCACTCTATTCCTATACTCACTGTCACGTGGCTCAGGCAATAATCCCGAGATTACTACCTTTGTGGTCCTGCTTCTCAACTTCCTTCCTGACTCCCTGCAGTCTGCTTTCAGGACCTCCTCCCCTTTCCTACCTATGTCGTTGGTACCTATATGTTCCACTACCTCTGGTTGTTCACCTTCCCACTTCAGGATATCATGGACATGATCAGAAACATCCTGGAACCTGGCACCTGGGAGGCAAACTACCATCCGCGTTTCTTTCCTGCGTCCACAGAATCGCCCGTCTGACCCCCTAACTATAGAGTCCCCTATCACTGCTGCCATCCTGTTCCTTTCCCTACCCTTCTGAGCCACAGGGTCAGACTCTGTGTCAGAGGCACGACCACTGTTGCTTCCCCCAGGTAGGCTGTTTCCACCCCCACCCCCAGCAGTACTCAAACAGGAGTAGTTATTGTTAAGGGGGACAGCCACAGGGGTACTCTCTGGCACCTGACTCCTGCCTTTCCCTCTCCTGACTGTTACCCTCTTACCTGTCTCCCCAGGCCCCGGTGTGATTACCTGCCTATAGCTCCTCTCTATCACCTCCTCACTCTCCCTGACCAGATGAATGTGTTCGAGCTGCATCTCCAGTTCCCTAACCCGGTCTCTAAGGAGCTGCAGCTCGATGCACCTGGTGCAGATGTGGCTGTCCGAGAGGCTGGGAGTCTCCCAGACATCCCACATCTGACACCCAGTACAGAACACTGACTTCACAGATATACTTCCTGTTTCTATTCCTCACAGGTAACTTACCTCGCCTCGACCCCTAATCGCCGAAGCCCTACCACTTTGCCTCAGATTACTCCGTTGATGACCGCTCTGCTAGGCAGTGTCTCCCTTTTATGCCTGAACCTTCCCTTCTATTTAACTCACGATTGATGCTCTGGTTATAGCTGCTGATAGGCCATGTACAATGGGCAAACGCTCTTAAAGCTCCCTTTTTAAATAACCGCCGCCGACCTGCGAGAAATCCCTCTTGGTAAAGCTCTGTTGATGTCGCTGATAGGCCACGTACAAATGCCTGATCAAGTTCGCATAGCCCTCACTAATGCACCCATGACGGACTATAAGGAACTTGCCAAAATGACTGATAGCCTACCATCAGCCTAGCAGACATGCATCATTCCTCCTCCTTTCACTGTCTCAATCAGCCCAGTCAGAAAGGTCTCCGACATCAGGACGACCATGGCTGTGAAACAAACAATGCCAGTTCAGTGATTTTACCACGCTCGCTGTGGCATGAACGCAAGGAAGTGCTGAACACCTTACAGAGTCGACAGAGCCAGCGCATTTGGGACATTAGGAACCTGTGAGTACCATGGGTTCCAGCTGCCAAGGCTATCTACTGTTCATTATGGGCGACAGTTCCTGTGTGACATGGGTGCGCAAGTGAGGCAAGCCAGCATCGCCTATTGACGAGAAGGCAAAGAGCAAGAAAACCTTGCTGGGGGCTGCCAATGGCAGCCGGATCCAGACTTACAGGACACAACGGGTGACACTCTGCTTCAGCGGGCGACGTTACACCTGGGACTTCGTCTTGACTGAAGTGGCTAGATATCTGCTCGGTACAGGTTTTCTGTGTGCCCAAGGACTGTTAGTTGATCTGAAGAACTGCCAGCTTGTGGATGTCAAGGATTTTTGGTCGTTAACCTACTCCCCCAGTAAGTTCCTCACAATGATTCTGTGAAGCACATCCATCACTGCATATGAGTTTACTCAACTGCCCTGCGAATTCCTAGATCTCAGCAAGCCCATATTCTCCATTACAGTCACAAAACATGGGATTGGACACATTCCCACAGCTGGCTTGCCAACCATTGCCCACACATGGAGACCAGTCCCGGAAAAGCTGGCACCTGCGTAGGCTGAGTCTGCCAACGTGGAAAGACTTGGCATTGTATGTCAAATACCCCCTGGGCTTCACCCCTCCATATGGTCCCTAAGTCCAATGGTGGTTGCTGCCGAGATGGTGATTACTAATGCTTTAACGAGGTCACCACCTCCAATTGTTACCTGGTCCCACACAGCCAAGATTTTTCAGCACGTTTAGTCGGAAAGTTAATTTTTTCCAAAGTCGACTTAGTTAGGGGCTACCATCAGGTGCCTGTGTGCTTGGAGGACATTCCCAAAGCAGCCGTGATAACCCCATTTGGCCTCACTGTTTTTCTGCACCTGAAAAATGCAACGCAGACTTTCCAGTGACTAATGGACTCTGTATTAAAAGACTTGGACTTTCTTTTTGTTTACCTGGATGACATTCTCATCGCCAGTCCATCCAAATCGAATATGTATCTCATCTCTGCACACTTTTCAAGCACTTAAGCTAACATGGGTTGATATAGTGGTGCACTGTGTGAGGCAGTAGCACGTTACAGTAGATCTGTGTGTTTCTTTTGTTTGCTTTTGTACTGGCTAGCAACACTGTGAAATAACAGTGGACATTAATCTGTTTAAAAACATTTTCACCATCCTTCTGGCTTTCGGGATACTTTATTCTATTGAGTGCTTCGACGACAGTAGTGGAGACAATGTTGTACATATGAGGGAGCTGCTAGCAGCCAGGAAGCAGCCTTTGTTTGCCCAGCAGAAGCTCGATATTCTGGACAAGCTGAGACGGGGCGAGCGGCGCATCAGGAGACAGGGATATAAACCATATCTCCCGTCTATCATTATGGGGAACATAAGATTTCTGGCAAATAAAATGGAGGAACTAGCAGTACTCACAAGGACACAGAATGAATATTGGGAAAGCAGTGTTATGTATTTCACCAAGGCATGGTTACAAGAGCAAATCCTGGAATCCAATGCTCCTGTGAATAGATTTTCAAAGCTTGGAGCTGACAGGATTAATCTACAGTGCGGTTAGAGGAAGGGAGGTGGGCTTGCTGTGCTTGTGAACAACAGATGGTGTAATCCCAGTTACATTTCTGTGAAAGCACGAATCTGCAGTGCGGACATCGATAAGCTTGCTGTGAGTTTGCATCCGTGTGAGTTCAGTCTACACTCTGCCTTCCCAATGCAGTCCTGATGCATGAGGGCATCAAACACACGGCCATCGCCAGATTCCAGACTCAACACCCCAATGTGCTCATTGCAGTATCGGGAGGCTTCAACCGTGTTTCTCTTCCAACAACCCTACCCACCTTCCATCAGTTGGTCAAGTGTCATACCTGAGAAAATAAAACACTGGGCTTCTTGAAAGCAAGTATTAAAGATGCATACAGCTCCACAGCTCTGCCCTGCTCTTGGAAGATCAGATCACAACCTCATGTCCTTATATAAGTCCAAAGTACAGAAACAGCCAGTTGCCTCCAAGACTTGAGGCCTTTAGGGGCTGCTTTGAGATTACTGACTGGAATGTGCTTTGTGAACAATATGGGGACGCCATTAACAGACTTACTGACTGCATCACTGGCTACATCAACTTCGGTGTGGACACTGTAATACCATCAAGGACTGTTCACTGCCATGGGTCACCAGTGATCTGAAGGCTCTTCTTGACCACAGAAAGAAACGCTTTAGATCAGCAGACAGGGAGAAATTGAAACATGTGCAGAGGGAGCTAAAGGAGAAGATCAAGGTGGCTAAAGAGGAATACAGGAGAGAGCTGGAGACCAAGCTTGGGCAGAGTAGCATATGGGAGGTGTGAAGGAGCATGAAGAACATCACTGGCTTCAATCAGCTTAGCTGTAGAGCTTCAGAATGCAGCCATGAATGGACTAATGAGTTAAACCAATTTGGTTTGACAAGTTGCTCTCCTGTTCACACCTTCCCCCAGCACACCAATCCAGGTGCTGAGGCCCCCGATGTTCCCTCAGCACAAACAACTGCCCTCCTTCCCCTGCAGTTCAACATGTGGATGAACAGCACAGGCTACCACTGTCTGTAACTCCTCCTTGAAGTTACCATTCACATCTCCTCATACCAACTGCTATTGACCCGATCTTCATCTTCCCCAGTCCCCACCTTCCACCAACTCCAGCGTCATCATGGACTCACCTTCTCTACTGAGCAGGTGAGAAGGGCTCTGGGGAAACTTAGACACGGCAAAGCATTGGGACTGGATGGTGTGAACCCCAAGGTCCTGAAGGAGTGCGTTGAGCAGCTGTGTGGAGTTCTCCAGCACATTTTCAGTCTGAGTCTCAGCCTGGAAAGCGTTCCAGCTGTGTGGAAAACATCATGTGTGGTTCCAGTACCAAAGAAGGGCCAACCCAAAGTCTCGAATGACTACCGTCCAGTGGCCCTGACCTCACAAATCATGAAGACCTTAGAGAGGCTGGTCCTGGCTTATCTCCAACCCCTGGTCAGATTAGCCCTCATTCCCCTGTAGTTTGCTTGTCAGAAGCACATTGGAGTCGACGATGTGTACAGAGCCTACACCCATTTGGATAAGCAGGGCAGCACTGTGACGATCATGTTTTTTTTTTATTTCTCAAGTGCCTTCAATACCATAGAGCCCTCCTTGCTGGGGGAAAAGCTCCATTCACTGCAGGTTGGCACTTCCATTGTATCCTGGATAATGGACTATCTGACTGGCAGATCGCGGTTTGGGCAGCTTCAGAACTGTGTGTCAGACATGGTAATAAGCAACACTGGGGCCCCACAGGGGACTGTATTGGCTCCCTTCCTGTTTCCCCTGTACAACACAGAGTCATGTTGGCTGCAGAAATTCTCTGATGACTTAGCAATAGTTGGATGTATAAAGGGAGGAAGGGAGGATGTATACAGGGCCCTGGTGGAGGACTTTGTCGAATGGTGCAAGCTGAATCATCTGCAGCTCAACATCAGTAAGACAAAGGAGATGGTGACGGACTTTAGGAAAACTAAGCCTGCATTGCTCCCTGTTACTATTGATGGTGAGGATGTGGATGTGGTGAGACCCTACAAGTACCTGGTGATGCACCTGGATGACAGACTTGTGTAGAGCACCAACACAGAGGCTACGTACAAGAAGGGTCAGAATTGTCTCTACCTCCTGAGGAGACTGATGTCTCTGGAGTATGCAGGGCTCTCATTCACATGTTCTACCCGTCTGTTGTCACCAGTACAATCTTCAGTGCAGTGGTGTGCTGGGGCAATGGCATCAACACGGGTGACTAGAAAGGTTGGCTCTGTTATAGGAGTCAAACTGGACAAACTGGAGGCTGTGGTAGAACAAAGGACCCTCAGGAAATCCTGGCAATTCTGGACAATGCTTCTCACCCTCTGCATGCCACCTTGGCTGAACAGAGGAGCACGTTTAGTAACAGACTAAGACAACTGTGCTGCTCCAAAGAGTATTATATAAGGTCATTCTTACCCTCAGCCATTAGGCTCTAAAATGAATCAACATGTTGCCGGGTTAGACTGCTAGACTGTTGTTAACCTCTGTTTACCAGAGCTCTGTTTAAGATCTGTTTACCACACCCTGCTATCACGCACACCCTGTGCAATACTGTGCAATACCACTATCACTTCTTATCTGGACAGTGTGAAGGTGCAGCCATTACTGTATAATATTACGGTAATTCTTGCACTACCATCTTATCAGTGTGAACTTGGAAATCTTGTAAATTTTGTCATCTTGACTTGTAAATCTTGTACTTCTTATTTTTAAGGTAACTGTTTTTATTCTTTCTTACTTTGCTTCTAATATTTGTATGTGTGTGCACTTGTAATGCTACTGTGACACTGTAATTTCTTTTGGGATCAATAAAGTATCTATCTATTAAACCTGGTAAATGCTGATTTGGGTTGTCAACAATGGACTTTTTGTAGCCATCATATCTCCACAAAAGGTGCAAAACCCTGTCCATGAAAAGTAGACGCTATTATGGATTTCCCACGGCCCCGCACTACTAAAACACTGCAGGAGTTTTTAGGTATGCTCACTGTTTCATTCCACGAGCTGCTGAATTATGCTCCCCCTGTAGAGTGCACTTAAAAACATTACCCCTCATCATGAGCTTGACTGGTCAGTGGACATGACCAGGGCATTTAATGATATGAAACAAGCTCTTTCCAATGTGACCTTACTGGTGCACCTGCTCCCCGGTGCACCTGCTCCCCAGTGCATCTCCAGCCATTACTACTGATGCTTCAGACTAAGTTGTAGGTGCTGTGTACGAACAGATGGTTAGAGGCCTTCTTCGGCCAGCAACTCCACCCCCCAACAGTAAGTACAGCACGTTTGACCATGAGCATGGCAACACACCTCTGGATGAGCCAGAGGTACCTGCTGTCCCTTCACCCATGCAACATAGGACCCAAGCCAGGTGGCTCGTCCGAGCTCTGGACAGGCTCACATTTAGTGAATTCTTGGGGTGGCAGGGTGGGGGGGATGCTGTGCAGGGTAATGTAATTGGTGGAGACGTATATAAACACAACCACCGACATTGAGTTGGGGTTCACTTTACGAGGCTGGTCGGACATGATTACGCAATTTCATGAAGTTTTGTTACCGTGCTTTCGTTTTCAGTGTTTGAAATATAATAAATGAGTTGTTACGATTTTTCTTAAGCATAAAACGCCTCACAACATTTTATTTGCAATAAACCTACAATGCCTCGTAGGCGGAATCAAAGGAAGTAATGAATCAGCTCATGAGATTGACAATGTGGCTGAGTGGCGTCACAACAACAACAACCTCTCACTCAATGTCAGCAAGACCAAGGAGTTGATTATTGACGTCAGGCGGAGGAACCCAGAGGTCCATGAGCCAGTCCTCATCAGGGGAATCAGAGGAGGAGAGGGTCAGCAACTTCAAATTCCCTGGTGTTTTCATTTCAGAGGACCTGTCTTGCTTCCAGCATGTAAGCATAATTATGAAGAAAGCAAGATAGTACCTCTGCTTCCTTGGGAGTGTGTGGAGATTTGGCATGACATCTCAAACTGTGACAAACTTCTACGTATGTGTGGTGGAAGGTAAATTAACTGGCTGCATCACAGCCTGGCATGGAAACATCAATGGCCTTTGTTGCCTGGGCAGTCCACACTCTATCTGGAATCTATTCTAGCCTGGATATTATATTAATGCTTTCCTTACCTCAACTTCCACAGGGAGACATGATAGAAGTCTATAAAATACCTAGGGGACTTATAAACGCATATCTTCCCTTTGCACATCAGGGCCTGAAGACGAGATAAATGAACCAAGGCACATGAATCAACTAAGGGACAATTGCCTGACTAACTTCAAAGTATATTTGGTTTTTGGTTGCCTGTTTGTAGTTTCTATTGACTGTTAACACCTCCATGGAGACTGGCGACTGACCTTCCAAGTAAGGAATTCAATCAAACATAGTTTACCAAATTGTTAATATCATAACTGCTAAGTAAATCTATTGGTGACTGACCTTCCAAGTAAGGAATTCAATCAAACATTGTTTACCAAATTGTTAATATCATAACTGATAAGTAAATCTGTATAAAAATAACAGTTTTCTGTTCTTGCTTCAAAACTGTGGGTGACAGGGCCCATGCTGTCCTCCTTAAGCACAAGTAAAATAAAGTATGATTGAGTTGTCGTTGTTCTTGTGTTCTGGATCCAGTTAAGAAACACAGAAACATAGAAAACCTACAACACAATACAGGCCCTTCAGCCCACAAAGTTGTGCTGAACATGTCCCTACCTTAGAAATTACCAGGCTTACCTATAGCCCTCTATTTTACTAAGCTCCATGTACCTATCTAAATGACTCTTAAAAGACCCTATCATACCTGCCTCCACCACCGTTGCCAGCAGCCCATTCCACGCACTCACCACTCTCTGAGTAAAAAACTTACCCCTGACATCTCCTCTGTACCTACTCCCCAGCACCTTAAACCTGTGTCCTCTTGTGGCAACCATTTCAGCCCTGGGAAAAAGCCTCGGACTATCCACACGATCAATGCCTCTCATCATCTTATACACCTCTATCAGGTCATCTCTCATCCTCCATCGCTCCAAGGAGAAATGGCTGAGGTCACTCAACCTGTTTTCATAAGGCATGCTCCCCAATTCAGGCAACAGCCTTGTAAATCTCCTCTGCACCCTTTCTATGGCTTCCACATCCTTCCTGCAGTGAGGCGACCAGAACTGTGCACAGTACTCCAATTATTTTGTTTATTTATCGACAATGACATCTCTTCTTCCTTCTCTCCTTTAAAGTAAGTAATGTTAGTTTTTCCAATCTACAGATTATTTTTCTTTCTGCACCTCTACAATCCCTTTACATCACAGATCCAGGTTCAATTATGACCTCCAGTATCCTCTTTGTGGAGTTCGTACACTTACATGGGCAAGTCAGCAGGTAAATTGCCCCTAGTTTGTAGATGAGTTGTAGAATAAGGGGGGAATTGATGGGAATATGAAAAGAATAGGATATGGTCCTGGTTTTTGTGTGTGGTTGTATTTTAATGATATCCTGTTTGTGCTTGCTATACTGTAAGTGTGAGCACTGGGCCTCAGGCTGCGGTGTTGCCTGTTGCCGCCAGCAGATCCTGTGCCTTCCACCAGGGGCAGTGTGGAGTGATGTCCAGGTTGGAGTTGCTGCGGCCTCCCAGTGTTTGGTCGGTAGAAGACAAGCTGAATTGTGGTTGTCTGCAGATTTCTTCGGCTTTCATGGCCAAGTCTGGATATTCTTTTTTTGCGTGGCTGTATCTTACTGAGACCTTTAAAAGCTTGCTATCTTGTATGTGCGATGTGAGCTTTGTGCTGTGGGACCATTGATGATGTGTTTTGCACCTTGGCCCTAGAGTAAGGCTGTTTCGTTTGGCTGCATTCACGGGTATTCATGTATGGTTGAATGACAATTAAACTTGAATTGAATTGAATAGGGAAAATTAGTGGGAGACCAACTGCTCTGAGAATCAAGTTTAAGTCATTGCCATTCAACCTTACACATGTATACTACTAAATGAAACATCATTCGCCTGGGATGGAGGAGCAGAGCACAGTACCTATATCACATACAGCACAGAAAATAATATTAACAGATAATAAAATAATATTCTGTAGATACGTAAATTGACATAAAGTCCAGATACGACATAAAATTATGTAAATATACAACTGTATTACTGTTACTGGCACTTTCATAAATAATGTGTACTGCCTAGTAGCATGGTGTTCTGAAGTCTCACAGCCTGGGAGTTAAAGCAGTTAATCAGCTGAATATTGTTTGTCCTTATACTGCAGTACCTTCTGCCTAATGGTAGGAGATTAAACAGATTATGGGATGGATGGGAGGGCTCTGTGAAAATTCTGAGGGCTCAGCATATATGTGACAGGCCAAGTTTTGTCCTTCTGGATTGCACAGAAATAGAATTATCCCTACGACAACGTCATGACCAGAACAGAATGTAATTGTACTTTGATTTTGTTTAGTTGCTTATAAGCCTCAATGAATCTTCCAGTAAGATGGAGGCCAGCATTGTCACAGAGGTCACTCCGAGTCCAACAAAGCTGTAATTGTTCATCCTTTACATCTTTTTTACAGTCATAAGGCACTGCTGGATATTAAGAGCATCGAGTACTGCGGATCTACCCCATTAGTGAATTGCTCGATAGTGGAGGAGCTGGACTTTGTGCTGTCTGCTGCAGGAAGGCATCAAAGTCAATGCATGGAGGTGGTGAGCGGTCTGAATAATTGCCTTAGACATTTTTCTTGTGATCGCAAGACCCTGTTGAACATTGGTAATATGGACTACTACAAGTCAAGCTCACAGGTTCATTGGAAAGACTGACAATGGGGGACCTGTAGGGCCTCAGCTGTAGTGTAGGCCCGGCCCTAATGCTGAGGGATCACCTGTTGCAGCCGCTTGACAAGAGATGTTTGAGGTTGTGTGGGAGAGCAGAGGATCTGCAGATGTGTCGGAGTCTGTGCTCAGTAGAGGGCTAAGCCCTCATGTTGGAGATGCTTGGTGAAAGACAAACTGGATTGCGGTCATCTGCATCTGCACTAATACATGACCATGGGAATGCATGGATAATGGTAGGCACAGTCTATAGGAGGCCCTGTTGGTGGCCTTCTCCACTATGAAAGGTCCCACATAGCATGGGACGAACTTGTGGCTCTTGAATTTCAAGGGAAGATCCTTAGATACTAGTCAGATGTTCTCCCTTGACATGAGAGTCCTCACCTGTCAGTGGAGTCAATCAGACTGCCGGACTGAGTGGTGAGCAGAGGAGTCTTGGCCCATTTCCATGAGCGTTTGTAGCATTGGACCAACTATTCAGCAGCAGGAAATCCTGTGGCAATCTCCTGGCAGGGAAGAGTGGTGGCTGGAATCCCTTCAGGCAGCAAAGGGGAACATTCCAGTGGAGGATGACTGGAGGTTATTATGGGTTATCCCTGCCCAAACCAGCTGGGAACTCCAGATTGTAGGGTTGGAAGAATCCAGGCAGGGTAGCGTGGGGTTGTCTCCAGCTGTTGATTCGCTCAATGTGGCTGTAGACTGTGTGTGGAAACCTGAAAAGAGGCTACCTGTGGTTCCCAAAAGAGAACAGAAAGCCTTCCAAAAACAAGATGTGAATTGTGGCCCTTGATTAGATGCAAAGTCCTGAGGGAAGTCGTGCAGCCTCAACACATGTTGAGGGGAGCATGCCTCATGAGATTAAGTTGAGTGAACTCGGCCTTTTCTCCTTGGAATGACAGAGGATGAGGGGTGACCTGATAGACGTGTATAAGGTGATGAGAGGCATTGATCGTGTGGATAGTCAGAGGCTTTTTCCCAGGGCTGAAATGGCTAGCACGAGAGGGCACAGTTTTAAGGTGTTTGGAAGTAGATACAGAGGAGAAGTCAGGGGTAAGTTTTTTATGCAGAGAGTGGTGAATGAGTGGAATGGGCTGCCGGCAATGGTGGAGGTAGATACGATAGGATCTTTTAAGAGACTCCTGGATAGGTACATGGAGATTAGAAAATTAGAGGGCTATGGGTAACCCTAGGTAATTTCTAAGCTAAGGACATGTTCGGCACAGCTTTGTGAGCTGAAGGGCCTGTATTGTGCTGTAGGTTTTCTAAGTTTCTATGTCGAACCATAATGGTGGCAGTCTCACGAGCTGACGGGACCTTAGCAGGAGCAATGAAATGGACAGCCCAGGAGAATCGATCAACAACTACCAGAATGGCAGTGCTTCCATCAGTTGGGGACAGACCCATGACGAAATCCACTGAGAGGTGGGACCAGGGACGGCAAGGTACAGAGAGTGGATATAGTGATCCCACAGGACGCTGGCATGATGTCTTGCTCTGGGAACAAGTGTGACAGCACAAAGTTGTGCATGTCCTCAGTCACAGACGACCACGAAAATTGTTTCTTAATAATTTCCAGGGTCTATTGGAGCCCCATTCCAACACTTTGGAGAGCACCGTGTCAGGGACAAACAGTCGGTTGGAAGGTGCCTCACCTGGGACTGGATCCATTTGTTGGGTTGCCCTCACATCCGCCTCTAATCCCCAAATTTCCAGAGCAGCAATGCACTAGTGAGGAAGGATGGGCTCTGGATTGGCGTTGTTCTGGGATACGTCCAACTGCCTGGAGGAAGCATCAGCCTTGGTATTCTTGCTGCTGGGACAGTAGAAGATGGTGAAATTAAAGAGGGTGAAGAAGAGAGCCCAATGAGCCTTATGTGAATTGAGTCTCTTAGTGTCCCCAGTGGAGGAGAGGTTCTTATGATCTCTTCAAACCAAAAACGTGTGCTCTTTCCCCTCCAGCCAATATTGTCATGCTTCCAGGTCCTCCTTGACACCCAGAGGTTTTCGGCTCCCAACATCATAGTTACACTCATCTGGAGTCAAGCAATGGGAAAGAAAACGAGAGGGGTGCAGCCAGCCATCCAGAAAAGAGCACTGAGAGAGTACAGTTCCGATCTGATTCATCTACCTCAACAACAAAAGGCTGGGATGGGTCTAGGTATTGCAGTATAGGGGCAGTGGTGAAGCATCACTTTAGTTCTGAGAACGTTTGGTCTGCTTTACGTGTCCGATGAAGTCCTGTAAAGGTCCTCTTGGGAATTTCATTGATGGGGACCACAAAAAAGCAGCAATAAAAGCTGGCAAACTCCATTACCTGATGCACCAGTTCAAGCGTAAATGATTTGACCACTCTCTGACTGTCTGAACTTCACACTGTTCCATTTGAATACTGAAAGGGGTGAGTATATAGCCCAAAAACTACTCCTGCTCTTGTGGAACTCGCACATGTCTGGCTTGGCATAGAAGTTACTCTCGAGAAGCCGTCTGAACCCTCTGTACGTGCTGGACTTGTTGCTAGCAAGAGCAGGAACAGATCAGCATACAAGGAGTGATGGATAAGTTCGTGCTCTAAGGTAGAAGGAGTCAATTTTAGAAAACCTAGCACATTTATTTTTCAACATAGTCCCCTCCTACATTTACACACTTAGTCCAGCGGTCGTGGAGCATACGGATCTTGGACCTCCAGAAAGTGTCCTCATCAGGGGTGATTGATAACTTCATGGCCTAAGGTAGAAGGAGATGAGTTATACAGCTCTCGTTATATGCATGTGCAGTTCAATGCTTTGAGTGATTATGCAGAAAGTTTGAAGTTAATAACTCATCTCTTTCTACCTTAGGCCATGAACTTATCAATCACCCCTCGTATCATCCAAATGCACGAAAACAAACTGATCGAACATGTCTCTGAGCGCATTGTTGATCATAGCATGAAAAATAGCAGGGCATTAGCCAGACTAAATGGCATCACGAGTTACTCACAGTGACTAGTGGAGGTGTTGAATGCTGTCTGCTACCTGTCCCTTTCTTGGATACAAACAAGGTTATAAGCACTGGCAGATCTTTCTTGGAAAAATGATTGCTCCCTGGAGATGTTCAAACACAGAGGCAAGCAGGGGAAGAGGGTGGTGGTCCTTCATGGTGATCCTTTTTGGGGCGATAAACAATGCAGGGATGGAACTTGCCATCCTTCTTTCTCACAGAAAAGAAGCTGGCCCTGCTGGTGAGGATGACCAAAAGATAAACACCAAGGACCATACTTCCTTGATGTACTCTTCCATGGCCACCATTTCAGAAAGAGAGGAAATAGCACTGGCCCCAGGGAGGAATAGTACCGGGTAAGAGGTCAATGGCACAGTCATATGGCTGGTGTGGATGCAAGCAAGTGATCTTCCTTTTTACTGAAGGCCTTAAGAAGTGCTATGTTTTATAACTTCAAAATGTTAAAACTAATTGAAAACAAAACAAGGAACCAGGAGATAAACGTGTGTACTTTTTACTGCATGTTTTTTACTTTAATCGAGGCATGCACCTATCATATGGTGCCACCCTGACGTGTGAAATTCACTTTTTTTACATATAACCCATGATGAATTATTTAAATTAACATGAACGCTGAATCAAATAATATGTTTACAATATCATCCCAATAATACTGAAATTTTAAATACTCATCACTCCTCCTTGCTTAGCTATAAACACCAACTCAATACCGAATGCCTGTCAACTATATACACAGTACACAATATAATACAAACACTATACAAACATCCACAGCACAGTAAATTTTAAATTGTCCCATTCAGGCCTGAAGATTTAATTGCTGTGGAGGATTTCTTATTTTTGTGGAATAATGCATTTCCTGACAAGGGAGGGCACTCTACTTGTCACGTGAGACACTTGTGACTGTGAAAGCAATCTCAGGTTCGAGGCCTCCTCCGTGGTGGTTGTAGGAGTTGACTGTGAGACTGCAGGAAGTTTGTTCTGACAGCTCTGGGATCTCCTTCGATCCTTGCTTCCCTCCTGGTCCTAGCTTCTTTCTCTCTCTTTATCCAACTCATTTTCTTTTTCACCTTCCTTCTCTTTTTCTCACTCATGTTCTTCCTTTCTATCCCTTCTCTTTTTGAACTTTGTCTTTTTTTCTTGCTTTCCTTTTTTGTCTTCTGCTTCTTGTGATTATCCCTGAATGTGATAATTTCTCAAGAAATTAGATTTGTTTATCCTCTTCCATTTCCGCAACACTCCTGCCATTCTCCTCTTTCTTTTCCTTTTTCATTTTTCTAGGAGGTGCATTTTGGTCTTGGGAAGGTGCATTTTAGTTCACTGGAGTATTCTGTTATTAATCCTTCTATTGCTCCATTTACCATTTCAATCTCTCCCCCTGGTTTCCTCAGCCACAACCTTATCTGATGAATATTCTGTTTTCATATCTCCATTGACTCTTTCCTTTTTGGACCATCCAAATGAGCTTTGTCTTTGCATCTACTTTTACGAGCAGTTTTTTGTCTCCCACTTGAAGTTTATGCGGTGACCTTAATGCACACAGAGTAGATTCCAGTTCTTTATACTCACCAAAGCTGAGTGTGTGCAACTTTTCTGAAGCTCGTTGAACTCTCTTCCAGCTTAAAATCAAGCTGCATTTCACAAGTAGCTGCCTAATTAACATATCAGAAGCTTTCTCAGATCTGTGCCTTCAAACGTTCTTGCAGCCTTTCATCACTTTCACGATTCCTCTGAGCAGCATTGTCCTTCTATGGTCCAATATGATTTCTAACCAGAGGTGCAGAGATTGGCACCAACACTTGTTTGCCCTCTGCTGGGCAATGGCTTACGGTGTAGAGTATGGAGACAGTTTTGGCAAAATCCAGTAGCTTTCTTAATTTGCTTTCAGTTGACTCCATTTCAGGGGATGTGATATGCAAATGATGAATTGATCTCCAATTAAGTCATAATTGTCTCAGCCAATCACGCCCCCACAATGCTGGTTCTTTTTGTTTTTTCATTTCATGCAAGCCTAATGTGGCTTGTTGGTTGTATTTCACTGCCATAAATGTCATTCCCACAGGAGTTATCTTTTCTCTGGTATAAGTTGGATATCTGCAGGTTTCAGTTCAATATCTTTGAAATACTATTCAAACTCATATTGTGGAATGACTGTATCAGTGTCCAATTCCATTTTAATTGAATAACCATTCACTTTTGGTGTAAGTCATATTGCTCATCATTTTGTTAGTTTTCACAATGTAAATTTTAAGGCTACAGAGTCTTGCATCATTTTTATCGTTGTCACATTTTTTTCATCAACAGCATGCAGATTAATGCTTTTCTTGAAACTGCAACTTGACTTTTTATCTTTTTCTCTTCCCTGTGCAATCCATTGATTTTTATCTGCAGGATATGCTTTGTGTACGTGTCCTATTTTGTGGCATTTTCGGCAAGTTTCACCTTTAAATCTGTTTTGATCTGGTGTAGGCGAGCCTCTGCCACAATGGTGACATAATTTGTTTGGCCAGGCTGAATTCAATTTAGGCATTGCAATTTTGTTCAAACTTACTTTCATTTTGACTGCAACTCAATTGTGTCTCCATTTGCTGTTTCTATTGGTATAACTATTTCAACTGTTCTTTTAAATGTAAATTGTGCTTCAGTTAGAATCTGTTTTTCAATGCTTTCTTGTAAGATTCCACAAAATTAAATGATCTCTGAGTTCATCAATAAGCCCTTTACTAAACTGACAATGTTTAGACAATCTCTTCAATTCAGCTCTGGAAACGGAGATAGACTCTCCTTTACTTTGATTCAGCTAATGAAACATAAGGTGTTCTACAATCAACAATGGTTTGGGCTCTAAATATTCCTACTTTAATTTCATGATATCAGCAACACTCACTTAAGCTAGTTTGGTTTGAGAAGTTAAATTTTCAAGCAAATTGTATACCTTTAAATCCACTACGTGCTGTAAAACTGGAACTGGTTTCTCATTGGCTATTCCATTTGCTTTAAAATCTGCTCTATCTATTCAGTACACATGAGCTGGTTATCTTTTGTGTAATCAAACATCAATCTTTCCAATGTAACCAGCCATTTCTGCTCTTATTTTGTTATGATTATTATCACCCAGTACTCACTGTTTCTGAAGCCATGAATGCTTCCATTTTCTGCCTTTGTTTTACTTGATCATCTTTCCTATTGTGAAGGAAACATGCTGCTCTGGAAAAAAGTATGCTGCACTTCTTTTAAACTCCAATATCTCACTGCACTTCAACAGGCAGGTAGTCATTTCGGGTTTGTTTAGAAAGTACCTCGTCACCACTGTTGTTTTGTAACTCCAAAACATTAAAACTATTTGAAACCAAAATGTGGAGCTGGGAGATAAATGTGTGTACTTTATTTTTTTTTAAATTTTAAGCGAGGCACATACATGTCACGTGATGGTGTCATGAAATATGCAATTCGCTTATTTTTACATGTAACCCATAATGAATTATTTAAATGAACAAAATGCTTACTCAAACAATATATTTACAATATTACTTAAATGCTACTGAAGTTTTAATCACACAACAAGAAAGACAGCATATTCAACCGGAGTGCCTGGCAAGTCAACACTGGCAGTAGCACAGAAGGAGTTACACTGGCAGGGTTTGAGCAGGACCAAGGCAGGTAGACAGACCTGCCAGTCCCCACTCTTGGACAGCCTTCAGGGAGCAATCAAACCATTGGTTCTGTTGGGATAAGCACCAGCGGCAGTTCAGACAAATCAACCAGATAGAAGAACACCTGTTCCCTATGGTTGCCTTCTAATACAAGTGGGAGACGTTCTGTGAAAAGGTGGATCATTCTGGTGCCCAGAGCTAATCATCAAGGGCCTTGATATCGATATTTTCTCTCAATTACTGAGTTGGAGCTCTCCATTTTTGAGCCAGAGAGATATCTTTGAGATTCTGGACTGCCCCAGAGTCAATGAATGCCTGAAGCCCAAGGGTCTGAGATCCCCATGACAAGGAAGCTGGGAGCGTCACACAGTCAGTTGAAGATGCTTGTAGGGAGAACTGATCTAATAGAATGCCCCTTCCCACTGACAGGTAACCTCTTTTACTGGTCATCTGGGTCATGAAGCCAGGAAGAGCCTGTTCTCCTGTGCCAATCATGTTGTTTCTGAGATAGGCACATGGGTTCCACCTGCATAGGCTCTTACATGGACTGAATATTGGGCAATGAGCGAGAGGCTGGAGACAGATGGTATTTGAAAAAGTAGGAAGCTTGAGACATTCTTGCCCTGGGTCAGTTGTCTGGTTGTCAACTCGAATGGCAGATTAATCAGGTCATGCAGGCTGTCCTGTTTGTCACATACTGTAATCTCATGCTGGACCACTGTGTCTAGTCCCTGCTGGAAGGCAGCGACTAAGGATCTCCTGTTTCATCCTGTCTCCACCACTTCAAACTTTACTGTGTTGTCCCTCACTGTCCCTCTACCTTGGTGCAGGACCAGGAGTCGGTGGGCAGCCTCGTGACCCCATACTGGAAGGTCAAATACTCTCTTGAACTCAACAACAAATTATTGAAATGACTGAGCTGTGCCGGAAGCTGTGGCGGGACTAAACTGCTGAACCGTGGCCCCAAGAGTAGTGATTGCTGTCACCTGATTCCCACTGTCTCCAGGGAGTTGCTGAACTGTTGCCGTGAGGGCTGACACTTGTTCTTTCATCTGTAACTGGTTTCATTGCTCTGAAAATAGCTGGCACACTACGTGAGACTCGTCAGCCAACCCACCCTCTACTAAGCTTAGTTTCTCCTCCATGAACTTCAGTCTGGACTGGACTTGTCCTTCTGAGAGTATCTGTCGCATTGCTACAGTCACTTCTCCCAATGCAGCTTCAACTGACGGTCATTTCTCTCCTATATTGCGAATGAATATCAGGGCAAAGGTCAGCTGTTCTCCCTCTGCTGGGTCCATGGTCTTTGGTCGAGACTTGCTGACAGGATGTGCGACTATGGCCCGAGTGCGGAGAGAGAGAAACACTGAAGCAGATCACCAGTTGATTGACTTTAATGGGAACTGTGCAGAAAATAAGGGAAAATAAAGGGGGAAACACAGTTCACTCTAGGCCAACAGGGCAGTTAAGCAGAACTGTCAAACTAAAATTAAAACTGAAACAACAGTTTGGCCATAATAGCTAAATCCTAATCAAATTCCTCTCCTTAACAGTTTCAGGCTAAGTGGTAGTCTTCTTTCCAGGAACCAGGACAACTGTAAGGAGGAGCATTGATGTTGCTCTGCTACTGGTCTTGACAAGACTGGAGCAAGAGGAAGGAAGTGAAACATCATCATGTGAACCACTAATTGGCTGGATAGCTGAACCAGTTCTGCAGCCCTTCAATAAGAGTGCGCAGACCCCCGGCAGAATCTGTGGCTGTGACACTTGAACTTGAACGAAGGAAAGTTAATGAGAACTATTGCCTAAAGTAAAGGGAATTGATCCTTCCATTTTGGGAAGCGCTGATTTGCAGCTTCCTTTCTGTGCCAGGAACAATATAAATTAAGCTGGACAAATTCATTAGTGACACTTCATTTGTCTGTGTATTGGTTGCTGAGACTCTCTCTGGCTCAGAATTGCTTTTGTCATGTTGTTCCTCTATCAGTGTGTCTTAGACATCGCCATTTATCAAGTCATGATGCTCAGTTTCAGAGAAACAGCAAGCCCTGTCAGCGAGGCTACAAAAGATAAAACGTCCGTGTTCTGTCCTTGAGAAAGATGCCTCTCCCATTCATCAATCAAAGCTGCTGTGGAGCTCACTCAGAAAGATTCAACCGGTTCTCCAAAGGCAAGAACTTAAGGGTAAATGTTCTTCCATGTATTTTTGAGCTGCTAGAAGCTTTACTGCATCCAAACCTCTTTGTAGCCTGCCTTCTCCAATCCCATAAACCTCCCAAAAGTCAGCCCTCCTCCAAAGTTCAAAGTTTTAAGTAAATTTATTATCTAAGTATGTACATGTCACTACATACTACCCTGGGATTCATTTTCTTGCAGGCCTTCACCGTAGAACAAAGAAATACAGTAGAATTGATGAAAAACTACACACAAACAGTGACAAGCAACCAATGTGCAAAAGAAAACAAATTGTGCAAACAAAAAAAAAAGGTATGTAAATAAATAATATTGAGAAAATGAGTTGTAGAGTCCATAGGCTCTGTTCACTGGTAAAGTAAGTATTGAGGTGAGTGAAGTTATTCACACCAGTCCAGGAAACTGATGGTTGAAGTGTAATAACTGCTCCTGAACCTGGTGATGTGGGACCTAAGGCTCCTGTACCTCCTCCCCAGTGGTAGCAGTGAGAAGAAAGCATGACCTGGATGTCTGGAGTCCTTGATGATGGATGCTGCTTTCTTGCGGCAGTGCTCTTTGTAGGTGTGCTCATATGTGGGGAGGGCTTTTTCTTGTGATGGACTAAGCTGTATCTAGCACTTTGTGTAAGCATTGGTGTTTCCACACCAGACTGTGACGTGACCAGTCAGCATTCTCTGCACTGTGCATCTATAGAATTTTGTCAAAGTTTTAATTGATATGTTAACTATATGTAAAGTAGAGGTGCTGCAATGCCTTCTTGTAAATGACATTAATGTGCTGTCCCAAGGCAGAACCTCTGAGATGATAACCCACAAATTTAAATTTACTGACTCTCTCCACTGCTGCATCTTCATCATCTTCATCACTGCACTGGTCCTCAACAAATCGGGATATACGATTATCTGTTAAACATCTCTACTGGTCTCTTTCTTCCTTTACAATGTACAAGCCACGTTTATGGACATGTGCAGTACAGAAGTAAGTTGAGGTATAGCTACAAAGAGAAACTTGCTTGAAGCAATATCACAGGTACAGAGGTCCAGACAACACACAGAACATAAATATACTTAGCAGCACATACAAAAAGCTGGAGGAACTCAGCAGGTCAGGCAGCATCAATGGAAATGGATAAACAGTCAGACGGAGACCTTTCATCAGGATTGGAAAAGAAGGGGGCAAGTCCATGGTACAGCAAGAGGTAGTCTGTAGTGAAGCAGTGTTGTATTGTTGAGGCAAGGTCAGGGACGTGCAGACTAGTTTAAGAATCTGATTGTGTGAGGAAGTAGCTGTTCAAAACAGGTTCTTTTAGAATTCTTTAAGACATCTGTCCTAAAATGTCTTCTTGTATCACCTTGTCTAATATCACACTGTAAAATACAATCAATTCTTTATAAATGTACCTACTTGTGAAGGGTACAATAATGAAAGACATTGCCTTCAACGAGCCAGCACAGCTTTTGCTCAATTGTGGAAAGAGGATTTGAAAATCAAGACCTCAGTTCTGCTACATTACTTAGGGTCTACTGAGCAGCAGTGATCCTCACCATGCTACATACTCTGAAACCTGGCCTGCATTCAGCGGACATTGCAAAGCACTAGAAAGATCACACCGATATTCTCAGCAAAATCCTCCCAATCCATAGGAAGGTGGTAGGTGCTCTCTCCCAGGAGGCCCTGGCCCTGGTACTCATTACTTTTTTTATTTAGAGGTACAGCAGGATAATCGGCCTCTCTGGCCCATTGAGACTGTGCAGTCCAATAGGAGCCACAGAAAAGAACAGCACAGAAACAGGCCCTTCAGCCCATCTAGTCCATGTCAAACCATTTAAACTGCCTACTCCTATCGACCTGCACCAGGACCATAGCCCTCCATACCCCTACCATCCATGTAGCTATCCAAACTTCTCTTATATCTTGATGTGGAACCAATGTGCAGCACTTGCAGTGGTAGCTCATCCCACACACTCACCACCCTCTGAGTGGATAAGTTTCCCCTCATGTTTCCCTTAAACTTTTCATCTTTCACCCTTAACCTGTGACCTCACACACAACCTAGTGGAACGAGCCTGCTTGCATTTAACCTTTCTACTGTATACCCGTCATACTTTAGTGTACCTCTCTCAATTACACCAATGAGACCAATTAGCGTATTAGAACATAAGACATAGGAGCAGAATTATGCCATTTGGCCCATCAAGTCTGTTCTGCCATTCAATCATGGCTGATCCTTTTTTTTCTCCTCCTCAACCCTATTTCCTGGCCTTCTCTTCGTAACCTTTGATGCCATGTCCAATCAAGAACCTATTCACCTCTGCCTTAAATACACCCAATGACCTGGCCTCCACAGCTGCATGGGGCAACAAATTCCACAAATTCACCACCCTTTGGCTAAAGAAATTTCTCTGCATCTCTGTTTTGAAAGGGTGCCCCTCTATCCTGAGGCTGTGCCCTCTTGTCCTAGACTTTCCCACCATGGGAAACATCCTTTCCACATCTACTCTGTCTAGGCCTTTCAACATCTGTTAGACTAACAATGCAAGTGTCTGTGCTAATAACTCAGACATACGAGTTCAAAGATGTGAAATGCAAATTCAGTTTATTACATAAATCTAGAATTGAAATGTTAGTCATTGGAATAATAGCCACTCTATTGTTGTAGCAAAAAGAAAAATGTGGTTCATAAGTTTGAGGAAGGGACTCTGCCATTTTTACCTGCGCAAATTGATACCTGACCCAAGACCCGTAACAGTGGGGTTAGACCATAAGACCATAAGATTCAACAAAGTGCATGACCATGGATTTTCCAACCTGTATGCCTTTGAAATCTGAGAGGAGACCAGGGCATCCTGAGGAAAGCCACAGGAAGAACATAACAACTCTTTACAGATGGTAGTGGGCTATCCTTCCATATAGCGTCAAGAGTTACATCGAGGAGTCTGCACACTTCGCATGCCTGACACCAGTCTTCTAAAGCAAACACTATTCTAAGCTCTAGGAAGAGATTTCCGGGCAGATGGAGAGAAAAAATCTGTGAAGAAATGTAACATTCTTGCTAACCCCTCAGAAACTCTATCCCATGAATGTTCAGCCTTGAGAACTTCGAAGACTTGCACTGCGAGCACATAGAAGAGTTGTGTTTCTGACAGAAGAAAGAGAGCACCTCAAACACTACCCAGCCACTTACCCTGTGAACATCTTCTACTCAGGCTTTTGGTGCTTCATTAGCCTCCTGAGATTCCACAAAGCCGGAAAGGTTGAAGTCATTCTCAATTCCAAAGAAATTTGAAAAGCAAAGCTAAGATGCAATGTGATCCACTCTGCCACAGCTGCTGGAGGAGTCAGTGCTTGCTGAACTTGCAGTACTCAGTAAAAAAAAACAGGAAAAATATCTGGCATGATGTACTCCCTCCCCTTGGGCACCCAGTGTGAGGATTTCTTAAAACCATAATACATAAGAGCAGAATAGGCCAATCAGCTCTCGAGTCCCTGCCCCTCTTCCATGGTAGCCGATTTATTTTCCTTCTCAACTCTATTCTCCTGACTTTTCCCCAAAACCATAGGCTCCCTTATTAATCAAGGACCTATCAACCTCTGCTTTAAATATTACCAGTGACTTGGCCTTCACAGCCACCCGTGGCAGTAAATTTGACAGATTCACCACTCTCTAGCTAAAGAAATTCCTTCTCTCTCTCTTTTCTATTCTTATTCTGAAGCTGTGCCCTGTGGTCATAAATTCTACCACTATTGAAACATCCTCTCCATGTCTACTCAATGTTGATCTTTCAATATTCAATAAATTTTAATGTGATCCCTCCCTTAGCTCCAGCAAGTACAGGCCCAGAGCCATCAAACACTCTCACACTTTAAACCTTTCATTCTGTAGATCATTCTCGTAACCGTTTCCATTTCTGAGTGTTTATCATCAGAGATAGGTTGAAGAAATTAGTTTAGTTAGCCATTTGATTACTAATTGACTAGGTTCAGCATAATATTGTGGGCCAAAAGGCCTGTTTCTGTGCTGTACTGTCTATGTTCTGTCAGGTAAAGAAACAAATGATGAAAATAAGTGGATATGACTTCTATAAGTAGTTTATTGCCACATACACATACATGCAAAACATAGAGTCATTTATCATGGAAGCTAACTCCTGACCACGAGATCTGTACCAGTCAACATTACTTATTTACACTAATCCCATTTGATTCTCCACTATTCCCAGACTCAACTACACACTAGAGACAGCTTATAGTGTCCAAGTAACCAGCCAGCTGGCACAACTTTAGAGTGAGGAATCACAACGTGATCACCGAGAACATGCAAACCCCACACAGAGGCCAGGGTTGAACCAGGGTTGCTGCAGGTGCTGAGGAAACAAAAACAAGACATTGCCACCCACTCATGAATGCACCATAAACAAAAGAGTCACACACAAAATGTGGGAGGAACTCAACAGGTCAGGCAACACCGGGAAATCCAGAACCACACACACTGTATGCTGGAAGAACTCAGCAGGTCAGGCAACATCAATGGAAATGAAAAAAGCAGCCAATATTTCGGGCTGAAACCCTCGTTCAGGAATGAAGAAAGGAGATTCTGCAGATGCTGGAAATCTTGAGCAACGCCCAAAATGTTGGAGGAACTCAATGAGTCAGGCAGCACCAACAAGGGGAATAAAATCAACATTTTGGGCTAGGTCCTTCCCCAGAATCGAAAGCAAGGGGACGGAAGCCAGAATCATGTACTGAACAGATTCACTCACACACCTGTGTATCATTCATGCATCATGTGCAAAACACATGCAAAAACATTCACACACTGTTCTCAGAAATTTGCATTGCAGTTAGACAGGGTGGTGAAGAAGTGTTTTGGTATCCTGAACTTCATCTACCAGGGCACTGAGTTTAGAAGTTGTGATGCTCTATTGAAGTTGTACAAGACGTTGGCCTTGTGTTCAGTTTTGGTCACCCTGCTATAGGAAAGACCTACTGAGCTGGAAGAAGTGCAGAGGAGATTTACAAGGATGATGCTGGACTCAGGAGACTGAGTTATGGAAAGAGGTTGAGCAGGTTGTGATTTTCTTCATTGGAGGATAGGAGAATGAGGAATGATCTCACAAAGTTATATAAAATCATGAAGTTATACACTGGGTGAATGTGCACAATTTTTTCTGCAAGGATTGTGTTTCCAAGAGTTAGAGAGTGTAGGCTCAAGGTGAGAAGGTAGATATTGAATAGGAACCAGAGTGGCAACTTTTTCACCCAAACAGTGGTCAGTGTATGAAATGAGCTGCCAGAGTAAGTAGTTAAGCAGGCATCTTAACAGAATTTGTAAAAAGTATTTGGACAGGTAGATGAATGGGAATGGTTTAGAGGGGTTTAGGCCAAATGCTTGCAAATGGGACTAGCTTAGGTGGGAATCTTGGGGGACACAGACCAGATGGATTGAAGGACCTCTTTCCGTATGTGCGACTCTATAACCCTCATGGCATATATGCAAGCATACACATATAGACAAAACAGTATATATTGGATTGTGTGTATACATGATGTTCTGATTTATAATATGTTGAAACACCTTCACCCAGCCGAAATCAATTTAATTGCTCTCTGTGAACCATCTCTGCTGATTTGATAGTAATCTGGCTCTCCAAACTGTCAGTGCATCCGAGGCAATTAGTGTCAGTCACTTATCTGGAGGTGTGCGTAAACGGAACTGAGGTAATCAAAAAGAAGATCACAATCTTCTCCCTGAAGTCTTTCTTTGTTAGAATTCAATTATAACCTTCTGAGGACAGTCTTTGCTTTTGAAGTTGCTACATGGGAGACAACTCTTTTATCTTATAACTTCAATGAGACAGCGAAATGCTAGTGAAGTAAACATCCCATGTAATACACAAAAGAAAGGGCTCGCATTTATTTAACATCTTTCATGGCTTCAGAATGTCTAGAAGAGCTTTCATACTAATGAAGTGTGGTCGTATTATAATACGGGAAGGGTGACAGCCGACTTGCACATAGCAAGCTTCTACAATCAGCTGTCAGAGCCAGGGTCATTTTTAAAGAATAAGAAGAGATTTTTTTTCAGTTAGCTTGTGGAATATATTTTCTTGGTGTCACCTCGTAGGTGTGCACCATTCCTTGAAATGTTTACGTTTTATATTGAATTGTTTGTCTTTGGACTATCTCTGGGATTTCACAAACACGTGGAAATCTGCAGATGCTGGAAATTCAAGCAACACACACAAAATGCTGGTGAATGCAACAGGTCAGGCAGCATCTCTAGGAAGAGGTACAGTTGACGTTTCAGTCCTGACGAATGTGTGTATAAAAATAAATAACAGATGGGGTACGAGGGGGAGGTGGGGCATTAGCGGAAGTTCGAAAAGTCGATGTTCATGCCATCAGGTTGGAGGCTACCCAGACGGAATATAAGGTGTTGTTCCTCCAACCTGAGTGTGGCTTCATCTTTACAATAGAGGAGGCCGTGGATAGACATGTCAGAATGGGAATGGGATGTGGAATTAAAATGTGTGGCCACTGGGAGATCCTGCTTTCTCTGGCAGACAGAGCGTAGGTGTTCAGCAAAGTGGTCTCCCAGTCTGCGTCGGGTCTCACCAATATATAGAAGGCCACATCGAGAGCACCGGACGCAGTATATCACCCCAGCCGACTCACAGGTGAAGTGTTGCCTCACCTGGAAGGACTGTCTAGGGCCCTGAATGGTGGTAAGGGAGGAAGTGTAAGGGCATGTGTAGCACTTGTTCCGCTTACAAGGATAAGTGCCAGGAGGGAGATCAGTGGGGAGGGATGGGGGGGACGAATGGACAAGGGAGTCACATAGGGAGCGATCCCCGTGGAAAGCAGAGAGAGGGGGAGAGGGAAAGATGTGCTTAGTGGTGGGGTGGCGGGAATAGGGTTCCCCTGGTCTTCACCTACTATCCCACCAGCCTCCGGGTCCAACATATTATTCTCGGTAACTTCCGCCACCTCCAATGGGATCCCCAGACAGTCCTTCCAGGTGAGACGACACTTCACCTGTGAGTCGGCTGGGGTGATATACTGCGTCCGGTGCTCCTGATGTGGCCTTCTATATATTGGCGAGACCCGACGCAGACTGGGAGACCGCTTTGCTGAACATAGCCTCCGTTATTTATTTTTATACACACATTCTTTCTTTCACTCTCCTTTTTCTCCCTCTGTCCCTCTGACTATACCCCTTGTCCATCCTCTGGGTCCCCCCCCCCCCTTGTCTTTCTCCCCGGACCTCCTGTCCCGTGATCCTCTTGTATCCCTTTTGCCAATCACCTGTCCAGCTCTTGGCTCCATCCCTCCCCCTCCTGTCTTCTCCTATCATTTTTTATCTCCCCCTCCCACTCCCACTTTCAAATCTCTTACTAGCTCTTCCTTCAGTTAGTTCTGACGAAGGGTCTTGGCCTGAAACGTCGACTGTACCTCTTCTTAGAGATGCTGCCTGGCCTGCTGCGTTCACCAGCAACTTTGATGTGTGTTGCTTGAATTTCCAGCACCTGCAGAATTCCTCGTGTTTGCATCTATGTTATCTGATTGGTGCTGAATTCCCTTGTACTCCAGTGTGTATTTCACGAGGGCATGCCAACTCCTCTTTTTTCGGTGGTTGTAGTTCCTTGCCTGGGAAAACGCAGACCGAGTTCTTCTGTGTATCATGTGTGATTTCAGTTCTTCAAGATTCAGTATAGACTACCCGAGTTCTTGCTGGTTTTGCAGGTTAATTTTTGTAATGGATCTTTTGTTTTGTTTGAGTTGCCAACACCTCTGTGATTCCTGCACTTGAGTTTGCTCGTGACCCTTACATCAACATTGTGATGATTTCCTGACTGTGTCCTTTTTGCCAATGTATAACTATCAGGACACCACAGAAAGCTCTCCAGCTGTTCTTTGAAACCTTGCTTTGCATACTCACTTCAGCAATGTGGTAGTCATTCAACAACCAATCCAGATGACTGGACAAACCTGGAGGTGTGAATTCAAACCCCATCAAGGCAGATGTCAAATGTAAATGTATGATGATTGGGACAACCCCCGTCAATCTGATTTACTGAACACACTGCTGTTGAGAGACCATAAGACCATGAGACATAGGAGCAATGTCAGGCCATTCAGCCCATTGAATCTTCTCCACCATTCCATCATTGCTGATTTACTATGCTTCTCAATCCCATCTCCTGCCGTCTCCCTGTAACCTTTGACCTTCTTACTAATCAAGAACCTATCAACCTCCGTTTTGAATATACCCAATGACTTGGCCTCTACGGCCATCAGTGGCAATAAATTCCACAGATCCCCTGCTATGTATTTTGAACCTAGACTATCCCACTATTGGAAACATCCTCTCCACACACACTTTATCTAGATCTGGGGTCCCCAACCTTTTTCACACAGCGGACCGGTTTCATATTGACAATATTCTTGCAGACCGGCCAACCGGGGGGAGCGGGTGGTAGGGTTGCCAACGAACAAGATTAGCAGTCAAATACGTTGGGTTTACCCCTAGAAGGACTACAATGACCATGAAGCCTTGCGCAGGCACAAGTCCGCACGCGTGATTTGCGCATGCGTGTACGTGCCGCTTTTTTCTACAAATCGTTTTTGGTGATTCTGTTCGGGGGGGGTGTTAATCACAAATGCAATATAGGTGATAAGTGGCTAATACACTCAATTTCGTTTCTAAAAGGGTTTATCTAACAAATTTAATATTAAACACACAGTGCCTATTTTCCTCGCATGAATATAGCGATAAGTCAATTATCAGGGGAGCTTGAAGTAAGTGTTGAATGAACTTCCAGTAGAAGTGGTAGAGGCAGGTTCGGTATTATCATTTGAAGAAAAATTGGATAGGTATATGGACAGGAAAGGAATGCAGGGTTATGGGCTGAGTGCAGGGTGGTGGGACTAGGTGAGGGTGAGAGTTCGGTACGGACTAGAAGGGCCAAGATCGCCTGTCTCCGTGCTGTAACTGTTATATGGTTATATAAGTCAATAGCATCATAACATCTTAAGTAATGTTTGGATATTAAACACACAGCACATATTTTCCCCATATGAATATATAAAATCATTGCAACACACCAATATCGCTGAATCAGTGGGAGCCCTGGGCTTGTTTTCCTGCAACAAGACGGTCCCATCGAGGGGTGATGGGAGACAGCGATACTCGAACGGGGTTCCTGATGTCCAGTCTATTCCACAATTTAGTTTTTGTTGCATTCATTGCAGAGATATGTTGGAAATGGAAGCAATGTTTTCAGTGCTTCCGTGGCTATCTCAGGATATTTAGCCTTGACTTTGATCCGGAATGCTGGCAGAGATGTTATGTCAAACATACTTTTCAGCCCGTCGTCATTTGCAAGCTCGAGGAGTTGATCTCCTTCCCCTGCTGACATGGATGACGCGTGCCTAATGACCTCGCGTGTGTTCAAGCTCAACAGTGGACGTGACAGGGAATGAGGAAAGGTGCAACTGACACATATCGTCAAATCGTATCGTTTCCTCGCGGCCCGGTAGCGCATGCTTTGCGGCCCGGTGGTTGGGGACCGCTGATCTAGGTGTTCCAATGTTCTATAGTTTTCAATGAGATCTCTCCCCACACCCGCCCCACCATTCTTCAAAACTCCAGTATATATAGGCCCAGAGCCATCAAATGCTCCTCATATGTTAACCCTTTCATCAATAGCGTGTGTCTGTTTTAGAAGACAGGTATCAAGCAAGTGAACGGTGGAACCTCCCCAATATATCTAGACCTTCAGGACATGTTAGCCTGTGATAGTTCAGGCAGGTGCGTCCCTATTTTTCACACACTGTACTGTGACGGGGTCCTGAATTACCTCTATAAACTGCGCTTTTGAAAAGAGAGAGGGAGAGTTATTTAACACCGGCATCTTGTTTTTAAGAGAGAGAGAGACTAAGACAGCTTTGGATGATGTTACGGGTTTTCTGCAGCATGTTTACATTTTTACAAGGACACTGGTTTCAGCGTCTGTATTCTTACAGACAGAGAAGGGAGGAGCTGTTTGAGTGAGAGCTAGTATTCGGCACGGTGAGATAAATAGAAGGTCAGCTGTTAGACTTACAGACACATGGTTTTGGACACTGAATGAGCTTTGTTGTGCCCACAGAAAAAGTGGGTTTTGGAGGATCGATCAGTGACTCTTGCAGTGTGAGAACGGAGTGACCGGTGGGGAGTTAGTTGTGTGTCCAACCCTCACCTGGGTTGATAGTTCCACCACAGAAGAACGGTCCCCTTTGTTGTGGTCACAGTCAGTGACTTCCAAAGGATTTCGGAGGACAACGGGAAGATCGATGGCGTCAGCACACCTGAAGACTCAAATCTCTCCCTCTCTCTCTCTCTCCATCACTACTCAACTCAATACCACGAACTGAACTGAACTTTACTCATCATCGTAAGTCAATCTATTTACCCCTAGACTTGAAGAAGCTTGGTTTTCATATATTTCCACACTTACTTACATATAGCCATTGCTAACCTGTTTGATTTATCTGCATTTATATTACTGTATTGTGTAGTTACTAATAAATTCCATTAGTTAATAGCAATACCGGACTCCAAAGTGTTTTCCATCTCTGCTGTTTCTTTAACCTGTCACGGGGTACGTGACAGTACTTTTCTAGACTGATCATCATGTTCTGTTTTAAATAGGAGTCCTTGCTGTGTTTATTATATCCTTCACTCTCTAAGCTTGACTTCCTCAACAGATTGAGTTTATATGATATACAGTGGACAGTTGGGAGTTTTCAACACAATAAATACTTTTGTTGTGACTGGGAAACTAACAGATTATTGCATTGCCCCATCTAATTCACTTGCTCTTTAGGGAATAAAGTCTGCTGTCCTTACTGGGAGAGGGGTGGCATGTAGGAGTCATTACAGAGAGACAGTTATTTTGTACACAACACTAGCTCTCTGCTATGACAATCCACCCACTCTGATATTAATGGCTCATACTTTCCATCTTCTCTTTCTTGTTATACAATGAAAATAAGCAAGTCTTCCACAATGGTGTAGTTATCGTGTTCTACATGGAAACTCAGAAGAAAAGTGGACACAGCCCAGTCTAAGATTGGCACAGCCCTCCCCACCACGAGACACTGTCTTAAGAAGGTGGAGCATGTCATCAAGAACCCTCACCATCCTGGGCATGCCCTCTTTTCACTACTACTATCAGGGGAAAGATACAGATGCCAGAAGTCTTACACCATTACTATTAGGAACAGTCACTTTCCTCCAGCTGTCAGGTTCTTGAAATAACCTGCACACCCGAACTGTACCTCAGCAATGGAACACTACGAACGACCCCTTGTCTCTGTGTGATTTTTCCACTGGTGTTCTGACTTTGCTCAGTCTTTTATCTTCACAGTCTTCTCTAATTTATGTCTAATTTATCTTGTGCGTACTGTCTGTACCCATGTGTCTGCGATGCTGCTGCAAGCAAGTTTTTCATTGTATCTGTCCCTCTCTGTACTTGTGAACATGACTCTGTACTTGTGAAATTGCCCTGATGTGACTTAGGTACAGCAATGCAACAGAATGATTGGCCTTACAAAAGATTCAAAGATTCATTTGTTATCTAAGAATGTATGCAGTATACAACCTGAAGATTTGTCTTCCCACAGAAAGCTACAAAACAAAGAAAAATCATGGAACACATTCAAGAAGAGCATTAAAAACCCCTTCCCCACACAAAAAAAGAACAGAAACAAAAAAATAACAAGTGACAAAAACAGAATACAAAACCTCGAAAGAGTCCAGGCATGTTCAGTTAACCTCAGTGATTGTTACCTATAAGCTGCCCCAATTCATTGGAAAAATGCCCAAAATCACACCAAAAAACTGGAGCAGCCAGAAAACAGAAAGGCACCATAACATGAACTACAGAGCCCATTCCACAAACCGCATCAATTAAACCTTGCCCAACACCATCCTTTGACAGCATTGAGAGAGAAACTCATTCGAACGCAGGGACCTTCCTCTGCCAGCAGTGACCAAGAGGCTAGTAGATTGTGCTGACCACCAGCTCACCCTCCGCTCTCAGCTCGATGATGTCAACCTTCCTTTGCACTTTAGTTGGTGAGAAATGGAGTCAATCATGTGCTTGTGCCCCAACTCTGGGCTTCTTTCCTCCAGGCCACAAGCTTCACCCAAAACCTCACCAAACTCCCTCAGAGACATCAAAGTGCCAGTTCACTCAATCCAAAAACACAACACCAAAATGTAGACCACAGACTCCAAGAGTGTCAGAATCACAGCCAAAAGAAAAGGAAGTGAAAGAAGTAGTTTTGCAGACCTCCTGGACCATGTCACCCTTAGTCGCATTGTTCACTGGCATCATCTTCTTCCGAATCTTCATTAGAATTACCAACTCCTTCACATTTACAGCTGATGTTTTAGGCTGAGATCTTTCACCAGCTTCTCCTGATGAAGGGTCTCAGTCCAAAATATCAACTTTTTATTCCTTTTCATTGATGCTCCCTGGCCCGTTAAGTTTCTCCAGCATTTTCTGTGTAGTGTTCTGGATTTCCAGCATCCTCAGAATCTCCTGTGATTAATCTTTTCTGTATTTTCTTAAGCCTAATTGTATCTTTCCTACAGCAGGGTGACCAAAACACAACATAATATTCCCAATGGAACTTCTCACTGCTTCACTGCTGAAGTTTCCTCCTGCTACAAGAAGGCAACCATCTTATTAGTGCCTAAGAAGAGCAGTGTGAGCTGCCTTCATGACTATCACCCAGTAGCACTCATATCAACAGTGACGGAATGCTTTGAGAGGTCGGTCATGGCTAGAATGAACTCCTGCCTCAGCAAGGATCTGGACCCACTGCAATTTGCCTATTGCACAATAGGTCTACAGCAGATGCAATGAATGAAATGGTTACCGTATGAGGAAAGTCTGGCAGCTCTTGGGCTGTATTGCCTGGAGTTCAGGAGAATGAGGGGGTATCTCATAGAAACATTCTGAAAGGCCTGAAGAGATTAGATATGGCAAAGTTATTTCCCATGGTAGGGGATTCTAGGACGAGCGGGCATGACTTCAGTATTGAAGGATGTCCATTTAGAACAGAGATGCGGAGAAATTACTTTAGTCAGAGGGTAGTAAATATGTAGAATTTATTCCCATGAGCAGCTGTGGAGGCCAAGTCATTTAAGGCAGAGATAGATAAGTTGTTGATTAGTCAGGGCATCAAAGGACATGGAGAGAAGGCAGGGAAGTGGGGATGACTGGAAGAATTGGATCAGCCCATGATTTAATGGTGGAGCAGACTCAATGGGTCAAATGGCCTACTTCTGCTCCTATATCTTATGGTCTTATGGTTCTTCATATGGCCTTAAATCACCTAGACAATACAAACACCTTCATCAGGATGCTGTTCATCGACTATAGCTCAGCGTTTAACACCATCATTCCCACAATCCTGACTGACAAGCTAGAGAACCTGTGTCTCTGTACCTTTCTCTGCAATTGGATCCTCAACTTCCTAGCTGGAAGACCACAATCTGTGCAAATTGGTGATATCTCCTCCTCGCGACGATCAGCACTGGTGCACCTCAGGGGTATGTGCTTAACCCACTGCTCTTCTCTCTCGATACCCATGACTGTGTGGCTAGGCATAGCTCAAATACCATCTATAAATTTGCTGATGATACAACCATTGTTGGAAGAATCCCAGGTGGTGACAAGAGGGTGTACAGGAGTGAGAGATTCAACTAGTGGAGTGGTGCCACAGCAACAAACTTGTACTCATTGTCAGTAAGATCAAAGAGCTGATTGTGGACTTCAGGAAGACGAGGAAACACAAACCAATCCTCATAGAGGGATCAGAAGTGGAGAGAGTGAGCAATTTCACCTTCCTGGGTGTCAAGATCTCTGAGAATCTAACCTGGTCCCAACATATTGACGCAGCTACTGTATAAAGAAGGCAAGACAGTGAATATATTTCATTAGGAGTTTGAAGAGATTTAGTTTGTCAACTAAAACACTCAAAAACTCCGATTGATGTACCATGGAGACCATACTGACAGGCTGCATCGCTGTCTGGTATGGGGGGAGCGGAGTGGCTACAGCACAGGACCGAAAGAAGCTACAGAAAGTTGTAAAATCAGTCATCTCCATCTTGGATACTAGTCTCCACAGTACCCAATACGTCTTCAGGGAGCAGTGCATGAGAAAGGGAAGGTCCATCATTAAGGACCCCCATCACCCAGATAATGCCCTCTTCTCATTGTTACCATCAGGAAGGAGGTACAGAAGCCAGAAGGCACACACTCAAGGATTCAGAAACAGCTTCTTCCCCTCTGCCATCCAATTCCTAAATGGACATTGAACCCTTGGACATTACCTCACTATATTTTAAATAAATGTTATTTCTGTTTTTGCACGATTTTAATCTATTCAATATATATGTATACTTAATGTAATTGATTGATCGATTGATTGACTTATTTATTTCTGTATTAACATGTATTGCATTGAACTGTTACTGCTAAGTTAACAAATTTCATGACACCTGCCAGTGACAATAATCCGGATACCGATTCTGATTCTGAAATGGGCCTCACCAATATCTCGTACAACTGAAAATTCAAAATTACAAATTAGCTTTATCATGACATGTACACGAAAACATCGAGAAGTACAAGGGAAGGTCAATGATCAACAAAGACCGAGGAGGTGCTGGGGGCAGCCCATGAGTGCCAGCATGATTCCAGTATCAACATAACACGGCCACAGTTTATTAACCCTAACCCTTAGGACGGGGTGCTAGTCTAGTGGTTAGTGTAATGCTTCACAGCATTAGTGATTGAGGTTCAATCCCACCACTGTCTGTAAGGAGTTTGTACATTCTCCCTGTGAGTTTCTTTTGGGTGCTCTGATTTCATCCCACACTCTAAAGATACACCGATAAATAGTTTATATGGTCACAGGGGTGTAATAGATGATACAGGCTCATTAGGCCAGAAGGACCCGTTACTGTGCCATATCTCTAAATAAAATAACTCATACATCTTTGGAATGTAGGAGGAAACTCTCAAGGCCACGGGAAGAACCCCTAGCATCAGGAATTGAACCCTAATCTTCTGATTTCCTCCATTGTAAAACATTACCCAAACCACTTGTTACCATATCACCTGCATGGCTGGCTGGTGGCGCAATGGCATCAGCGTCGGACTCCAGAGCGAAGGCTCCCGAGTTCGAATCCAAGTCGGGCCACCCCCCGAGCACGCTTTCCATCCGTGCTGGGTTGAGCGTCGAGCTAGCCACTCGGCCTCGTAAAAAAAAAAGGGTTGAGTCAGGAACGTTCATATCGTGACCCGGTTAATCCGAATGGAGATCAATCCTGACACCACGCGCCAGACAATAATGGCTGACTGTCTGGTGCGACGTGCTAAAAAACCTGCATGAAAGACAATGCAATGCTGCACGAACAAGCTGGCAGAGGGCCTTGGTTTTGGAGATGGAAGACCCATCTTATCACACATTTCTGAGAAAGAATTGATAATGCCCCCACTCCGACTCTAGGGTGAGGCAGCACACTCTCTTACAAACACACAGATGGACAGATAAGCAATTCTTCCACGTAAAATGATCCTTTGTACAGATTTAAAATAGCATAGCGTATCAATTGGGAACATCAGAAAGTGAGAAAAAACAACAAACTCACCCTTCTATAAAACCTCTCTCTGTGGGATTCCTTTTTCTCTCTCTCTCTTCAGAAGTTGTGACACCGTCATTACCTTTTTTCTGAAGTTGTAACAAATTCATTATGCTTTTTCCATGGAAGCATGGTGCAACCTTTATTGAGAAAGATGAATTTCTACCCCTTGCTAGTAACCCCCCCTCCACACACACACACACACACAGGTTCTGTTTACAACAGTATCTGAAACCATTCTGGAGAAAATTGCTCACGATCAATGTTAATTATGAACATCAATAAATCTCAAGGAGTAAGACTTTATATTAACGATGCACTGCAGTGCTAAATGGATCATTCGACAATCACCCAAGCTATCAGAGGTGAAGGTATAATCTCAACAACTTGTGTTTCCTTGTAGTCCTGCTTCTTACACAGCCTGCGTGAAACATCCTTAAGATCCACTACACTGAAAGCAAGTTTGAGGCAAAAAAAAAATCCATACTGTGTCAATCCATTCTCCATAGGAAGTTAGGGAAATCCATTTGACCGTTTCTGAAGTTTCAAAGCTAGGGTTGGTGGACTTATGTACGCATTCACATTTTGCAGGTATTCAATATAAAATTCAGTCTCGGATTGTCAGGTTCGTTTTGTTGGTTCGGATTAGGGTGTTTTATTGTTTTTTTAAAAAGTATTCAGCAAAATTGAGCTTCTATTTTTAAGAAAAATCTTCAGGCTATTTTTGGATTCTACGTTTGCACTGCTTACATCAAAGACTCCTGACATCTGGACCGTTCCATCTTTTCACGGCTACCATCAGACAGGAGATACAGAAGTCCCACAGCACCAGTTTCAAGGACAGATACTTCCCTTCAACCACCCAGTTCTTGAACCAACCAGCACAATCCCAATCATTACAGCCTAGCAACAATATGACTCATTGAACACTGAACTAATGGGAACTCCCATTCCCATTCTGACATGTCAGTCCATGGCCTCCTCTACCGCCAGGATGAGGCCACACTCAGGCTGGAGGAGCAACATCTTATACTCTGTCTGGGTAGCCTCCATCCTGATGGCATGAACATTGATTTCTGGAACTTCTGGTAATTATACCCCCTTCTCCTTCACCATTCCCCATTCCTGCTTCCTTCTCTCACCTTCTCTCCTTACCTGTCCATCACCTCCCTCTGGTGCTCCTCTCCCTTCCCTTTCTTCCATGGTCTTCTACCCTCTCCAATAAATTCTTCCTGCTATCTCTTTCACCAATCAACTTCCCAGATCTTTACTTCACCCCTGCCCTCTCCTGGTCACAGCTTTCACGTGTCACCTTGAATTTCTTCTTCCCCTCCCTCACCTACTTACTCTGACTTTTCCTCTTTTTTTGCATTCCTGATGAACGATCTCAGCCTGAAACATCGGCTGTTTACTCTTTTCCATAGATGCTTCCTGGCCTGCTGAGTTCCTCCAGCATTTTGGATGCGTTGTTTTGGATTTTCAGCGTCTGCAGATTTTCTCATGTTTGGGAACTAATATGGGCTTTGTTTTCTCTTGTTCTATTGTGCTCTTTCTTGTAAAATTGTGTATAATTTATGGTTAATTCATGCTTTTCTTCTGAAGGTTGTGTATCAGATGCTCTGGGCCCGTGATGTTGCTGCAAGTATGTTTTCAAAACAGCCATGTGTTAATGTACTTTTGCATATGACGATAAACTTGACCTTGACTTTAAATACCTCAGTAACTTTTCCTAACAATGTTATTTGAGATAGGGAATGCATCAATGAACAATTGATCTCTGCAGTCCAATCCTCCTATATTATTTTCTTGCCAAAATACACTCTGGTCACTTTATTAGTTACCCCCTGTTCCTAATAAAGTTGCCACTGAGTGTATATTTGTGGTCTTCTGCTGATGTAGCCTATCCACTTCAAGGTTTGATGTGCTGTGTGTTCAGAGATGCTGTTCTGCACACCACAGTTGCCTTCCTGTCAGCCTGCACCAGCCTGGCCTTTCTCATCTGGTCTCTCTACCAATGTATTTTCACCCACACAACTACCACACACTGGATGTTTTTATTGTTTCTCACACCATTCCCTCTAGACTCCTGAGACTGTTGTGTGTGAAAACCCCAGGAGATCAGCAATGTCTGACATACTCAAACCACCAACAATCATTCCACAGTCAAAGTAACTCAGGCTACGTCCACACTACACCGGATAACTTTGATTGCATTTCCTCACAATTCTGATAATTGATCTGAACAACAATTAAACCCCTTGACCATGTCTGCATGCGTTGATGCATTGAGTTGCTGCCACATGATTGGCTGATTAGATATTTGTATTAACGAGGTATACAAGTGTACCTAATAAAGTGGCCCCTGAGTGTATTTTTGGTGGTGGGGGATTATTGTACATAGAGTATACTGATGTTCTATCACATGGATTGCAATACATTTACAGATGAATCCCCATTTCCATCTGGGATTTCACTGATGACACATTTCATTACTCACCAGACTTGCAAGGTGTTTCAAATTCATGGGAGAGAGAGGGGTTTGTTTTCTCTCTGAGTATTGACCCTCTGTCCTGTCCTCTCTCACACACTCTTGCCCATCTTCTCCCTTTGTTTAATTCTTCCTTCTACCTCTTCCCTCCTCCTCCCCCCTCCTTGGTCTATCTGCCACACTCCCTCAAAATCTGCTTCCACATCTTACCTACCAGCCTTTATCCACCTCTCCGTCAAACTGCTTCGTACTAGGAATCTTCCATCTCTCCTCTGTGTCATGCTGTTATGCACCAGGAACCTTCCATCTCCCCTCTCAGTCCTGATGGAGGGTCTTAACTTGAAACATCCCACCCTTCCCCAAATCTGAATCTTAACCCTCTTGGTGATCGTCCTTGACAAATGTTGCAGCCATACAAATTTTTAGTCCAATTACACTTGGAGAATTGAGTGCATTTCTTGTCTATCTGCTATAGAGAGGAAGTGGAGATTGTGGAGAGGGTGCAGAAATGGTTTAACAGTATTAGAAGGCATTTAGTCTCAAGCAAGTCCGGGCATACTTGGTTTTCCCCCTTGGAGTGTTGACGCTGAAGGGAGTCCTGGTGGAAGTTTTTAAATCAAGAGAAGCATGGGTAAGGTAGACAGTCAGAATTGTTCCTCTTGGATAGAATAATCACATGCCAAAAGACATGCAATTGGGGGGCAGAGTTTCAAGATGATGCGAGAGGCAATTTTTTTAAGCAAATGGTGAGCTCCTGAAACGGGTTCCCAGAGTGGCTGCAGACGCAAGCAGCTTGGTGGAGGTTAAGAGGCATTTTGATAGACACATGAATATGAAAGGCTTGGAGGGACATAGGATTATTCATGGAAAGAGGATATTCAGTAGAACTGGCATCTAATTTGTGAGGTCAATGGCCTGCCCAGTGCTGTACTATTCAATGTCCTACGTTCTACCGGGCTCTATCTCACCGCTCCACTATACTGCTGCCATCTGTGCTGACATTCTTTTCTCTTCCCTCTCAGGCTCAGTGCAGGGTCTTGATTTGAAACATCAACTTGCAACCTTTGCTCCCACAGATGCTGCCTGGCCCTTTGGGTTCTTCCAGTGTTCTACCTTTTGTTCCAGTTTTCAGTGACTGCAGTATCTCTTGATTTCAAGAGGTCCATGGGTCTCTATTTCCTTCATTCTACTCTTTCCCAGTTCCTAGTACATTAACCCTCATGGTAACTGTCTCTGACAAACACAAGACATTCATTTAGTTTACCAAGCCTGGAATCCATCTGAGAAATCCTAGAATCGTTGCCGCCATTTCTGTCTCTCCAGATGCTACATGATATGTTGGAAGCTTCCAACATTTTCCTCTGTGGCTCTCCTGGGCTCCACCTGCTGACAAAGAGAAAGATTTAATTAAAAATAGCAACTCTCACCTTCACAACTGTCCTCCTGAACCTGATCTGCATTTTTGCCTTAATGTCTGGGGCAACTGTACTGAGTTAAGTTATAAACAGAAAATAACCCTATGCCACGTGCTATTTTTAATCTTTGCCATGCATGCTGCAGCATTATCGCAACAGGGATTGTCTCACAAAACAGCTCACCAAGGGGTCCAAACACCTGATTAAATGTGGCTCCCAACTACAGCATTTCCAGGACAACTCACAGATCACATCTTCTCCTTCCTGATAATTCATTGTCAAGATACTTCCCAAATCTGCTCCAAAGTCGCAGAATCTTCTTCATTTTGCATGTAAGCTCATGAGAAAATGGCGGAGCAGACTCGAATGGCCGAATAGTTGACTTCTGCTCCTTTGTCTTATGGTCTATGGTAAGGTGCTCTGAAGTTGGCAGAAATGATAACTCTTTAGTAATTAGCACTTTCCTTAATTATCCCTTTGCAAAATCTTTACTTTGTGTTCCCACAATCATGCACACCTTTTATTCCTTACCCTGATCCCACCTGGGCTTTTTCCCCTTCACTAACATCAATGGAGCCCCTGGACTAAAGATATTGCCGTCTGTCTCAAACATTACAAATGGTGCTTGTGGCCTTCTGAAAACAAAATGTGCACTCTGCATTGCTTGCATTATTTTTTTCTGGCACAGGGCTCATTCAGTAAAAGAAAATGACTTTCCTATTCAGGCTTTCAGGAATGCCATTTATTGGATTGCTTGGCTTGAAGTCGAAAGAACCGTGCACTGTTTATGCCGGCCAGGATAGAATCAATGTAATTGCTGTTCAAGCAGCCCAGTGAAAGTCTTGCATTTCTGTCGTGCCAACAATCTCAGGATGTTGCAAAATGCTTCACAGCCAATGTAGAGTGGTCAGCACTGATGTGTAGGGAATCCCGGAAGGACAGACGCACCAACACCAGCATACTGGAGGATGTCAACATGAACAGCATCTCCACCATGGTAAAGCAACACCAACTCCAATGGATAGGTCCAAATGGATAAAGGAAACATTGCAAAGATAACATCAAAATCAGGCCGAAGAAGTTGAACATGACATCTAAAAACTGGGAAGATATTGCACTCAATAGATACACCTGGAGGAAATCTGTTCAAGAGGAAGCTGTGCTACATGAGAGAGACCTCTACATGAATGCTCCAGGCATTTTTAAAACATTTATTTATTGAGAATCAGCACTGAATAGGCCCTTTCAGTCCTTCAAGCTGCACCACCCAGCAATCCCCTGATTTAATCATAACCTAATCACAAGACAATTTACAATGACCAATTAACCTGCCAACTGGTACATCTTTAGACTGTGCGGGAGGAAACCTGAGCACCCGGAGGAAACCCACATGGTCACGGGGAAAATGTACAAACTCCTTACAGACAGTGGCCTAGAATTGAACCCGGGTCACTGGTACTGTAAAGCATTGTGCTAAACATTATGCTACCATGTCACCCCCAACCCCTGGCAAAATGGCAGTGCACTCGGATGCAATGGACCAATCAAAGGTAATATCGTCCTTTTTAAACATATTTTTTATAACCGCAAGATCCTACTGGGCAAAGTACTAAAGGTGAGTTGCTGTTTGACAGAGAAACTGAAGGATCTGGACTTGATGCAGATCACACTGCTGCCTGCGTCAGAGAGACATCTGAGGAGTTGGTGTGCAAAGGTGCGTCCAGTCTAATGGTGAGTGATCAGCTTAGTTGCTTTTGTTTTAATTGCAAGACTCTATTGAACATTGTTAATGTGGAATGCTGCAAGTCCAATTCAGTGATTTATTGGCGGAAATGGCGGAGGTGTAGCGCGGTCTAGGCCTCAAGCCGCAGTGATGCCTGCTTGCATCCACCCTGGAGAGAGGCACTCCACCAGATATGGTGTGGAGAAAGCTGGAGCTGGTGCTGTCTCCCAGTGTTTGCTCGGCAGAAGACGAGCCGTATGGTGTTCAACTCCAGACTGCTGCAACATTTCTGGATTCAGGGTCTTGGAATTTTTTATGTGACTGTATTTTACTGATACCTGATAAGTGCTTCTTATCTATATATATGCCTCGTGCTGTGTGCGACTGTTGATACTGTGTTTTGCACCTTGACCCCAGAGTAAAGTTATTTCATTTGACAGTACTCACGGGTATTTATGTGTGGTTGAATGACAATTAAACTTGAACAAGTGGCAGAAGCCTATATGTGCACAGCAAACTCCCACCAAGGTGATAAGAACCAGATAATCTGCTTTTCAGAAAAGTTAATCATTGTGTAAGTACTTACCCCAGAACAGCAAGGAGAACGATAGTAAGATATGTTTGAAAACAAATGGAGCTTCAGTTTTAAAGTGATGCTTGAAAGGTAGGATTCCCCCAACAGTTCAGTATTCCCTAGTCTGACCCGTATTAAAAAGTCCAAAGGCATGCATGGGACGTGCATGGGATTTTCAATCTGAATTCTTTGCTGTTTGGAAGAATGGAGGGTGATCTTATTGAAACATATGTGACCCTTAAAGCCATGACAGGGTAATTGTCAAAATGTTTCTACTGGCAGGAAAACCTTGAACAAGGGAGGCATATTTAAAAGATTAAGGAGCTGTCCTTGTAAATGGAGAATGTTCACCCCAGAAATGTGCGGCGGCAACACTTGTGGGCTTTTTGGCTGTGTTGGTTGTTAGCACAAACAGCACGACTATATGTTTTAATGTACATACGATAAATAAATCTGAATCTGATGGTGAATCTCAGGAATTCTCTATCTCTGAGGGTTGTAGAAGCTAGATTAACAGATGTAATTAAAGAGGAAATGGCCACATTTTTGAAAGGCCAGGGAATTGAGAGAGGTGGGGAAATGGCACAGAAGAGGAGAAAAGGCCTTCAGTAGATCAGCCATATTAATATTTAATAGTAGGAAGGCCCGAGGGGCCAACAAACCCACTTCTGCCTCTACCTTCCTGTGTTTTTAAGTATTTTCACACTTTAAACAGTTGAAAGTTTACAACTCACTTGAATATAGAAATGATGTTTGAATATTTTATCTGCACGGTGCTTTCAACTTGCCAACGTACTCTAAGATGGCTTAAAGGAGCATTCCCAACAAAAATTGAATATAAACTGCAAAATATATTTGGAAGATGATGAAATATTCATCTAAAAGAGGGCTTTGAGGAACAATGAAAAGAATGAAAGGAGAGAATGGTTCAAGGAGGGAATTCAAGAATTTGAGGGATTTACCAGCTGAAGGTGCAGCTGTCATTAGTGTAGAGATTAAACTTGAAGATAACTATTAATCAGATTAGGACAAGCTCAGATATATTGGAAAGTTTTCAGACTAAGTGGAATTATAATAATATAGAGGGGTTAGTGGTGTGTGATGAATATTAACTTTTCATGGCCTGAGAGGCTTATTGCCAACCTCAGCTTTCCAGCAGAGTAGCATGACCTTTCCAAATGGTCAGAGATGTTGTGACAAAGTTAAACTTCTAATAAAAATATCTTGCTCAACTACTTGTTCTTTTCTATTTTCACAGTTGGTTCTCTTTTACATATTGGTTGTTTGTCCGTCCTGTTGGGTATGGTCTTTCATTGGTGCAATTGTGTTTCCTGGATTTACTGTGTATGATCACAAGAAAATTGATCTTAGTGTTGAATATGATGGCATATATGTACTTTGATAATAAATTTACTTTGAACTTTGATGTAAATAGGAACTGGTCTTTATTTCTTAATGTAAATTTCAAGCAGCAATCAGTTTGAAGTTAAAAGCACAGCTTTGCAAACAGTATTGCCTATAGACCACAGGCTGCTGGCCTATAGACCACAGGCTGCTGGCCTACAGGAGAAGCAGACTGCTCAAGAGATATGGTTTGCAAAGTGAAGTCACCATGAGTCTTCTTGTCTGCATTAGCCAAATGCAAGACAATGGGGTTTATGTCACAAGTGCATTAAACAGGGTGACAGGCACAGCTAATCCATTGATGGTTAGGATGGCTGTGCACTCAGAGAATCAGCCCTCACAGCATTAACTTTAGGTGTCTGGGATCTTTGTCCACAGAAACTTTTAGACCATCTGTGTGAATTACTTTGTCCCAGTCACTTGAAAATAATGTCAGCTAGATACAAGACAGCATAAACACTAGAAAGCCTTGGAAGATGTTAGGAATGGCAAGGAGAGTATCAGAAAGATGAGGTGATGGAAACTCATCCACGGATTTTCATTGCATGTTGTCAGATATGTATTTGTGCATGTGACAATAAACTTGCCTTTGAATTTTCAAACAATAAAGAGACAACCTTGGTCAGTAAGCAAAATGCAAGACACGGTAAAATGTAGGATCTGGAGAGAGGAGTTTTGGATGTCTTAAACTTAGGAAAGATATGAAAACAGCTTGCTTTCACTGCCATCTTATTCCACATAGCTTCCAGCTCTGTTTTTGGGCCTCCTGGTTTGGACCCGCCGAGCTTCCCAGGTATTCACATTCCATTAACTGCTTCTCCTGCCGCTTCTCCCTCCAAGTTCTATGTGCCACCCTCTCCACTACGCGGCGATATCAGGTGGCCCTGTTTCAGTCACTGCCACAGCTCTAGACCTTTCCCTCCTCCACCTTCTATGGATCTTCCCAACATTTCATCCTCCGCTGGATCCATGCCTTCAACCGCCTTCCTAGTGTCCAAGTAGGATTGGAAGATCACCCATCTCCAGACTATGGACTCCGCCATCTCCAACTCTGGTTCTGATCGCTCTAGATGCCCCTCGCTACAGCCCTTGCTGCCACTCGCTCAGACCATGATTCGATCGGACACCCAGAGACTGTGATCTCGCCAATTGTAAACCCGTTCTAGTTGCCCCGGATGATTCTGAACTGGTGACACAATCGTCGCCATCCCCATTTCCAATGTCCTTGAATGGATCCAGGCCTCAGGTTCAAGCAAATTCTAGTTTCTACTATCTCAGACACCTTCAAATTGCAGATTTTATAGCCTCTAGATGCAGCTCCAGCCTGGATTTCAGCAACCAGAACTTCCAGGCTGAGATCTTTTCGCTGGTATTGCGCCCCCAGACTCTCCTTCACCCACCACTACTCTACAACCCTGAGTCTCTCAGGCCCCACTGACACCTCTTGGATCCTTAGAGCCTCTATGATTCTCCCACCCTATCATTCCTGAACACCTCAAACCTCCCCTTCCTCTGAGGTCTCCAGCTCTCCTTCCCCCTTCAATCCCAGCTCAAATTCCTGCTGTCTGACCTCCCCCCCCCCCACACTCTGATGTGGAGCATTCTGTCCTCAGCAAGGGCCTTACCTTTGTCTCCCTCCCTCAGTGACTTCTGCACCTACCAGCACGATGAGCTGTTCTGTCGTCCCTGTTTCTGAGCCCCCTTCTTTGGCAAGGATTCCCCAACCCACACCGATGTTCCCTTCTACTATCTCCAACTCTCCTCAATATCTGTCTGGGTATTTTCCATTAAAAAATCTGCTACATCACCCTTAAAGAGGCAGGGTTTAATTGTAAGGTCATGCTTCCTTGTTTGGAGCTCTGGTAGTCAACATACATTGCACCTTCCACTTTGCTTCAGTCACCTTGAGAACCAAGCAAACAGCCAAATACCTACGCAACCAGTCCTAGCTTCCAAACTGGCCCACATTCAAGGGCTCATCTTGATTAATTTACATGGAGTTTCTATGTCTATGTATGTCTATGACAACAATTAACTTTAACTTTAATGTGCAGGAATTCTTTCAGATTTCTGAGGAAAGAGTTGAGTGCAACAGTCTATGAGCCACAGCTCTAATGTATTCCAAGGAGAACCTTGAATATTGCTGGAATTCTGGGATGTGTGTGTGTGTGTGTGTGTGTGTGTGTGTGTGTGTGTGTGTACCTTTTGTTCTTGTGTACGTGTCTGTGTGATGGATGGGTGTGTTTGTGTTTTTGTCTGCATGTGTGCATACCTTTTCAAAGGTTTCAAAGGTACATTTAATGTCAGAGAAATGTATACAATATACATCTTGAAATGCTTTTTCTTTGCAACCATCCACAAAAATGGAGGAGTGGCCCCAAAGAATGAGTGACAGTTAAATGTTAGAACCCCAAAGCCACCCCTGCCAGCCCCTCTCCCTTCCGCGCGTAAGCAGCAGCAAGCAATAATCCCCCTTCCCCCCACCAGTAAAAAACAAAGCATCAGCACCCACCACCGGGCACTCAGGTGTGAGCAAAGCAACATCAAAGACACGGACTTGCAGTACTCCAAAGACATTGCGCTTCACCCAGTATTTGACATACCACAGGCTCTCTCTCTCCCTAATAAGGGAGAAAGAGATGTCTCCATTTCACACTTTTAATGTTTGAAATAGTTCTATTTGATATATTAGTTCATTTTAATAATAGTTTGAACTTTAACGGGTTGCAGTTTTTTTCAAGATTGCACCAAACTGCAGTCTCTATTAAGGTCATGACTTAGACATAGTTGTGTTTTAAATTTGTAGGGATGGTTTTGGGGACTGAGAGGGGAGTTAGAAATCAGATTAGGGTTTAGGGACAGTGATGTAGAGGAGCTAAAGTTCAGGTCTCTGTTCCACACTCTGAAGGCCAGTGATGTGGACTGGTAATAAAGGATATCTGCAGTCCAGGCCTCCATTCTGCGGTCGAAGACTGGCCCAAGGAGTTTGCATGAGGAGGCTCAAGGGCTGGTTGTTCAGCACACCCGAAGTTTAAGCCTGGAGTTTTGGACCTCATTATTGGCTAGTCCGGGGGTTGATACTGAACATCATGAGCTTGAAGGTCAATAGAAAGTCTGGAGGCTGGATGCTGAAGGTCTATCCTGGAGCTGGATGACTATCTGTGGATGGGAAGGCAGAAATGGGCCTGTTTTATTGCCTGGGGGTATTCCAGTGTTCTGGGCTCCTCTGCTGAGTTTTGAGGGCATGCTATGTTAGTGCCGAATGGGCCCTATTACTTGTGGGCACATCCCCAGGTTGTGTTGGCTGTTGACACAAATGACGTATTTCACTGAATTTTTCGATTTACATGTGATATAAAATAATCTGAATTTACAGTCATTCCTGCCATTCAGTGCCAGAAGGTTCAGATCACATTAATGGCTCTCTCTGGGTATGAGTCTGATGGGGTCAGTCGTCACCCGCAGTCCGTCATTATAGAAGAGCTGCCAGCCTCTGGTGCTGAGATGCCCAGCGTGACATCAGATCTGACTGAAACGCCGTGACCTTGACTCTCAGCTGTGAGAGCAGGCTGTGAAGGAACCGTGGGCTCTGTGACCTATGGAAAACCCGCCCACCGTGCCCTCTTCTTCATGTATTTTGATAGTCTTTTGTCTCTGAATTATAAGATACAATGTGACGTACAGCTCATGCCACAACATTAAAAATGCTGATTGCAAAACCCATAAGCACAAAACAGTGATGACTAAATCACAATATTAGATAAGAACACTATGTCACAGCCGTCTCCTGGCTCTTCCTCAGAATCACACCATAAGGTGGCACGGTAATGTCGCAGTTAGCGTCACAGTGCCAGCGACTCAGGCTCATTTCCTACCTTTGCCCATAAGGAGTTTATACATTCTCCCTGTGACCGCAAGGGTTTCCTCCAGGTGCTCCGGTGATGTACAGGTTATTAAGATAATTGGCCACTCGGGTGGAACTGGGTGACACAGGAAAGGTCCTGCTTCTGTGTGTATATCTAAATGAAAATGTCCTTTCAATCCACTGAGACCTTGCTTTAATGTCATCCAGCCAGCATCTCCTCAACACCACTGTGGAGCTCCAGCTGAGAATTGTACTTAGTTTTGCAGTGAGGATTGAAACTACCAGTCTCCTGATTCAGACATTAAATCAGTAACCACAGAGACACAGCTGCCACATCAGGAAGCTCAATGTTCTTTAAAAAAAATTGCAAGCTACTCTTTGGCTAAGCATTAGTGGAAAATCTGAAGTTTCACCCAAGGGACAGATAAGCATGCTGAAGGAACAAACACGGTAATTATTTATCAGCTTACGTCACAGGGAAGGGGCAGACTCTGCAAGAACGAATTACTGTGTCATTGCTGCATCTCACAGAGTCTTGTGTCAAGGTTACCATTACCCTGTAATAGGACTGGTCATGTGTTGCCTCACTGACTATCGCCCAGTTACACTTACATCTACTGTGATAAAATGGATTGAGAAGTTGGTTCAAATGTTCAAAGTACATCTATTTTCAAAGTATGTAGACATTATACAACATTGAGGTTCATCTCCTTACGGGCAGCCACAAAACAAAGAAACACAAAAAAAATCTGTCAAACTCCCAATGTGCAGAGAGAGAGAGAGAGACGAATCATGAAAACAATAAATGCAAGCAAGTAACATTTTGAACTGAAGTCCACAAGAGAGTCTGGCCACAGACCCATAGTTCAGTGCAGAGCCTAGTGAATGACACAGATCAGCCAGCTGATCTGGCCTGTTCCTCGCCTTGGGCCCCAACACTCTGACCTTTTCTGTTTGGCCCCACACCTAAACCGTGAATGGTTATGGCAAGGACCTGGACCACTTGCGTTTTGCCTACCTACCACAATAGATCTACAGCAGATGCACTCTCACTGGCTCTCTCTCAGCCATGGGGTCCTTTCCTCAGACCTGCTGTTTATTGACTACAGCTTGGATTCAACACCATCAACCCTTCAGTACTAATCATCGAACTTCAAACGGTGGGCCTCTGCACCTCTCTCTGCAACTGATCCTTGACTTTCTTATTGGGTAACCACAGTCAGTGTATATCAGAAATAACATCTCCCCCTCTCTGTCAATCAACACCAGTGTCGTGTGCTTAGCTCACTGCTCTACTGTCTCTATACTCATCACTGGCTCTGCACAGCTCAAACACCATCTAGAAAGTTGCCAATGATACAACTGTTGTCAGAATCTCGAATGGTGATGAAGAGGTGTACAGGGGTGAGACAGATCAGCTGTTTGAGTGCTGTCACAACAACAACTTTGCACTCTTCATCAGTAAGACCAAGGAATTGATTGTGGATTTCAGGAATGGAAAGTTGAGGGAACCCACACCAGTCTTCATTGAATCTTACAAGTCCTCCCTCAGCAAGATGATTGAGGTTAGATTAACTCTTCTGGTCTCACAAGCTGAAGGGATATTGTTTTGCCTGGTGTTCTGGGAAGAGTCAAGTCAAGTTGCTTTTATTGTCATTTCAACCATAACTGTTGGTACAGTACACAGTAAAAACGAAACAACGATCCTCCAAGACCATGGTGCTACCTGAACCAACACAAAACTACACTAGACTACCTGAACCAACACAAAACTACACTAGACTACCTGAAACAACACAAAACTACACTAAACTACCTGAAACAACACAAAACTACACTAGACTACCTGAACCAACACAAAACTACACTAGACTACCTGAAACAACACAAAACTACATTAGACTTCAGGCCTACACGGAACTATGTAAAGTGCACAAAGCAGTGCAAGACAGTACAATAATTAATAAACAAGACAATTGGCACAGTAAAGGACAAATTACAATATAATAATAAATGATGTAAATGTAAATGCAAGTGTAAATAATGTAAACAATGTTTTAGCAGAAACTGACAAAGAAATGAGCAAAAATTGCAAAGGGAGTGGAGTGGTGTTCAGTTCTGTGTGTGTGAGTGTGTGTGTGTGTGTGTGTGTTGGTGTCAGACTAGACTCTGGGACTTGAGTCTAGTGGCTTGGGGGAAGAAACTGTTACACAGAGTCACATATTCCTTGGGTGTTCTTAATATCTACAGGGAATCAAATTTTCAAATCCTGAGAACAAATTTAGGTGACATTTCACTGTGCATAATTGATTTAATTTTCCCTATTTTCCCTAAAGTGTTGAAGAAGGCTTCTGGCACATATACCCTCATCATGCAGGACTTTGCATAGGAGAGTTGGGATACCATGTTACACCTGTACCAGGCACTGTGATTGCATCTGGAATATTGCCTGCATTTCTAGTTGTAATTCTGGGAAGGATATGACTAAGTTACTGTGGGTACAGAAAAGAATCACAAGAACGTGGCCAGGAACAGGTGGTCTGAGTTGATAAGGTTACACAGAGATTGCAGTATTTCCCTACAATGAAGGCGGACGAGGCATGACCTTAAAGCAGGGCTTCACCACCTTTGTTATGCCATGGACTCCTACAATTAACCAAGGAGTCTGTTGAGCCCTGCTGGGAAAACGCCTTCCTTAAAGGCTCATAAATTTAGCAACAATCAGCATAGATAAGGCAGATGCTCTATCTTTTCCTTCAGGTCGAGGACTCTAAAACTGGAAGACATAGGTTTAAGATAAAAGGGGAAGGTTTAAAGGGTGCCTAAGAGGAAAGTTTCTCCACATAAAAGATAATAATTATATGGAATGAGCTGCCAGACGAAGTGGCAGAGATGGGTAAAATTATAACGTTTAAAAGACATTTGGATTAGTGCACCAAAAGGAAAGAGTTAAATACAGGGCAATGGGACTAGCTCAGGATGGCACCTTGGTCACCTTCGGCAAGTTGGGCCAAACAGATGGATACCTTGCTGTATAATCCTGACTCTGACACAAATGGAATGGGTACTTTGTAAACATCATTGAGAGCTTTTTCTTGTTTGTGAACATGTTTGTCCATTAGTTGAAAGGATAAATGTGAAATGGTAGTTTTCTCATTTTCTACATGGAATAAAGTAATGGGTCATGGAGCTTCATGCAACACCTCCCTTCTGTAAGGTCACCTTGCACAGGAGCATGCCCATCAATGACTTGAACCTTTCTATCCTTAATTTCTTCAGTACATAGCAGGCTGCCTGTAGTCCACATATCTGATATTAAGCAAACTGGTCTATAACAGCCTTGAAAGCTCTCTCACTCCATATGTCTCCTACTTTTCAAAGGACATACAAAATATTCAGTGAGAAGTTAAGAAGTTAAGAGCAAAGTTAAGATGACACTAAACGGCGCTCCTTTGTTTGCATCTTCGGAAACAGCTCTATTTCCATCTTTAATATCTTTATTTTTCCCTTTCAGGGTGCTTTTGAAGACCCTGACCTGGAGTTACATGCTGACGTTGGTTCTTTGAGGGAATGAGACCCGCTCTCGGGGTTTCAGGACAGGCCATTGTTTGGCCTGCCAAGGATTCGGCCTGAGAGTCCGGCTCGAATTTGGAAGCCTAAGATCTCAGGGCTCTGGAGACGGGTGGATTGAGGGTCAGTGTCACGGCAGGGGACCTGTGTGTCATCGGGGGGAGTCGGGATATCTGCTATAGGTCGAAAGACCCGGGATCTTTGTGATATTTAGGCACAGAGCTCGAGAAAAATGACGTAATAGACTTCTAACATTGTAAACCAGCTAGTTGTTTGTTATGTCCCTCCGCTCGCTGGGAAAATACGGAGACTCCTCATTCTCCCTTATTTGGGAGAGAGAGAACCTGCGGTAGGTATGTCGAATGCCGGGTGTAACGTGTAGTCTTTGGGGTAACTGCAAGTCTGTGTCTTTGCTATTGCTTTGCTCACGCTGAGAGCTCGGTGGTGGGGCTGATGCTAGCTTTTGTTTTACCGGTGGGGGGAGGGGGGATTGTTGCTCACTGCTGCTTACGCGCGGGATGGAGGGGAGCTGGGGGAGACTTTGGGGTTCTTATGTTTATCTGTCGTTCATTCTTTGGGGCACTTCTCTGTTTTCGTGGATGTTTGTGAAGAAAAAGCATCTCAGGATGTATATTGTATACAATTCTCTGATATGAAATTGGACCTTTGAACCTTGAACCTTTGGAAAAAGTAACACTCACAATTAATCATGTGAAGTACACTTTTGTTTGTATAAGGAACCATTCTGAAAGTCAAAAAGTCTGTTCTCAATATTAATATCACATTTGATCCGAATTGTGAGATGAGCATTAAAACTGCCTCCTCTGTAACATTTCCTAACTCTTGGTCCATCACGTCCCAGTCATCCATACATGACTGTAATCTGGTACTTACACCCCACCCTTATCCAAACTTTATCCTTAGCTTCTCCAATCCAAATCTGATCAGCCATTTTCATAAACACAAGAAAGTCTGCAGATGCCGGAAATCCAGGGCAACACACATAAAATGCTTGAGAATCTTAGTAGCTCAGGCAGCCTTGATGGAAATGAATAAACAGTCAGCACTTCAGGCCAAAACTTCCTTCAGGGCTGAAATAGAAAGTGGGAGATGCCAGGATAAAAAATTGAGGGAGGGAAAGAGGGATAGCTGGAAGATGATAGGTGAACCCAAGTGAGTAGGAAAGGTAAAGGGCCGGAGAAGGAGGAATATGATAGGAGAGGAGAGTGGAGCAGAGGAGAAAGGGAAGGAGGAGGGGACCCAGAGGTAATTGATAGTGAGGTGAGAAGGGGTAAGAGGCCAGAGTGGGGAATAAAAGAGGGGAGGGTGAGGGAAATGTTGTTTACTGGAAGGAGAAATCAATATTCATGCCATCAAGTTGGAGCTACCCAGACGGAACATGAACAAGTTAGGCTTCAAAAGGGCAAATATCAGAATGACATAAGATAAAGATTATGGAGGAATGTAATAGAGCATCCTGATTACTTTTCTCTGTAAAAAAAGTGTAAAAGTGCTTTGGTTGAAACATTAGATTGGAAGCTGTTCTGCATGTTTGGAGATAGATCTTCCCTTGCAAGTAAAATAATACATCCACTGTAATGTGATTCACTCTGAATGTGTTGTAGTTTATTTCTGTATAATAGAAGATCTAGCTGAATGGTGCCAACAGAATTTGAAGGTTTCGTCGAAATTCACTTGTCTAGGTGTGACAGTGACACGGGAAGTTCCGAGACAGAACTGCTGAGGGGAAGCACCTCAGGAGGAGTGGCTGCCAAAGGAAAAATATGTTTTTTATACCCCTGGCAGTCTGACTTTGATTTTCTCTCATTTTTGCCCTATACACTGTAATCAATGCTATGGAGTTCAGTGCATCAGGTTCTCCCATCATGATTCCAACACATTTGGCATGATGACAGGAACTGAGTAAGAAAAGAGGTGAACACTTTAGGTCGACCTAGTATCTGGGAGGTGTGAAAGAGATGTGCACAAATGTAACGGATGGTTTTTAGTGTCACAGACACTTAAACAGGTCAACCTAATGTCTGAGGTGCGTGAAATTTTTCTGAGGTAATATGGGAAGGGAAATTATTAAACCATCCAATAATGAAAGGGTGTCGGGGACACCAGACGCTGGAAATAAATAGTGTAAGTTGATAGAATATTGGTAAATGTAAATTAAAAAAAATAATGATAATGTAAAAGTTGGGGCAGGGTGTGTCTTTCCCTGACCATGAAAGAGAAATTAGCACCTGAAAAGAAAAATAACACTGGAAATCATAGTGTTTAAAGCAGATACAAAAGCTGCAGAGACAACTTGCTGCACAGAGAGGAATAGCATGTGCTTTTGTATCTGACAGAGGGAAAGAGGGTGAATATGGAAATATGTAGCATGTAAGGTGACCAGATATGGTTATGATGAGGACCCCCCCCCCGCCCCCAGTTACACTCAGAGAGGAAGGAGCCAGCTCAGGAAATCAAAACGAAAATATAACATACACTACCCCGTTTGGGTACAGCAGCTGAGGGATATTGTTAAGGATACCGGGACTTATGTTCCCAGGGATGATTCTAGAGAGTTGTTCCAAGTAATTCGTTACCAGAGAGCAATAGACAGTCTGGGTGATAAATGAGGAAAGGAGATTGATTTTAATGCGCTTGCATTTGAACATACACTCCCCTTTGCCAGAAGCACAGCGACATGCTAGGGGAATAAATGAGCAATTAAAGAATGTGATACTGATTGTGATGGGTAATAACAGCGGGGACACAATAGATGAGTTATGTAAATGTTACCAGAGGAAAGGAGAACTCCATGCTGCATTTGCGTCCTGTAATGACTGAAAGTTTTGGAAGCTTTTCGGAAGGTTATATGGTTATATGGTTATAAGGTACAGGATATATTCATCCCAATCAGGAAGAAGTATTCTTAGGACAAGATTGCACAGTTATGTCTGACAAGGGAAGTCAGAGTCAACATGAAAGCCTAAGAGAGAGCATACAATAGAGCGAAAATTAGTGGGAAGTTTAGAGGATTGGGAAGCTTTTAAAAACCAACAGAAAGCCAACTATAAAAATCATTAAGAAGATAATGATGGAATACAAAAGTAAACTAGCCAATAATATTAAAGAGGATATGAAAAGTTTCTTCAGATACATAAACTATAAAAGAGAGGCAAGAATGGATGTTGGACCGCTGGAAAACAATGCTGGAAGGGAAGTAATGAGAGACAAGGAAATGGTGGATGAACTCATTAAGTATTTTGTATCAGTCTTCACTGTGGAAGGTGCTAGCAGTATGATGGATGTTCCATGTGTCAGGGGCCATGAAAGTGTAAAGTTACCTTATCTAGAGAGAAGATTCTTGGGAAACTGAAAGGTCTGAAGGTAGATAAGTCACCCAGACCAGATGGCGTACACTCTAGGGTCCTGAAAGTGGAGACTGAAGGGACTGTGGATGCATTACTGATGATCTTTCCAGGATCACTAAATTCTGGAATGGTTCCAGAAGATTGAAAAATTGCAAATGTCACTCCATTCTTCAAGAAGGGAGAGAGGCTGAAGAAAGGAAACTATGGGCCAGTTAGTCTGACCTCAGTGGCTGGGAAGATGTTGGAGTCAATTATTAAGGATAAGGTCTCAACGTACTTGAAGGCACGTGATAAAATAGGCCGTAGTCAGCATGATTTACTGAAGGGGAAATCTTGCCTGACAAATCTCCTGGAATTCTTTGAAGAAATAACAAATAGGATAGGCAAAGGAGAATCAGTTGCTGTTGTGTACTTTGATTGTTAGAAGGCCATTGACAAGGTGCCACATACGAGGCTACTTAACAGGAAGAATTCTAGCATGGATAAAGCAGTGCCTGATTGGTGGGAGGCAAAGTGTGGGAATAAACGGAACCTTTATTGGTTGGCTGCCGGTGACTAGTGGTGATATATAGAGCTCTCTGTTGGGACAGATTCTTTTTACATTATATGTCAATGATTTAGCTGATTGGATTGATGGCTTTGTTGCAAAGGTTGACAATATGAAATAGGTAAACTGGCTGTTAGTTTTGGGGAAGTAGAGAGGCTACAGAAGGATTTAGACAATTTAGGACATCAAGCAAAGAAATGGTAGATTTCAATGATGGAATACAGTGTCAGGAAGAGTATGGTCATGCACTCTGATAGAAGAAATAAAAAGGTTCACTATTTTTAAATTGGAGAGAAAATACAAAAAACTGAGGTGCAAAGGAACTTGGGAGTCTTTGTGCAGGATTCCCTGCAAGTTAATTTGCAGGTTGAGTCTGTGGTGAGGAAGGCAAATGCGATATTAGCATTCAGTTCAAGAGGACTGGAATATAAAAGCAAGGGTGTAATGTTGAGACTTTATAAAGCCCTGGTGAGGCCTCACATGGAGTATTGTGAGCAGGTTTGTGCCCCTTATCTCAGAAAGGATGTGCTGAAATAGGACAGGGTTCAAAGGAGGTTCATGAAAATGATACCAGGGTTGAATGGCTTGTCATATGAAGAGTGTTTGATGGCTCTGGGCCTGTATTCACTCGAATTTAGAAAAATAAGGGGTGACCTCATTGAAACCTATCAAATGGTGAAAGAGCCTGATGGAGTGCATGTGGAGAGGATGTTTCCTGTGGTGAGAGAGTCTAAGACCAGAGGACACAGCCTCTGAATAGAGGGGCATGAGGAGGAATTTCTTTTTCCAGAGAGTGGTGAATCTGTGGAGTCTTTAGCACAGGCAGTTGTGGAGGCCAAGTTTTTATGTATACATAAGGCAGACATTGATAGATTTTTGATTAGTCAGGGCATGAAGAGATCTGGGGAGAAGGCAGCAGATTAGGGATGAGAGGAATACTGGATCAGCGATGATAAAATAGCGGAGCAAATTAGATGGGCGAAATGGCCTAATTCTGCTCCTCTGCCTTATGGTTTTATGGAAAGTGTGTGATATAAGGATGTGGCAGGAATGTGGGATTGAGACATAAAATCAGCATTCTTCTTAATGAACACCAAAGCAACCTTGTGATGCTTAATAGGCTTCTCCTGCTTATTTCACCCATTTTGTACTCTGATCCAACATAACCGCCAGCCTTGTTCCTCATCAAATAAATACCACCAGCCAGCGGTGGATGTGAAGCTGATCATCACACAAGTACTTAGGGATAGCTGCAAGATAGGATTATGTCCTAAGCCTTTATTAGCAAGGAGTCATTGACGGGCATATTACATTAGAATATTAATACTGATTTGCTGCATGAAGCAGACATGACAATTAACATGAGGTGACAGCTTTTGTAGGGTGTTTTGTCCCCCAGAGACTTGACTATATAATCCAGGTTGACATATCTAGTCTAGAGGGAATATAAAAATGACAGATCGGATGAGATAGTAAGATGACTCAGACCGCCCTCTCAAGTGGGCCTAAGAAGGGTGGAAGAATTTGTTGCAGCCAATTGTGATCTCTCAACAAATAACACTAGAATAAAGTACACCCTCACATTACGGAGGAGTTGTACCTCTAACATGATTTTCTGTCACATGAACTCTTGACTACAGTTGACAAAATTTATTGTTTCTTTTACATTTTCTCTTCATTTAGTTTTTTTTTGTTCTCATAAATTCTGCGAGTGGGAATTCTTATTACCTGTTTCATTTCTTTTGGTATTAATTTGTGAATTTTACAAGGGAGAACGTTTTTTACCTGAACTACCATAATATAAGGGCACACTGGATGTGAGTCATTTTTCTATCCGCTGCTTGTGGGAGTAAATGTGTCATAATTGACAGCTTTTCTGACAATGGCCAGATCTTTAAAACACTTTAAACCACTTTTAAATCAATGCAGTTTTCATTGATTCTGTTGTATTTCTTTGTTCTACTGTGAATCTCAGGGTAGTAAATGGTGACATATACAGTACGTACTTTGATAATAAATTTATTTTGAACTTTGAAATTCTAAACATAATTTTTTTTATTATTGTTGAATGTTGCATGTCATGCCAACACTCCACAGCAATTCCTAATATATGTAAATGTATTTTGCGAATTAAGTTGATCCTTGATGCTCATTAGCTGTGTGGAGCTTAATTAGCCATACAGTCATAGAGTACAACATGGTAATAGGCACTTCAGCCCAAATCACCCTGGCTGACTGAGGTGCACATCTAATTAATACCATTTGCCTGTGTTTGGCCCATAATGCTCTAAACGTTTCCTATCCTTGTATTAATTTCTTACTTCAAGATTATTAACAGAATCAATGTTCCCTGGATACCATTACAGGACTTGAATTCATTTTTCTGCATTCTTCATGCATACTGGTGGGTTACTCATCTGCCTACTGAATAGCTGGACCCTAATTTTCCCAGACTCGCCGTACCTTCAGTCCTTATTCGGTATATCTTCTCCTTAAAAACTTCCAGTGGCTGTTCAGTCTTCCATTTATTACTCCTCCAACCTCCACATCGTTGGACAACTCATCTCTTCCTACCCTCCCGTCATTTTACTGAACTCAGCCCCAGCCACCTGGCTGACCAACATTCCCACTTCCAAACCAACTAGCTTTCAGCCTCTCTCCTCTGTGGTCCTACATTATTACAGTGCATGCTGGAAGAGGAACAAATATTTCATGTGAGGTGATATTAGAGGTCCCTTAGCTATTTATCCTCCATGTATGCAGGACTGGATAATCTGGTTTTTGATGTGCTCATGACTGAGGACCCAGGGAGAACTCTCCTGTATTTCAAAACGATACCATGGTCTTTAAATACCTGCAGGAGAGATACCTGTTTAATGGTCCACTTCTACGCTGATGTTGTGGACACAGCTCAGAAAAAAATCCCAGGAAACTCCCTTCTATGGACTGTCTATACTTCTTGATGCTTCAGCAAATCTGCCAGTATAATCAAAAACTCCACCCACCCGGACATACTCCCCTTTCCCATCGGGCAGAAGATACAAAAACATAGAAACATAGAAAATAGGTGCAGGAGTAGGCCATTCGGCCCTTCGAGTCTGCACTGCCATTCAGTATGATCATGGCTGATCATCCAACTCAGTACCCTATACCTGCAAACAACAGGAATTCTGCAGATGCTGGAAATTCAAGCAACACACATCAAAGTTGCTGGTGAACGCAGCAGGCCAGGCAGCATCTATAGGAAGAGGCGCAGTCGACGTTTCAGGCCGAGACCCTTCGTCAGGACCCTATACCTGCCTTCTCTCCATACCCCCTGATCCCTTTAGCCACAAGGGCCATATCTAACTCCCTCTTAAATATAGCCAATGAACTGGCCTCAACTGTTTCCTGTGGCAGAGAATTCCACAGATTCACCACTCTCTGTGTGAAGAAGTTTTTCCTCATCTCGGTCCTAAAAGGCTTCCCCTTTATCCTCAAACTGTGACCCCTCGTTCTGGACTTCCCCAACATCAGGAACAATCTTCCTACATCTAGTCTGTCCAATACCTTTAGAATTTTATACGTTTCAATAAGATCCCCCCTCAATCTTCTAAATTCCAGAGAGTATAAGCTTAGTCGATCCAGTCTTTCATCATATGTAAGTCCTGCCATCCCAGGAATCAATCTGGTGAACCTTCATTGTACTCCCTCTATGGCAAGGATGTCTTTCCTCAGATTAGAGGACCTGTCTGAAAGCAGGTAGCGTCAGGCTGAAGGACAGCTTTTATCCCACTGTTATCAGAGTCTTGAAAGATAAAATGGATTATTGACCGCAGTCTACCTCATTATGATCGTACACTTTATCATTTACTTGCAAGGCAAGGTTTTAACTGTATCTTGGTACATGTGACAATAATAAACAAACACCAATTCTCTTATGCAAATATCCCCTTCAAAAGCTCTCAGCAACACTTCCCTCTCAAGTTGTTCCAGTCTGCACATCTTGAGGACGTGGGAAGAAACCACAGCATCTGAAGGAAATCTCAACAGTCACAGGGAGACCATGTAAATTGCACACAGAGAAACAGTGCATAATTATTGAATGATTCATTACTGTGGGAATGGGCAGGTGATTATTGGAAGATTGATTACTGTGGGAATGGGCAGGTGATTATTGGGAGATTGATTACTGTGGGAATGGGCAGGTGATTATTGGGAGATTGATTACCCTGGGAATGGGCAAGTGATTATTGGGAGATTGATTAATGTGGGAATGGGTATGTATTGATTAATGTGGGAATAGGTATGTGATTATTGTGGGAATAGGTAGGCGATTATTGGGGAAGTGATTAATGTGGGAATGAGTTGGTGATTATTGGGAATTGATTAATGTGGGAATGGGTATGTATTGATTAATGTGGGAATGGGTATGCAATCATTGGGGATGTGATTAACGAGGGAATGGGCATGTGATTATTGGAAGCATTGAGTAGAAGGTTTGCTGAGGAGTGACTGAGAATGTAGGCAATAGGGGAGGGGTAGATGGCTGGGTAGGGTCTGGAGGAAATTTTTTATTAGAGGCAGTGGATAGTGATTAATTGAACATACTTGTAACCCAGAGGTCTGGATTGAACTATGTTAGTCTACATGTAGTACTAATCTATATCCTGCGCCACAGTGCCGGATTTAGATTTCAGACTCAGCTTTAGTTATCACATATACATCAAAACAGAGTGAAATATGTTGCTTGAGTTAACGACCAACACACCAGTGGATGTGCTGAGGGCAGCATGCAAGTGTCGCCACGCGTTCCAGTGTGAATACAGCATTCGCACAATGCTCAGCAGAATAACACGCAACACAAGAAAACAGCAACAGCAACAACAGCAAAACAAATGCCTTTCCTCCTTGCTTCCCACCATCCCACTCACCCACGCACATACACATACACAGTCCTCTAACCCCAAGGCAGGCCATCTTCTTCAGCCTCCAGTGGACTCACGATTCATAGAACATAGAACATAGAATAGTACAGCACAGTACAGGCCCTTCGGCCCACAATGTTGTGCCGACCCTCAAGCCCTGCTTCCCATATAAGCCCCCACCTTAGATTCCTCCATATACCTGTCTAGTAGTCTCTTAAACATCACTATTGTATCTGCCTCCACCACTGACTCAGGCAGTGCATTCCACGCACCAGCCACTCTCTGAGTAAAAAACCTTCCTCTAATATCCCCCTTGAACTTCCCACCCCTTACCTTAAAGCCATGTCCTCTTGTATTGAGCAGTGGTGCCCTGGGGAAGAGGTGCTGGCTGTCCACTCTGTCTATTTCTCTTATTATCTTGTACACCTCTATCATGTCTCCTCACATCCTCCTTCTCTCCAAAGAGTAAAGCCCTAACTCCCTTAATCTCTGATCATAATGCATACTTTCTAAACCAGGCAGCATCCTGGTAAATCTCCTCTGTACCCTTTCCAATGCTTCCACATCCTTCCTATAGTGAGGTGACCAGAACTGGACACAATACTCCAAGTGTGGCCTAACCAGAGTTTTACAGAGTTTTACAGATTTACAAACACTGAGCCCTGACTTCCCAGCAGGTTCACAGAGATTCACAGGCTTGGGGTCCAGCCATTGGGGATGAATGTCTGGTCTTGTGATATACCATCATGCTTTGATCTGGACTACTGATTGAACTTTGGGCTTCAATCGGACTTCTAATCAAAACGTTGTCCACACACATTTGATAGTGAACTACACATTAGTGCACAGGACCTAAAGATCAGGAGCAGAGGTAAGTTTTAAAAATAAGTAGCAAGGCAAATACCATTGGAGAGACTATTCCAGAATGTAAGACCTTGTTGTGTTATAGGGCTGGAGGGGTTTACAGAGGCAGTCAGGTGATTGTAATGAAGGGATTTGAACATACAGATGAGAACAGTGAATTTGATTCATCCTTCATTGAGTCTAGAGTAGGTCAGAGAGGTGAGATGTATGTATGGTGATTGGTGGAGGGGGGAAGGGGTCATTGAGTCCAAAGAAGGTCAGAGAGATGAGATGTATGCGTGGTCATTGGGGAAGGGGTCATTGAGTCCAAAGAAGGTCAGAGAGATGAGATATGTGTGTGGTGATTGGGGGGGAGGTGGTGATAGGTGGACAGAGCTCCATGTGAGCTTGGGTAGGTCCTAGATGTAATAGTGACCCCTAGTGAGAGCACATACTATTTCAAGAGCTGTCTAACAGTATGGATTTGACATTCTTGGACATCATCTTTTAAAATAGAAATCACACGGTCGAAACAAATATCTTAAATTATGCAAAGGTATAAATTAACCTGACATCAGGATCATGGTCATAGGGGAGTCACAGTAAATATCTGTCATCCATAGAAACACAGAAACATTCGCAAATTCACACATGCTACACTGAATATCATTGTATATGCAGGTTCAAGCATGGATACAGTCATACATCATGTAGACAGAGACCACACACAAACAGATATCCACAGCTTCTCCCCTTCTGCCTTCACATTTCTGAACAGAAACACTCACAAACACTACCTCATGATATTTGCTCTTTTCTGCACTACATATTTTCATTTATTTTAATACATCTTTCTTATTGCAATTTTTAATATATCCTCTCTCTCCCACTCCCTCCCTTTCCCTCTACCCTCTCCCCCTCTCCCCTCTCTCCCTCCCTCCCTCCTCTACTCCCTCTCTCCCCCACTCTCCACCCCCTCCCCTCTTTCTCTCCCTCTCCTCTCCTTCCCCCTCCCTCTACCCTCTCCCCCTCTCCCCTCCCTCCTTCCTCTACCCCCTACCCTCTTTCTCTCCCTCTCCTCTCCCCTCTCTCCTTCCCTCCCTCCTCTACCCCCTTTCTTCCCCACTCTCCACCTCCTACCCTCTTTCTCTCCCTCTCCTCTCCCTCCCCCTCCCACCCCTTCCCCTCTTTACCCCCTCTCTCCCCTCTCTCCACCCCCTCCCCTCTCTCCCTCTCCCCCTCCCCTCTCCTCCCTCTTTCTCTCCCTCTCCCCTCCCTCCCCCTCTTTATCCCCTCTCTCTCCCCACTCTAATCCTCTCACTCTCCCCCTCTCTCCCCCTCTGCTCCTCTCACCCTCCCCTTCTCTCCCCACCCTCTCTCCTCCCCTCCCTCCCTCTTTCTCTCCCTCTCCCCTCTCTCCCTCCCTCCCTCCCCGTCTACCCCCTCCCACCCTCCCCCCTCCCTCTCTCCTCCCCTCTTTCCCTTGACGAGACCTGCCCTTTGATTCAGACTGCAGGTTGCAGTGGTCTACTTGCGGCAAGAACGTCCAAGGTCAGATATGTGAAAATGGCCGGCAGCCATTGGGAATTTGGTCTCTAACATCATAGAGTACACTTTTCAGCTGATTAAATTAATATCAACACTGAATCCAACTTATTTGTTCTTTTATTTATTTGTTTATTTATTGAGATACGCACAGAATAGGCTCTTCTGGCATTTCGAGCCACACCGCCCAGCAATCCCCGATTTAATTGTATCCGAATCACGGGACAATTTACAATGAGCTTTTAATCTACCAACCAGTACATCTTTAGACTGTGGGAGGAAACTAGAGCACCTGGAGAAAATGCATGCAGCCACATGGAGAATGTACAAACTCCTTACAGACAATGGTTGGAGATCGCACAGCTTCTCGATACCTCTCTCCCATTCTGGCTCCCATATAACTTCTCTCTTCTCTTCTGTCTTTCTTTCCCCCTTACTCTCTCTTTGTCCTTTTCCGTCTGTATTCTCCCTGTTTCTCTCTTCCCTTCTCTTTCCTCTTTTCCTCTGCATCCCCCTCCTCTTCATCCAGCATATTTTTACCACATTTCAACATGTCCATTGGAGAGAGCCAATTAATCCCCTTTTGTATTTTCTGCCAGACTTTAATAGCTTCCCAGGCTTGGAGTGGGCAACTGCATTGTCCAGAAATGCAACCCCGTGGAGGGGCAAGCACTGATTTAGAGCAGAAGTGCCCACAGTGTTGATAGCTACTAGTAGTGAACATGTTGGCATCTTTAATTGCAGTCCTTTCATTATGCCTATGAAGAATGTGTAATTTTGTAAGAGGCTCCCAAGCAAAACCCAAGTTACTCCAATCAGCCTATGACAGTAATGCAGCATTTTCAACAAGAAACCTTTTGATGCCGAGCTCTCCTCCCGTTAGCCCCTTGAATGCATTCTCCAAACACGTCCTTTACCTGGAAGGGAAATTTTGTATCTTAATTTGCTCTTCTGTCGTCATGAAAGGTTTTGTGTCATTAGGTTGCTGGGGAAGAATTTGAATAATATCAGGCAAAAGTGAATGAAGTGACACTATTGAATTAGCAGTCACTGATCTCCCCGGGGTTGTTTGCCAATCATAGGCTATTAATGGCTGTTAAATGTACTTGCAGTGGAGAGCACAACAACATCCAGCAGTTGCAAATGAACTCTTTACCAAGCTTTGTGATTCCAGATGTGGAAACATCCCACCTGAAAGTCAGACATGAACAGGGGAGTTACTGAAAATGCACCACAGGTCAGGCAGCAACCGTGAAGGGAAGAAATGGGTTTTTTATTTAAACTCAATGATCTTTTGTACACTACTCAATTTTTAATAGATTTATGGGACTGGCCAATTTTGGTGAAGCTAGCATTAAGTGCTCATTCTTAGGGAAGATTTGGGTGAGCCACCTTTTTAGACACAGTGTCATCCAGCACAGAAACAGACCTTACAGCCCAATGGATATTCACTTTCCAGAGCACAAGAAGCTTATTGCCAACCTCAGCTTTCTAGCACAGAAGCATGACTTTTACAAAGGTTCAGCATTGTTTGTGACAAAGTTAAACTTCCACCCAATATTCCTTGCTCAGCTTCTTGTTATACACAAGAAACAGTCTCCCATTCTTAATATAAATGAAAGCAATAGTCAGTTTGAAGTTAAAAGCACAGCTTTGCAAACAACCTGCACTGTGCATAGAACACAGGCTGCTGGCCCACAACAGGAGACTGGCTGCTCAAGAGATATGATTTGCAAAGTGAAGTAACTGTGATACACTCTGTTCTGCATCTAGAAAACATAAGGCAATGGGTTACGTTAATTGGTCTACATCAAAGCAGCCAACTACAGATAAGTTATTTGTATCAATGTAAAAGAGATCAAAGACAAGACTTATTTTGTCATTTAGTACATCAAGCATGGTCACAGGTATGACCAATCAATGGCTGGGATATTTGTGTACTCAGAGAGTCAGCCCCCACAGCATTAGTTTTGGGTAATACACATAAAAAATGCTGGTGAACGCAGCAGGACAGGCAGCATCTATAGGAAGAGGTACAGTCGACGTTTCGGGCCGAGACCTGCTTGAATTTCCAGCATCTGCAGATGTCCTCGTGATTAGCTTTGGGCATCTGGAAGCTCTGTCCCCTGGAGCTCTTAGAACATGTGTGAATAACTTTGTCTCAGCAAAGGTACCTGATAAACATCACATGCAGATAATATCAATTAGTACAAAATAGTATAAATGTTAGAAAACTTCAGGGATTGTTCGGAATGATAAGGAGAATGACAGAAAGAAGAACTGGACTTTATTCTTCAACCTTCAGTTTCTGTGATAGAACATAGAACATAGAAATCTATAGCACATTACAGGCCCTTCATCCCACAATGTTGTGCCAACCATGTAACCTACTCAAGAAACTGCCTAGAATTTCCCTAGCGCATAGCTCTCTATTTTTCTAAGTTCCACGTACATATATAAGAGGCTTTTAAAAGACTCTGTTGTATCCACCTCTACTGCCACAGCCGGCAGTGCATTTCACGCACCCACCACTCTGTGAAAAACCTACCTCTGACATCCCCTAGGTAGCCATTTCCAAGCACCTTAGAACTATGCCCCCTCATGTTAGTCACTTCAGCCCTGGGAAAAAGCCTCCGGATATCCAGACAATCAATGCCTCTTATCATCTTATACACCTCTGTCAGATCACCTCTCATCCTGCGTCGCTCCCAGGAGAAAAGGCCCAGTTCATAGACATAGACATAGAATATTACAGCACAGTACAGGCCCTTTGGCCCACATTGTTGTGCCGACCCTCAAACCCTGCCTCCCATATAACCCCCCCCCATCTTAAATTCCTCCATATACCTGTCTAGTAGTCTCTTTAAATTTCACTAGTGTACCTCCCTCCACCATTGACTCAGGCAGCGTATTCCATGCGCCAACCACTCTGAGTAAAAAACCTTCCTCTAATATCCCCCTTGAACTTCCCACCCCTTACCTTAAAGCCATGTCCCCTTGTATTGAGCAGTGGTGCCTTGGGGAAGAGGCACTGGCTATCCACTCTATCTATTCCTCTTAATATCTTGTACACCTCTATCATGTCTCTTCTCATCCTCCTTCTCCCCAAAGAGTAAAGCCCCAGCTCCCTTAATCTCTGACCACTCTTCTACTTCTTCATCCAGGTCATTCATAAAAATCACAAAAAGAAGGGGTTCCAGAACAGATCCCTGTGAAACACCACTGGTCACCGACCTCCATGTAGAATACGAACCATCTACAACCACACTTTGTCTTCTGCGCGCGAGCCAATTCTGGATCCATTAAGCAAGGTCTCCTTGGATCCCATGCCTCCTTACTTTCTGAAGGAGCCGTGCATAGGGATGCTTATCAACTGCTGCGGGTGGAAGTTCCCAATTGCTTCAAAAAGGTAACAATTATACTAGCGCCCAAGAAGAATAATGTGAGCTGCCTTAATGACTATTGCCCGGTAGTACTCACATCTACAGTGATGAAATGCTTTGAGAGGTTGGTCATGACTAGACTGAACTCCTGTCTCAGCAAGGACCTGGACCCATTGCAATTTGCCTATTGCCACAATAGGTCAATGGCATATGCAATCTCACTGGCTCTTCACATGGCTTTAGACCACCTGGACAATACAAACACCTACGTCAGGATGTTGTTCATCTACTACAGCTCAGCATTTAATACCAACATTCCCACAATCCTGCTTGAGAAGTTACAGAACCTGGGACTCTATACCTCCCTCTGCAATTGGATCCTCGACTTCCTATCTGGAAGACCACAATCTGTGCAGACTAGTGATAATATCTCCTCCTCGCTGACGATCAACACTGGTGCACATCAGGGGTGTGTGCGTAGCCCACTGCTCTACTCTCTCTATACCATGACCGTGTGGCTAGGCATAGCTCAAACACCAACTATTAATTTATTGATGATACAACCATTATTGGTAGAATCTCAGATGGAGACGAAGGGCGTATTGGAGTGAGATATACCAACTAGTCGCAGCAACAACCTGGCACTCAACATCAGTAAGACCAAAGAGCTGATTGTGATCTTCATGAAGGTTAATACGGAGGAACACATACTAATCCTCATAGAGGGAATAGAAGTGGAGAGAGTGAGCAGTTTCAAGTTCCTGGGTGTCAAGATCTCTGAGGATCTAATCCGGTCCCAACATATCGATGCAGCTATAAAGAAGGCAAGACAGCAACTATACTTCATTAGGAATTTGAAGAGATTTGGTATGTCAACATAAATACTCAAGAACTTCTATAGCTGTACCATGGAGATCAGTCTAACAGGCTGCATCACTGTCTGGTACGTGCGAGGGTGCGCTATTGCACAGGACCCAAAGAAGCTGCACAGGGTTGTAAATCTAGTCAGCTCCATCTTGGGTACTAGCCTACAAAGTACCCAGGACATCTATAGGGAGCGGTGTCTCAGAAAGGCAGCGTCCATTATTAAGGATCTCCAGCACCCAGGGCATGCCCTTTTCTCACTGTTACCATCAGGAAGAAGGTACAGAAGCCTGAAGGCACACACTCAGCGATTCAGGAACAGCTTCTTCCCCTCTGCCATCCAATTCCCAAATGGACATTGAATCCATGAACACTACCTCACTTTTTCAACATATATTATTTCTGCTTTTGCATGATTTTTAATCTCTAATATACCTATACTGTAATTGATTAATTGATTGATTTATTCTTCTATATAATGTATTGCCTTGAACTGCTGCTACTAATTGAACAAATTTCATGACACGAGTTGGTAATAATAAACGTGATTCTGATTCTGATACTGAGGGCAGCATTGATGGTGACTTTGACAAAGGAGGACATCACCTTCGTTCTAGAATGAAAAGCCTCATCCTGAGAGCAGATGCAGCGAGGCAGAGGAATTGAAAGAAAGGGAAGGTGCTTTTACGAGTAACAGGGTGGGAAGAGATATAGTCCAGGTAGCTGTGAGAGGCCATGGGTTTATAATAGACATCAGTGGATAAACTGTCTCCAGAGATAGAGACAGAAAAATGGAGAGAGTGGGGGAGGGGTTAGAAATGACCAGGTAAATTTGAGGGCAGGGTGGAAGTTAGAGGCAATGTTGATGAAGTAGACAAGTTCGGCATGGGCGCAGGAAGCAGCACCAATGCAGTCGTCCATGTACCTGGAACATAGAACATAGAAATTGGCAGCACATTACAGGCCTTTTGGCCCACAATGTTGTGCTGACCATGTAACCTACTCTAGAGACTGCCTAGAAATTCCCTAGCTCATAGCCTTCTAACTTTCTAAGCTCCATATACCTATCTAAGAGTCTCTTAAAAGACCCTATTGTATCCACTTCCACCACCGCCGCCGGCAGTGCATTCCACGCACCCACCACTCTCTGTGTGGAAAAACCTACCCCTGACATCCCCTCGGTACCTGTTTCCAAGCACCTTAAAACTATGCCCCCTCGTGTTAGCCATTTCAGCCCTGGGAAAAAGCCTCTGGCTATCCACACAATCAATACTCCTCATCATCTTGTACACTTCTTTCAGGTGCAGCATAGGAAAAGTGCAGGACGGTCACCAGTATAGGCTTGGAACGTAGACTGTTCCTTGTAGCCGACAAACAGGGAGGCATAACTGGGACCCATGTGAGTGCCCACGGCTACACCTTCTGTTTGAAGGAAGTGGGAGGAGCCAAAGGAGAAATTATTAAGAGTGAGGACAAGTTCCACTAGGTAGAGGAGAGTGGTAGTGGAGGGATACTGGTTAGGTCTGGTGTCCAGAAAAAAACGGAGAGCCTTGAGGCCTGCCTGGTGGGGGATGGAGGTGTAGAGGGACTGGACATCCATAGTAAAAATAAGATGATGTGGGCCAGAGAACCTGAAATCATTGAAAAGATTCAGACCAGCAACAGCTACACAGCTGAGAAATTCAGATTTAAGTCCATAAGACAATAAGATATTGGAGCAGAACTAGGCCTTTTGATCCATTGAGTCTTATCCACCATTTCATCATGGCTGATCAATTTCTCTCTCAGTCCCAATCTCCTGCCATCTCCCCGAATCCCTTCACGCCCTAACTAATCAAGAACACATCAACCTTGACCTTAAATATACCCTACTTGGCCTCCACAGCCGTCTCTGGCAATGAATTCCACCGATTCACCACTTTCTGGTTAAAGAAATACCTCCTCACCTCCATTTAAATGGAAGTCCCTCTATTTTAAGGCTGTGTCGCCTGGTCCTAAATTCCTGCTCCATAGGAAACATCCTCTCCACATCCACTCTATCAAGACCTTTGAACATTCGATAGGTTTCAATGTGAACCCCCCTCATTCTTCTGAATTCCAGTGAGTACAGGCCCAGAGCCATCAAACACTCTTCATATGATAAACCTTTCAATCCTAGATTCATTTTCGTGAACTCTCTCCAATGTCAGTATGTTCTTTCTTAGATAAAGAACCCAAAACAAAGAACATAAAAATCTATAGCACATTACAGGCCCTTCGGCCCACAATATTGTGCAGAGCATGTAACTTACTCTAGAAACTGCCTAGAATTTCCCTACCACATTGCACTCTATTTTTCTAAGCCCCATGTACCTATCTAAGAGTCTCTTAAAAGAGCCTATTGAATCCACCGTCGCTTGCAGTGCATCCCACGCACCCACCACTCTGTGTGAAAAACTTACCCCTGACATCCTGTCTGTACCTAATTCCAAGCACCTTAAAACTGCCCCCTCGTGTTAGCCATTTCAGCACTGGGAAAAAACCTCTGGCTATTCACATGATCAATGCCTTTCATCATCATCTTATACATCAAGGGGAAATACTTCACTTGCTTGTCATCATTTTGACCACCTAATTCCTCCATCAATGTACCACCCACTACGTGCAATGCAGGCTGACCACTCCAATAAGAAGTATCCAAATCGTAATGTCTACTTTCAAGAAGGGTTTGGTATATGTCCACTAGAAGGAATGCAGCTCACTCCCAGCTTCTCAAAGGCACTTCCAGATGGGCAATAGGCACTCCAGGCAACATCCTTGTAAATCTCCTCTGCACTCTTTCTATAGTACCCACATCCTTGTGGTAGTGAGGTGACTAGAACTGAACACAGTACTCCAAGTGGGGTCTGACCGAGGTCTTATATAGCTGTAACATTACCTCATGGCTCTCGAAATCAATCCCATAGTCAATGAATGCCACCACACAATATGCCTTCTTAGATGGATGACCTGATCATCTGCAACACGCTAGTAGGTTCTTCAAATTAGTAAGAGTTGTACTTCCACTTGGAAATCCTTTGTAGTTTATAGATCTTTTGGAATAGGGAAATATTTTATAAATCAGATTACCTCCGTGTTAAGAACTAATAGTCTAAGTTTAAACCTGAATCATTAAAATTAAAATAAAGTGCATTTAAGCTACCTCATTAGCTGAAAGTACATCTTCCATGGTAAGGAGGGATACCCCACTACTTGAATAGAGGTATTGGCGGCTAGACCTCACCAGGGACACTAGACAGGGAAGTAAGCCAACCTTTGAAGAATAGGTTGATACAGGCTAACCTCCCTATAGTGAGAGTACTCATAGACACCAATATGGGATAGGGCTTAAAATCTATTTTTGTGTTTAGGGCTTTGCAGACAGGGAACCCAATACCATCACAAACAAATCCATGTTGACCATAAAATAGACAACTGTACTATCTTAAACCACTGCCCACTTCCTGGTGAAGGTGCTCCCAATGTGTGGTTTAGGTCAGAGTTCCAGGGTTTATTCCCGGTCACAGATAAAATAATAGTTGTCCCTGTGGCAAGGACAAGGGGTTAAGAGTTGCCCAACTTCTGCCCACTCTTCACCTTTTCTCTGTACTCACTCCAGCATCATCCAGCACTGTCACCGGCGAACATGGATATGATATTAGAGCTGTGCCTAGTCACACAGTCATAGACCAGAGATTAGATCAGAATGAGGAACCTCATTCCAGGAACCTCACTCCTCATTGAAATGCCAGGGGACTGCATTTCAACCTTAAATTGTGCTAGGTGCAGCAAGGATGCTTCTTCAGGACATGGTACGGTATGGCAGCGTAACGGTTAGAGTAATGGTATTACAGTGTAGTGACCGGGCCACTGGCCACTCTCTGTAAGGAGTTTGTACGTTTTCCATGTGGCCGTGTGGGTTTCCTCTGGGTGCTCTAGTTTCCTCCCACAGTCCAGAGATGTACAGATTAATAGGTTAATTAATCACATGGGTGTAACTGGGCAGCTAGTTAGGAAGGACTTGTTACCGGGATGTAATTCGTAGAAGCTTATCCGAAGAAATCATTAATTGGTTTATTATTTTCACATGCACTGAGTTGTAATGAAAAGCTTATGTTTGCGTGCCATCATTCCATAAAGTATGATATAGGTGGCTTGGCAGCGCAGGGGTTAGTGTAACGCCATTACAGTGACATTGACCTGAGTTCAATTCCACCACTCTCTGTAAAGAGTTGGAATGTTCTTCCCGTGTCTACGTAGGTTTCCTTCCACATTCCAAAGGTGTTGGAGTTAGTAAGTTGTGGGTATGCTATGTTGGTGCTGGAAGCATGACAAGGAAACGTTATCAGACTGTGTTGGTCGCTGACGCCCGCAACTCATTTCACTGTATGTTTCAATGTACATGTGACAAGTAAAGCTAAACTTTTCTTTTACTTCATAAAAATACATCAAGGTCATACAAATGTTAAAAATACCAGTGTATAATATCATGTTAAAGTTACAAAGGACGTGCCATGCAAACAGACAGTTTCCTCCATGGTCTGATTCGTGTGTGATTGCCAAGGGCAACATGGAGATGCTGTGGCTCAAGCCGCTGTCTCACAACTCCTGAGGTGAAGGTTCAGTCTGGTGCTACCCGTGTGGAGTTTGCATGTTCCCCTGTGACTATGTGCTTTTCTTCTGGATGTTCCAGTCTCTTCCCGCATCTCAAAGATATGCCCATAGGAAAATTGGCTATTATAAGTCATATCTTGGTCGATGGGAGTCAGCAATTTTAAATGGTTCAGCATGGACTAGATGGGCTGAGGGCCTGATTCTGTGTTGTACTTTTCTATGACTCTAACTTACTGTGGGCTAATGACACAAAGAATCACTGGGAGGCTGATGGTCATATATCGTAAAACATTGTAGAGGTACAAGGCAACAATAGGAGGAATTTGGGTTTGCTCATCATGGACATGACGGATAGAATGGCCTTGGTCTGTATCATTGTAAGTGAAACACCCTGGTTTCCTTGGCTGTGTAAGTCTAGGGAAGGTGGTTGTAGAATACACCTTCTGGTGCTACTTGGACACATCTTCAGTGATGAACCCAGGGTCATAGGGTGTTTCGGGTCTTCAATCATCAGACAATCTCGACCGGGTGGCCCAGCTGGACCTCCTGCTCCGCCAAACTCGTGAGATTGAGGTGCGCTCGATCCTACCCCAAACCCCGGTTTGTGTGGATGCTGTGTCATTTGCTACCATGTTACAAATTAACGCCACGAAATAACAATAGTACAAAGCATACGATTAAAGGAATTAAATTTATGAATCTTTACTAAAGGGTTGGTGAAGAATAACAAAAAGAAAAGGGCCCATTCTATTAAACAGTCAAATGTGCACGAGTCGGAGCTCATCTTGAACTTCTCTGTCTCTCACACGTTGGGCCCTCGGTCAACATGAAAGCACACACCACCTTCCGAATGTCGCTCACAATCCATCTTGAACAAACGGGTCTCCCACTGGATCGTACGCTACGACCGGTTCTCCCCAGCATCTTCTCCCTTCATCTCCTCTTGAACAAAATCTCCAAGCCCAGCCTTAGTGTCCCTCACCAGAGAAACCTCCTCTTAATCCAACCATCCTAATCGAATGGCACATATTTCTCCTCTCTCTTATCTTCAACGGTGACCCAAACAAGCATGAAAACAGAACAGATTGCTCTTACCGAGCTGCTAAAATGAAATACATACAGCATAACAGTAAAAATGTGAACCAGGGCATTACACATGTATGGTTGTTCGTCCATCGTTGACGTCGATGAGGACCTCGACACTGATGTTGTCGAGACTAGCGCGTGATTTGGATTTAAGTGAGGGAGATTTGCGCAGCGTCAGCCTCACTCTCTCTTCCCAATTCCCATCTGGATCCAGTGGCAAGACAGAGTCTAGATGGCTGGAGATGGGACTAGGCGCAGTGGATGACCAGGACGTCTTCTGTGTCTTGTCCAGTTCTACACATTCCACGACGCTTGCAGAGACTGCCTTCTTGACCGTTGGACCTTCCATTGGTCTCGTCGGCTCAATCCGCCGGAGTCTGTCTTCACATGCTGGGATAGACAACTCCCTATCTCACCGAGGGTTTGAGACCCGTTGGCTACCCTCACCTGGTTTAGCCGGCTTGTCGAAGCCGTTGCCCGGGGTGTGGCCACTGTCGCAAGCAAACAGCTACGGAGAGCCACAGGTCAGAGCTGAGTGTCAGGTGGGGACCAAACGTGGACTAACATGTATATAATGGTACTGTATGCCTGGAAGTCTGCATCTCCACTTGGGTCCATGCAAAGTGAGTCAGAGCCTTAAATTTCCACACCATGGCAACCAAGCCAGATGTAAAATTGGCTGCCATGAGGTTGAGGGAAAATGTGGGAAGGGAGAGAGAATCACTTCCCTGTCATTATCCTTAACCATTGTCCCGTGTTGTAGTTCACCTCAAGGCACTGGTTAGTAACCTTGGACTGATTATAACTTTGATCTCCACTATAACTGGTTTATTATTGTCATGTCGCAAGACACTGTGAAAAACTTTACCTTGCATGCCATCTTGATTATTCCAAAATTAGTACATAACAGTAGCATAACAGGAAAAGGGAAACCAACGTTGCAGGATACAGTCATGGAGAAATTGCAGTGGAGGCAGACAGGCAAAGACATGATGAAGTCGGTGGGAGATAAGGAGTTCATCATCATCATACAAGAGGTCTGTTCAAGAGTCTTATAACAGCAGCATAAAAGCTATCTTTGAACTGAGTTGCAACACTCACAAAATGCTGGAGGAACTCAGCAGGCCAGGCAGCGTCTATGGAAAAGAGTAAACACTCGGCATTTTGGGCCAAGACCCTTCAGAAGTCCTGATGAAGGGACTCGCCCTGAAACGTCAGCTGTTTACTCTTTTCCATAGATACTGTCTGACTTGCTGAGTTCCTTCAGCATTTTTTGTGAGTTGCTTGGATTTCCAGCATCTGCACAGTTTCTCTCGAGAGTGCTTGAGCTGAGTTGTATGTGTTTCCAAACCTTTTGTATGTTCTACTTGATGTAAGAGCAAAGAGAGAATTGATACTATTGGCTGCTTTTCTTGAGGCGGCAGGAAGTGTAAATTGGGTCAATGGAGAGGAGGTTTCCCTTTTGAGATGGACTGAGTTGAGTCCGCAAGTCAGCAATTTCTTGCAGCCTTGGGCTATGAGGATTCTAGTGTATACAAAGTCTTTAAAAACACTGGCAGCTATGCTGAACCATTGAATCAGCCCAGCCAGAACCCATTGATTCACATATACGTAGTTTCCAAAACTGCAGACTTGTTTTCCTGCGAGTGAACAATGCAGGCTGTGGGTTGTACATACCTGCTCTAATTTATATAGGTGAAATGCCAACATGTACCCTGGGGTAGCATGGTAGTGTAGTGGTTAGCACAACACTTTACAGTACAGTGTTCAATTCTCACTGCTGTCTGTAATGAGTTTTCATGTTCTCCTGTGACCGGGTGGGTTTCCTCTGGGTGTTCTGGTCTCCTCCCACAGTGCAAGGATGTTCCGGTTGATAGGTTAATTGGTCATTGTAAATTGTCCCAATGATTAGGCTAGGGTTAAATCGGGTTGCTGGGCAGCGCAGATCAGAGGGTCAAGGGGCCTATTCCGTACCCTATCTCAGTAAATAAACATTAAGAAAGTATAAATTACAATGATAAATACTGTGGATTCCAGTTAATTGGGTCATCAGATAATCTGGGCAGTTGCTTACTTGGGATAACTTTTAATGAACAAAAACTAATTGAGAAAAGAACCAGGATTCCCTGCATTTATTAGGGATATTTTGCCACAAATTGGAACAGGAGACTATTGCCAAATAGTTTCTGGCTAGTAATAGTCACGAGAACTTGTTTGGCTGTTTGACACGACACCATGCTTAGAGCAAACAGTTTATAAATAGCATTAATTGCATACGTTTCTGTTCAAAAAGTTGCGATTCTTGGCACTGATGGTTGGCGAAAAATAAGGAGAAAAGCAATTTAGAATTGCTTTGCTCACTGTGGTTTCAAGCATTTAGGCTTGGAGATGCCTGAAATGGCCAGAGTGGAAATGAAACGATTTCACTACTTCCATTAAGTTAGGAGAAAAAGAAAAATTGAAGATAGCAACACTCATCTTGAATGTTACAATGAAAACGAAGATTTGGAGGATGCAATCACTGAAAGCATTGTATGAAAGCAGTCTATTATTTGCAGTGGGTGTCTACACTAATTAGTTCAATTACACTCTATCAAAAGAACATGGCTGTACATTGGATGTCCGTTGTATCTGACAATGACAGTGAAACCATGAGGGAACATTTTTAAAATTGAAAAGCAGTGACACTGCCACAGTTCCATGCTTTTGATCTCAGAAATCTGGTCCAGAAGTACGAGTAGTCACCACAGACTAGAGTCTCCTCGGTTGCAGTGGAAGACCATGGCTGCTTCTGTGCTTTGTCATGCCTTTTGCTCTCCACAAAGTGTTGCAGAACTGCCTTCCTGTCCATTGGATCTCTCTGTTGATTTCATACGCCCAGTCTGCTGGAGCTGACTTCAAATGCTAGAACAGGCACGTCCCTGTCTCACTAGGATATGAGGCCCACCAGCTACCCTCACCTGGTTTAGTCTGCCTGTCAAAGTGGTGCACTAGGGCGTGGCCACTGCTGCATGCTAACAGCTACTTGGAGCCATAGGTGAGAGCTGAGTGTCCGATGGGGACCAATGGTGTTCGAGCAGCACCAGAATGGACACAACAGGCCCTTTCACCAGAGGTGCTACCTTCCCTGGTCATCCCATACATGGGAGGGTACACCAGATGAATTCCCTCATTGATAACCTGTAAGAACTAATACACAGTATTATAGTACTGTCTTAGCATTGGTAGTGTTCTAATTAGTTCTGTATTTCATTTAAATACATAATTTGACCTAAATTAAATGGTACTTTGTCATTTTTATATCTTTTCAACTATTTCCATGAAACTTCAGCTAAATGGACAGCCATCTAATTGGGCCAAAATGTTCTAGTCCAGATGTATACCAATTGCCCGAATCCACTACATAGATAAGAAAAATTAAATTACATACGTAGTGCAAAATGAGAGCAAAGCTAGTGAGATAGTGCTCATGGGTTGGTTTATTGTTCATTCAGAAATCTGGCGGTGGAGGGGAAGAAGTTCTTCCTAAAATATTGAGTGTATGTTGTCAGACTCCTACACCTCCTCTCCAATGGAAGCACTGAGAAGAGAGCATGATCTTGGTGATGAGGGTCTTTAATGATGGATGATGCCTTTTTGAAGCATCAGCTTTTGAAGATAGACCATAAGATATAGGAGCAGAATTAGGCCACCTAGCCCATCGAGTCTGCTCTGCCATTCAATCAGGGCTGATCCTTTTTTCTATCTCCTGCTCAACCCCAGTTCCCTTCGCCCTGTAACCTGGATGCCATCGAGATGTCCTTGATGCTGGGGAGGCTACTGCCCATGATGGAGCTGGCTGAATTTTCGGTGTTTTTCTGACCCAGTGAGGTGTGCTTTCCAAACCAAACACTGATGCTCTCCATGGTACAAGACAGACGTAGAGTGGACATGGGGAAGGGATGTTTCCTATAATGGGGAATATAGGGCCAGAGGGTAGACTCAGAATAGAAAGACATGCCTTTGGAGCAAAGATGAACAGGAATTTCTTTAGCCAGTCTGGGGTGAATCTGGAACGAGTGCTTGCCACTGTACAGATAATAACAATGGAGAAGTGAAACCCACCTCAGTTCAGTTTCGCAATGGGGAAATTTCTTCTTGAAAGTCATACTGTAGGGTGGAAACATACAGAATTCACAACCAGAGACATTGAGTTGGGCTTCACTTTTAACAGGCTGGTCTGATGTGATGATGTAATTACATGAAGGACATTTATCGCACTTTGTGTTCAGTACTAGGATTACAATAAAAGAGTTGTTATGGTTTTTCTTAAAGATAAAAAGCCTCATGTTATTTTATTTATGAAAACATACACTGGTGACTCCGATGGTCTTGGATGATTCCAGACCTGTTGAGCATGTTGGTCAACACAGCCGCATTGAATCTGTTGGAGTTTTGGGAGCAAAATGCCGTTTCATGATTCATACAGGCAAGGCCCAATTGTGTTGCGAGAAATCACTGTGGACCACACCAAATTGTACTGCGTGGTAGCATCGCTCCGCAGTTCCACAGCATCGAGAGTGGTTAGTCTACAAGAATGCCTGCCTGAACAGAAGAAATATCGATCACTAAAAACTTGCCTTTTACAGATTTTTGGACTATCGGAATCTGAGCGCACCAAACAGCCGCTCCCCTTACCCAGCCTAGGAAATGCTAGGCCATTGGAGCAAATGGACCACATGCTGTCTCTCCTGGGAAGTCACCATTCTTGTTTTATTTTTAAAGAACCCTTCATGCAGCAAATGCCTGATCCAGTTCCCATAGCCCTTGTTAATGCAGGACTACAGTGAGTTTGCTAAAATGAGTGATAGTCTGCACTCAGCCAGGCAGTGATGCATCATTCCTCCTCCTTCCCCTGCCTTAACATGCCTGGTCAGAAAGACCCCCAACATAAGGATGCTTGCGACTATGAAACAGATGAAGCCAGGTCTGTGCTTTTACCACGCGCGCTTTGGTATGAACACTAGCAACTGCTGACCACCTTGCAGCTTTGACAGTACCAGCGCATCGGGACATCAGAGGTCTGTGAACACCGTGGGCTCCAGTTGCCAGGGACGTCTACTGTTCATTACAGGCATCCTTTCAGGGTGACGCTTCCTGTGTGATATGGGTACTCAAGTGAGTGTTCTGCCGGCATTGCCTATTGATGAGATGGCAAAGAATAACGAAACCTCACTGGAGGCTGCCAATGGCAGCAGGTTCTAGACTTATGGGACATGACAGGTGATGCTCTGCTTTGGTGGGACTTTGTCCTGGCTGAAGTGGCTGGACCTCTGCTTGGTGCAGATTTCCTGTGTGCCCAAGGACGATGAGGCGGTCTTAAGAACTGCCAGCTTGTGGATGTCAAGGACTTTGGGTTGTTATCATGCTCCCCCATAAGTTCCCCACAGTGATTCTATCAAGTGCATGCACCACTGTATGTGAGTTTGCTCGACTGCTGGGCGAGTTCCCAAACCTCACCAAACCTACATTCTCCACTACAGTCACAAAGCGTGGGGGGCTTGAGCCCACATTTCCACAACTGGCCCACCAGTCCACTCCCATGCATGTAGACTGGACCCAGGAAAGCTGGTAACCACGACGGCTGAGTTTGCCAACATGGAAAGACTTGGTATCATACACCAGTCGAATAGCCTCTGGGCTTCACCTCTCCATAAGGTCCCTAAGTCCGATGGTGTTTGCCGTCCATGTGTGATTACCAACACTTCAGCGAGACCACCACCCACAATTGTTACCTGGTCCCAAACATTAAAGACTTTTCGGCACGTTTAGCCAAAAAGTTAATATTTTCTAAAGTTGATCTAGTTAGTGACTACCATCAAGTGCCTGTCTGCTCGGAGGACATCTCCAAAAAGGCTATGATAACCCTATTTGGCCTCTTTGAGTTTCTGTGCATGCCATTTGGGCTGAAAAATGCAGCACAGACTTTCCAATGGTTGATGAACTCTGTATTAAAAGATTTAGCTTTTCTTTTTGTTCACTTGGATGACATACTTGTTGCCAGTGCATCCAAATCTGAAGACATATCTATTCTCCACACACTTTGAGCACCTAAGCCAACATGGGTAGATTATTAACCCTGCTAAAAGCCAGTTTGGATTGTCAACCATTGACTTTCTCGGTTATACAGTTTAACGTGTGGCTATAGTGTAGGAGGGAGGGCATTGGGTTCTCTTCCAGGGAAGGTGGGACGTGTACAGAAGGGATGGCTTGCATCTGAATTGGAAGAGTCTAATATCCCAGGGGAAGACTTGTTAAAGCTGCACGGTGGAGCTTAAACTAGAATTTCAGGAGGAGGGGAACCAGAGTGACAGAACAGTTAGTGGAGAGGTTGTGGAGGCAGATGTTGGTAAAACTTTAGACAAAGTTAGGAATCAAAATGTTGAGTATGGTGTGACTAATGTCCAGAAATGCATAGGTTTCAATGCAACAAGTATCATAGGAAAGCCAGATAATAGTACTGAAGATGAGACAGCTGGTTTACAAACAGAGGCAAAGAGAAGAGAGGAGAGGCTGTTGACAGGAAAAAAACTGTAGTCAACAGGATGAGTTGCGATGTAAAAGGCAGACAGAATCAAAAAGGATGAAAATAGGATTGAAGATGCAGTACACGAAATAAGGTCAATGAACTTGCAGCACAGTTGCAGATTGGCAGGTATGATGTTGTTTGCATCACTGAATCATGGCTGAAAGAAGATTATAGCTGGGAGCTTAATGTCCAAAGATACACATTTTTTGAAAGGACAGGCAGGAAGGCAGAGGGGGTAGCATGGCTCTGTTGGTAAAAAATGAAATCAAATCATTAGGAAGAGGTGACACAGGGGCAGAAGATGTTGAATCAAAGTAGATGGAGCTGAGGAACTGCAAGTCTAAAAAGACCCTGATGTGAGTTGTATACAGACCTTCAAACAATGGTAAGGATGTGACCTACAAATTGCAACAGGAGATAGGAATTGCATGCCAAAAGGGGAATGTTACAATTGTTATGGGGATTCAATACTCATCTAGATTGAGAAAATCAGGCTGGTGCTGGGTTACAGGAGGGGGAATTTCTATAATGCCTAAAAGATGGCTTTTTAGAGCAGTGCAGTTGAGCCCACTAAGAGAACAGTTACTGTGGATTGGGTTCTGTGTAATAAACCAGAATTAACTAAATTGCTTAAGGTAAAAGAACCCTTGGGGACAAGTGATCATAATAGGATGGAATTCACCTTGAAATTTGAGAAGGAGAAGGTAAAGTAAGATGTATCAGTATTATAGTGGGGTAAAGGGAATTACAGAGGCATGAGAGAGAAGCTGGCCAGAAATGATTGGAAAAGAACGCTGGCAAAGCAGCAATGGTTGGAATTTCTGGAAGAAATTCGGAAGTCACAGGATATATTCATCTCAATGAGGAAGAAGTATTCTAAAGGCCAGATGACACAACTAACAAGCAAAGTCAACATAAAAGCCAAAAAAAGGGCATATAACAGAGCAAAAATTAATGGGAAGTTAGAGGACTGGGAAGCTTTTAAAAAACAACGGAAAGCAAAGGAAAAGTCATTAAGTATGTAAAGATGGAATACAAAAGTAAGCTGCAAATAGTATTGAAGAGGATACCAAAGGCTTCTTCAGATACATAAAGTGTAAAAGAGGCAAGAGTGGACATCGGACTACTGGAAAACTATGCTGGAGAGGTTGTAATGAGGGTCAACAAATAGGTGGACAAACTGAATTAGTACATTGCATTAGTCTTCATGGTGGAAGATATTAGCAGTATGGTGGAAGTTCCATGTGTCAGGGGTCATGAATAGTGTGAAGTTACCATATTTAGAGAGAAGATACTGGGTAAATTGAAAAGTGTGAAGGTAGATAAGTCACCTGGACAAGATGGTGTACACACCAGAGTTCTGAAAGTGGTTGAAGAGTTCATGGATGTATTGGTAATAATCTTTCAAGATTCACTAGATTCTGGAATGGTTCCAGAAGACTGGAAAATGGGAAATGTCACTCAGCTCTTCAAGAAGGGAGAGAGGCAGAAGAAAGGAAACTATAGGCCAGTTAGTCTGACCTCAGTCGCTGGGAAGATTTTGGACTCGATTATTAAGGATTACATTTCAAGTGTACTTGGAGGCTCATGACAAAATAGGCTGCAGTCAGCATGGTTTCCTCAAGAAAATCTTGCCTGACAAATCTGCTGCAATTCCTTGAAGAAATAACAAGCAGGATAGACAAAGGAGAATCGGTTGATGTTGCGTATTGGGATTTTCAGAAGCTGTTTGACAAGGTGCCACATGAGGCTGCTTAACAAGCCATGAGCTCATGGTATTATACAAAAAAAAATCTAGCATGAAAAAAAATGGCTGATTGGAAGGAGGCAAAGAGTGGGAATAAAGGGAGCTTTTTTCTGACAGGCTGCCGGTGACTAGTGGCGTTCCACAGGGGTCTATGTCTGGAACAAAGCTTTTTACATTATATGTCATTAATTTGGATGATGGAATTGATGGCTTTGTTGCAAAGTTTGCAGCTGATATGAAGATAGGTGGAGGGCAGGTAGTTTTGAGAAGTAGAGATGCTACAGAAAGACTTAAGCAGATTAGAAGAAAGGGCAAAGAAATGGTAGATATCACCGATGGAATACAATGTCAGGAAGTGCATGGTGATGCACCTTGGTAGAGGATAGATCTAGAGGAAATACAAAAATCTGAGGTGCAAGGGGACTTGGGAGACCTTGTGCAGGATTCCCTAAAGGTTAATTTGCAGGTTGAGTCAGTGGTGAGGAAGACAAATGTGATGTTAGCATTCATTTCAAGAGGACTAGAATATAAAAGCAAGGATGTAATGTTGACATTTTATAAAACAGTGGTGAGGCCTCACTTGAAGTATTGTGAGCATGCTTTGGCCCCTTTTTCTTGTGCTGAAACTGGAGAGTTTCAAAGGAGGTTCACAAAATTTATTCTAGGATTGAATGGCTTCTTACATGAAGAGTGTCTGATGGTTCTGAGCCTGTATTCACTGGAATTCAGAAGAATGAGGGGAGACCTCATTGAGACCTATTGATTGCTGAAAGGTCTTGATAGAGTGGATGTGGAGATGACATTTCCTGTGGTGGGAGAGTCTAAGATCAGTGGACACAGCCTCAGCACAGAGGGACGTGCTTTTAGAAGAGAGGTGAGGAGGAATTTCTTTCATCAGTGAGTGGTAAATCTGTAGAATTCTTTGCTACAGGCAGCTATGGAGGGCAAGTCTGTATGCATATTTAAGGCAGAAGTTGATAGATTCTTGATTGTTCAGGGCATGAAGAGATACGGGGAAAAGGCAGGAGCTTGAGTCTGAGAGGAAAATTAAATAGGCTATTATGAAATGGCAGAGCAGATTTGATGGGCCAAATGGCCTACTTCTGCTCCTATGTCTTATGATCTTATAGAGTTGCTGCCACACAATTGGACTGATGAGATATTTGCATTAAAGAGAGAATGTACAGGGGTACCTAATAATCTGGACACTTAGAAGTTTCCTTAAAAAGCTTTAGGTTAATAATGGAAAAATTACATCAATTCAAATGCTGAATCTCTGTTTATTTAATTAATATATCTGACACTTCTTTTGCTTCTGGTAATATTTGGTAAAATTTGTACATGCATGAAAATAGAGCATTAACATGTCACGCTTGCTCAAATTAGTGTTGCGATCAAAAGAAGATAAAGATTAGTTTTATTTGTTACATATTTATCAAAACGTGCAGTGAAACGTGTCATTTGCATCAGCGAGCAACATAATCTGAGGATGTGCTGGGTGCAGCCCACAAGTGTTGCCACATTTCCAGTGTCAACAGAGTATGGCCACAACTCACTGAACCTAGTCGTACACCTTCGTTGATTGAGGAGTGTAGGTGGGCCAAATGCAAGCAGGCTTTTTTCACTGAGGTTGGATGGGACTAGAACTAGACGTCAAAGGTTTTGGGTGAAAGGTGAAATGTTTCATCTGAATACCAGGAGAAGCTTCTTCACTTGGAAGTTGGTGAGAGTGTGGAACGAGCTGCCAGTGGAATATAACCATATAACAATTACAGCATAGAAACAGGCCATCTCGGCCCTTCTAGTCTATGCCAGAATAGGTGGATACAAGTTCGATTTCAACATTTAAGAGAAGTTTGGATAAATCCATGGTTGGGAGGGGTAAGGAGGGTGTGGTCCAGGGGAAGGTCAATGGTACTCGGCAGAATAATAGTTCAGCACAGACTAGCTGGGCCAAAGGGCCTGTTTCCGTGCTGTGGTTCTCTATGGCTATCTGACTCTTACTTATTGCCTGTTATATCACTGCCGTTCAGGACAGCAATGAAGGTCCTCCATCTCTATCTGCCCTTGGCTATCTTCTCTACTATGCCTCTGGTGTGGTTCAGGGTCCTCAGTTCTGCCTTATGGTACAGCGCCAAGTTGTATTTGGTTTCCTGCGTTTCCCCCATTCTTCAGGGCTCCAATGAAGTGCTGTCTTGATGATGGAGTTGGCTTCTTTTCTCATCACGTGCCCAATCCATCTCCCACATTTCCTCAATATGATTGTGACCATGTCCTCGTGGTGACGACTCTATGCAGGAGTAAGGTGGAGCACCTGCAGGAAACCCACGTGGTCACGGGGAGAGCTCCATTCCAGATGGTGGTGGGAATCGAACCCTGATCGGTGATCTCTGCGATTGCACTAACCACCACTCTACGTGCCACCTTTGCAGTTCTGATAAACTAGAATTGACCTAATAAATTTATTTATGAATCAAACCAGCTTTATAAATCTCTCCATATTCCCATTTTGTTCCATCCAAAAATAACTGGAATGTTGTTTTTCTCTGCATTTATCTCTCATTCAGTTATGCAGCATTGAATTAGGCTGCTTGACACACCGAGTCTGCACTAATCTTCAAACAGCCCTTTACACTAATCATATATTAATCCCATTTCTATTCTCCCCATACTGTTATCAGGTATCCCCAGATTTGAGCATTCATCTACTCACTCGAGCAATATAAAGTGGCTAATTAACCTACCAACCCTACATGCGTTTGAGATGTGTGAGGAAACTCACATCACTGTGTCACTGAATTCTGAGTGTACGAGGGGAAGATGTGTAGCTTTTTTAAACAGAGAGTGGTGAGTACATGGAATACACTGTCTGGTGTAGTGGTGGTGGCAGATTAATTAGGGACATTTAAGAAACTCTTGGGTACGTAGTTGGTATGAAAATGGAGTGTATGGGGGATGGAAAAGTATGATTAAAGTAGCTTAAAAGTCTGGCACAACGTCTTGGACCAAAGAGCCTGTATTGTGCTGTGATATTCTATGTTCTATGTTCTATGAAAGCAGAATACCCAGATGAAGCCCACAGTCATACGAATTATGTGCAATTTCCGTTCAGACAGAACAGAGGTGAGACTTGAACCTGGGTCACTGCTGTTGTGAGAAAGAGCGGCTCTACTGGTTGCACTGTTGTACTGCTCTAATTGGCATTGTGACCCACTTAGTAGATACAAACCTCTCTATATGTTGATATCTCGAGCAACGTTTATACTTAAGTTATGTTTGACACTGGAATCAGTTTAAAAAGCATTACATGTTTCACTTAATGTGTAATTTATTTATAACTATCAAAATAGGCTCTCAGGTATATATCTATTTATCTCTATGTCGTGTGTAATTGGGATGCTTTAAAACTCATGACTGTTTAGAAAGTTTAATCCAACAGCAAGTGGGTTGGTTATTGCAAATGATGTAACGGTGATTAAGATGATAAAGGCAACACAACACTTAGTGCGACAATATCACACCTCAGGATGACACTATCACAGCTCAGGGTGACAATATCACACCTCAGGATGACACTATCACAGCTCAGGATGACACTATCACAGCTCAGGGTGACACTATCACAGCTCAGGATGACGCTATGACAGCTCAGGGTGACACTATGACAGCTCAGGGTGACGCTATCACAGCTCAGGGTGATGCTATCACAGCTCCATGTGACACTATCGCAGCTCAGGGTGACACTATCACAGCTCAGGATGACGCTATGACAGCTCAGGGTGACACTATGACAGCTCAGGGTGACGCTATCACAGCTCAGGGTGATGCTATCACAGCTCCATGTGACTCTATCACAGTTCAGGGTGATGCTATCACAGCTCAGGATGACACTATCACAGCTCAGTGTGACACTATCACAGCTCAGGATGATGCTATGACAGCTCAGGGTGACACTATGACAGCTCAGAGTGACGCTATCACAGCTCAGGGTGACGCTATCACAGCTCCATGTGACACTATCACAGCTCAGTGTGACATTATCGCAGCTCAGGGTGACCATATCACAGCTCCATGTGACACTATCACAGCTCAGGGTGACGCTATCACAGCTCAGGATGACACTATTACAGCTCAGTGTGACACTGTCGCAGCTCAGGGTGACGCTATCACAGCTCCGTGTGACACTATCACAGCTCAGGGTGACGTTATCACAGCTCAGGACGACGCTATCACAGCTCAGGGTGACGCTATCGCAGCTCAGGGTCACGCTATCACAGCTCAGGGTGACACTTTCACAGCTCAGGAGACACTATCACAGCTCAGGGTGACGCTATCGCAGCTCAGTGTGACACTATTGCAGCTCAGTGTGACGCTATCGCAGCTCAGGGTGACGCTATCACAGCTCAGTGTGACACTATCACAGCTCAGGATGACACTATCACAGCTCAGTGTGACACTATCACAGCTTAGGATGACACTATCACAGCTCAGTGTGACACTATCACATCTCAGGATGACACTATCACAGCTCAGGGTGACACTATCACAGCTCAGGAGACACTATCACAGCTCAGGGTGACACTATCGCAGCTCAGGGTGACACTATCACAGCTCAGGGTGACGCTATCGCAGCTCAGGACAACACTATCGCAGCTCAGTGTGACACTATCACAGCTCAGGGTGACTCTATCACAGCTCAGGACGACACTATCACAGCTCATGGTGACACTATCACAGCTCATGGTGACTATCACAGCTCAGGGCGACACTTATCACTGCTCAGTGTGACACTATCACAGCTCATGGTGACACTATCACAGCTCAGGGCAACACTATCACAGCTCAGTGTGACACTATCACAGCTCAGGGCAACACTATCACAGCTCAGTGTGACACTATCTCAGGATGACACTATCACAGCTCAGAGTGACACTATCACAGCTCAGGAGACACTATCACAGCTGAGTGCGACATTATCACAGCTCATGGTGATACTATCACAGCTCAGGGTGACGCTATCACAGAGTGTGACGCCATCACAGCTCATGGTGACACTATCACAGCTCAGGGCGAAAACTATCACAGCTCATGGTGACACTATCACAGCTCATGGTGACACTATCACAGCTCAATATGACACTATCACAGCTCATGGCGTTGGAGTGAGAGTTCAATTCAAATATCATCTGTAAGAAATTTGTACCTCCTTCCTGTGAGTGCATGGGCTTCCTCCGAGTGCTCTGGTTTCCCCCACATTTCAAAGACACACCGGGTGGTAGGTTAACTGGTGGTTGTAAGTTGTCCCATGACTAGGATAGGGTTAAATAGATAGATTGCTGGGAGGTGTGGCTCGTAAGACTGGAATGGGTTTTTCCACATGGTATCTCCAAATAATTAATTAACATAAACTGTCATACAGTATGGAAGTAGGTCCTTGACCCAATGTGTCTTCGCCAAGCGATCTACACTGATCCCATTTGTAGTTATGGAGTCATACATCACAGAAACAGACGCTTCAGCCTGTTTCGTGCTGATCCAGATTCCATCTAAGCTTATCTTGTTTGTCTTTGTTTATTCTAGATCCCTCTCAACCTTTCCTATTCATGTTCCTGTCCAAGTAACTTATAAATGTTAATATACTTGCTTCAGCCACTTCCTCTGGCAGATTATTCCACATGCTGATCACCCTCTGGGGGAAACAAGTTCCTCTTCAGTCTCTGATTAAAACTCTCCCTCTCAGCTTAAAGCTATGGCCTCTAGTTCTTGATTCCTGGAGTCTGGGAAACAGTTTCCATATTCACCCTATCTATACACCTCTATAAGATCCTAAGCTCCAATGAAAGAAGTCACAATGTGCTTTATCTCTTTCTATACCAGTCCCTTTCCAGTTTAATGGTGTCTGTCCTAGAGCAGTGACCAAAACCGAACATAATAAATGCAGCCCCATAATGTCTGGTATAACTGCAACCTAACTTCCCAAATTCTCTCTGCAATGTCATCAACTCCCCCCAGATTCTGCCACTCACTTACACCTTGAGACGCAATGACACATTTATACTTATAGCGTAGACCATTCCCACTGGTTCTATGCAATCCTATCCGTCTCATTCCCTCATTTTGTTCCCTGTAATCTATTCCATCTTAATCAACTCCCCTGAATTCTCCTGCAACCCACTTACACCAGAGGCAACATACAGGGGCCAACAACTCACCAACACACATGTCTTTGAGATGTGGGAAGTATCTGGAGCACCTGTGGGAAATCCATGTGTATCTCATGAAGATTGTACAATAGGGAATATAGAGTGTAGAACAGTATAGCACAGGAGCAGACTCTTCTGCCCATAGTGCTCTGCTGCACTAACAAAATTTGTCAGCAAATGCCCCACTAAACTAATTCCTTCCATATTGTTCCATTTCCTGGTTATCTAACGTCCTCTTGAATGCTTCTATTCCTATTTTTGCACTACTTACTTAATTTAACGACTTTATGTATGTATATTTTCTTTATACGTATTTATACCCACTTACTGCAATTCATAGGTTCTTTTTCTAATATTATGTATTGCATTATACTGCTGTTGCAAAGTTAACAAATTTCATGACGCATGCTGGTAATATTAAACCTGATTCTGATTCTAATACTGATTGTATTTGCATTCAACACCACCCAGGCAGCAAACTCTCTGCACCACCCACACTCTATGTAAAAACAAAACGTGCCCTGTACATCTTCTTTGATCTTAAACACAAGAGATTCTACAGATGCTGGAAATCTTGAGCAAAACAGACAAAATGCCAGGGGAGCTCAGCAAGTCGGGCAGTCAATGTCCTGATGAAGGGTCTTGGTCTGAAATGTCAACTGTTCATTCCCTTCCTTTGAAGCCACCTCTTCTCACTTTAAATGCATGCCCTCTAGCATTAGACCTATCAACCCCAGGAAAAAGATACTGGTGTTCTATTCCATCTGTAAGACCATAAGACCATAAGATGTAGGAGCAGAAGTAGGCCATTCACCCCATTGAGTCTGCTCTGCCATTCAGTCAGGGGTTGATCCAATCCTTTCAGTCATCCTCACTTCCCTGCCTTCTCCCCATACCCTTTGATGCCCTGGCTAATCAAAAACCTATCTATCTCTGCCTTAAATGCACCCAATGACTTGGCCTCCACAGCCGCTCGTGGTAACAAATTCCACAGATTTACCACCCCCAGACTAAAGTAATTTCTCCGCATCTCTGTTATAAATGGACGTCCTTCAATCGTAAAGTCGTGTCCTCTTGTCCTAGACATCTCTACCATGGGAAATAACTTTGTCATGTCTAATCCGTTCAGGCCTTTTAACATTCAGACCGTTTCTATGAGATACCCCTCATTCTCCTAAACTCCAGGGAATATAGCCCAAGAGCTGCCAGACGTTCCTCATACGGTAACCCTTTCATTCCTGGAATCATTCTTGTGAATCTTCTCTGAACCCTCTCCAATGTCAGTATATCCTTTCTAAAATAAGGAGTCCAAAACTGCACACAATACCCCAAGTGTGGTCTCACGAGTGCCTTATAGAGCCTCAACATCACACCCCTGCTCTAATTTTCTATACTCATAATCATACAAACAGTTCCTATCATCCTCTGCTGCTCCAAAGAAAACAACCCATGTTTGTCCAACCTCTTGTTATAATAAATGCCCTCAAATCCACGCAGTATCCTGATAAACCACTTCTGCACCTCTCCAAAGCCTTAGACATCCTTCCTATAATGGGTGTGACCAGAACTGAAAGCAGTACTCCAGACAGTCATAGTAATCATGTCATACTTTATTGATCCTGAGGGAAATTGGTTTTCGTTACAGTTGCGCCATAAATAATTAAATAGTAATAAAACCATAAATAATTAAATAGTAATATGTAAATTATGCCAGGAAATAAGTCCAGGACCAGCCTATTGGCTCAGGGTGTCTGACCCTCCAAGGGAGGAGTTGTAAAGTTTGATGGCCACAGGCAGGAATGACTTCCTATGACGCTCAGTGCTGCATCTTGGTGGAATGGGTCTCTGGCTGAATGTACTCCTGTGCCTACCCAGTACATTATGTAGTGGATGGGAGACATTGTCCAAGATGGCATGCAACTTCGACAGCATCCTCTTTTCAGACACCACCGTCAGAGAGTCCAGTTCCATCCCCACAACATCACTGGCCTTACGAACGAGTTTGTTGATTCTGTTGGTGTCTGCTACCCTCAGCCTGCTGCCCCAGCACACAACAGCAAACATGATCGCACTGGCCACCACAGACTCGTAGAACATCCTCAGCATCGCCTGGCAGATGTTAAAGGACCTCAGTCTCCTCAGGAAATAGAGACAGCTCTGACCCTTCTTGTAGACAGCCTCAGTGTTCTTTGACCAGTCCAGGTTATTGTCAATTCGTATCCCAACTCTATCAGATGCTCGTATCAGATGCAGTCTAACTAGAGTTTAGTTATCTTACTGAACTAGAGCTAACTTTGCATAGGCGTACCGGAGGTCAGAATTGAACTGGGATCACTGGAGTTGTGACCGCACTAGCACTGTATCACAAACAAGAGAAAATCTACAAATGCTAGAAATTCAAGCAACACCCACAAAATGCTGGAGGAACTCAGCTGGCCAGGTTTTAATGCATCATTAACATTCCAGCACAGGGGTGTTGTTGAACTAAGATTGACAGCAAGGCACACAGAGATATATTAAGGCAAGTGACCAAGCATTTGGTGACAGATGTACATTGTAAGGAGCACTTTACAGATAGGTTTTGTGGGGAAATTCTGAATTTGGAGATATGACAGCTGGTCCTTGAATCTCGAGCAAAAACCAAATTGATGGTTCCATGTGCCCATGACCCACATCCCTACTGACATGGGGGTCTTTTTCCTTGTGCACCTTTTGTATCCCACTTCCCTCCATGGTTCTATCTCCCTATCACCTGCATCCACCTATCATCTACCAGTCTCCGTCTCAACTCTTCCCTCTCCCTTCTCTCACTTGGCTCTATCTGCCCATCATTTTCCCCTTCTCCCCTCACCTGGTTCCACCAGTCACTTACCAGCCCCTGTTGCACCCCAACCTTTCACTTCTCTGTCCTCCCTCTGCCTGCTCAATCTGAAATGGTGAGAATGTACATGCTCCTGCAGATGCTGCTTGACACACTGAGTTTCTCCAGCAGTCTTTGCCCCGTTACACAGAGCCCCGGTATCTGTAAGGCCAACTGCCAGTAAAGGAATGGTTCAATCGAAGAGGTCAGAATTGGATGAATGCAGCTACATCGGAAGGCTGGAAGGAGTTATAGAGATAGGGTTGGAACAAGTTCACAGAGGGACTGGAGAACAAAAGTGAAAATGTCATAAATCACTGGCACTGAGAGTCTGTCATTGTGCAAAGTGGTGCTAGACAAACACATGAGCGAGAAAAGAATCAGCTGTAGAGTCAGAGTTGGAACACAGCACAGTACAGCCCAGGAACAGGTCCTTTTGCTGAGCTATTTAAACTAAAGACACCTACTTAAACAGCACTGCCAGGCTTTCCCCAAGCAGTAAGGCTGATCAACACCCACCCACAAACCTACCCCTCCGTACCATCCACTGCCACTACTTTATCATTTCCTAGCAGAGTCACCTTATATACAGACACTCCTGTGCTCTGCATCCCTTTATGTACATACAATCAATGTTTATAAGTTATCTTACGTATTTATATCAGTGTTTTTATTAATGTTTCTTATCAAGTTGTTTTTTTGTGTGTATTGAATCTGGAGTAACAATGATTTGCTCTCTTATACACTGTGTACTGGAAGTGACATGAAACAACCTTGAACTAATCCCTTCTACCTATGCATGATCCATATCCCTTCATTTATTGCATAATCACGTGGCTATCTAAAAGTCTCTTAAACATCTCTGTCATATCTGCTTTCACCATCACTCCAGAGAGTGCAATCCAGGCACCCACTACTCTGTATAAAGAAAACTTGCCCATACATCTCCCCTCCTCACTTTAAATGCATGCCCCCTAGTATTAGAAATTTTGAACCTGGGAGAAAGATATTGGCTGTCTATCTACATCTTTTGTAATTTTATAAACTTGAGCAAGTCTCCCTTAGCCTTTGCAGCTCCAGAGAAAACAATCCAAATTTGTCCAAACTGTGGATGAAGATGAGGTTGGATGAAAATGTTTGAAAGGAGCCAAAGAACGTGTTTCTGTTCTGTAAATCTCAAAGAACATTGGCGATAGAAGAGCATGGACTACTTATGTCCACTGTTTAATAAGATCTCAGTTGACCCTGCATATCGACAAATATTTCAGTCAGTCACCAAGCTCTCTAACTTCAAGACAGAGAAGGCTATGAACCTAGTGGTCCACATGGACCTAATGGGCTAGCAGAGTAATGCAGTGGTCAGGGCATGGTTTTAAAGCTTCAGCCAGCCATCACCGACTGGGGTTCAATTCCAGCTGCTGTCAGTAAGGAGCTTATACGTTTTCCCTGCAACCACGTGTTCTCTGGTTGCCTCTCACATGTCAAAGGCATATTGTATAGGTTAATGTTAGTAAGTTCAGGGCATGCTATGTTTACGCTGTGAGTGTGGCGATACTTGCAGCTGCCCAGCACAACCCAAACAATGCATTTCTATGTATATCTCAAGGCACATGTAACAAATTAAATTAATCTAATCTAATCTAATGTGGGAAATAGGATTAGGAAAGATGGGTGCCAGGGTTAGCATGGATGGTGGTGGGCTGAAAGACCTTTTTCAATACTAAATTTCTATGACTCCACCTGGTCTTGGATATAGTCAATGACTGAGCATCTGCGGTCAATCAAATGGTTAAAAAGTCACAAGGGATGTTTCCCTTTATTAGCTTGGGCATTGAACATAAAAGTCACAGCCTCCAAGGATTCACGAACCAACATAAAATATTTCTATTCACTTCAGTTCTAAGACGCTGACCACTTATTCCAAGAAGCACACATCAAAGTTGCTGGTGAACGCAGCAGGCCAGGCAGCATCTCTAAGAAGAGGTACAGTCGATGTTTCGGGCCAAGACCCTTCGTCAGGACTAACTGAAGGAAGAGCGAGTAAGAGATTTGACAGTGGGAGGGGGGATGGAGAGATCCAAAATGATAGGAGAAGACAGGAGGGGGAGGGATGGAGCCAAGAGCTGGACAGGTGATTGGCAAAAGGGATATGAGAGGATCATGGGACAGGAGGCCTAGGGAGAAAGAAAAGGGGGAGGGGGGGAAAAACTAGAGGATGGGCAAGGGGTATAGTGAGAGGGACAGAGGGAGAAAAAGGAGAGAGAGAGAAAGAATGTGTGTATATAAATAAATAACGGATGGGGTACGAGGGGGGAGGTGGGGCATTAGCTGCGTTCACCAGCAACTTTGATGTGTGTTGTTTGAATTTCCAGCATCTGCAGATTTCCTCGTGTTTGCATTTATTCCAAGACTTTGTTTTCCTGGTTCCAGGCTCCTCGGCCTGGTGAAAACAACTCTCGATATCTCACCTGTAACTCCTGGTCAGATCTGAGATGACTCAGTGAGTTCATCTCTCATTTTTCTCAAAAGCTGTTTGCCTAACCCAATTTCCTCCACCCCTGCTCATAGGTCAAATCCTCCAATTATTTAATAGGACCAAGTCTAATTTCATTGCAACCTCACCTTCACGTCCTCATCCTCCTGCAGTAACCATTTACCCCACTCTGCATGATAAATATGTAGGAGATTCTGCTCCTGCTGCTCTCTGAGTACAATCTTTCCAAAGATCCATGTACCTGAGGGAAAAAAGTCACCTCACCTCTGTCTTAACTGGATGACCCCTTGTTTCTTTTAAACAGTGGCCCCTGTTTCAAGATTCCCTCATAAAGGGAAACATTATTTCTGCTTACAGTAAGTCAATGTGCTCTAGTATTGATCAGATTCCCTCTCACTGAACTTCAAGGTTCACTTATTGTCAAAGTACGTATGCAGGATACAACTCTGAGACTCGTCTTCTCCATATAGCCATGAAATGAAGGAAACCATGGAGTTGTTCAAAGAAAAACAGCAAACTCATCCTGACGCACAAAAAGCCTAACAACACGGCAATAAGAAAACATGAGCGAAAACACAGAATATGAGAAGCATAAGACTGAAAAAGTCCACAGTCCATTATCCAATCTATAAATACAGCACTTCAGTAACATCCTCTGACAAGATTGAGAAAGAGCGAGATACCACTCAAACACAAAGGCCTACCGTCTGGAACAGCGATCGGCTGCCAAACAGACTTCTTCTCTGGCGGCAGCGAGAGATCTTTTTGCAGCAGCGATCAAAAATGCAGTCAGTCGGCGCTGAACCCTTGGTCGCCTTCCGCATTCAACTCGATGTTTTAATCCTCCGTGAAGCTTTAATTGGCGTATAATCAGCGAAATGGAGTTGATCATTGGCTCGTTCCCTGTCTCTAGCTTCTTCGCCTTGAGGTCGCTCGTGTTCGCACCCGCTTCCTGGAATCTTCTCGGAGACAGCAAAGCACTGGATCATCCAATCGATCTCCAAAGTGTAAATCACAGGGTCCAACAGTTCTAGAAACATATTTAAGTTGAAAACCAAACATAAATGAAGTGAAATAAAGAGTTTTGTGGACTATCTAGAAGTTGGCGACCCAGGAAGCATTGTACACTGGTGTCGTCAAGACCTGAAGTCTTCAAAACATCAGTGAATTTACAGTGTGGTGACATAAGACTATAAGACAAATGAGGAGAATTATGCTATTCACCCCATCCAGTCTGCTCACCATTCGATCATGCCTATAAAAAGTATTCATCCCCCCCTTGTAAGTTTTCATGTCTTATTGTTTTACAACATTGAATCACAGTGGATTTAATTTGGCTTTTTTGACATTGATCAAGAGAAAAAGACTCTTTCATGTCATAGTAAAAACAGATCTCTACAAAGTGATCTAAATTAATTATAAAAATAAAATGCAAATGCAAAATGCAAAAATAATTGATTGCATAACATCACCCCCTTTAATATGACATACCAAATCATCACTGGTGCAGTCAATTGGTTTTAGAAGGCACATAAGAGATTACTGTGCGCAGAGAAGGTGTTTCAATTGATTGTAGTAAAAATACACCTGTATCTGAAAGGTGCAACTGCTGGTGAGTCAGTATACTGGCAAAATCTACACCATAAAAAAAAAGAACACTCCAAGCAACTCCATAAAAAGGTTATTGAAAAACACAAGTCAGGAGCTGGATACAAGAAAATTTCCAAGTCACTGAATATCCCTTAGAGTACAGTTAAATCAATCATCAAGAAATGGAAAGAATATGGCAGAGCTGTAAATCTGCCTGGAGTAGGCATCCTCAAAAATTGACTGACCGTGCAAGAAGGGGACTCATGAGGGAGGCCACCAAGAGACCTGTGACAGCTCTGGAGGAGTGACAAGCTTCAGTGGCTGAGATGGGAGAGACTGCATACAACAACGGTTGCCCGGGCGTTTCACCAACCACAGCTTTACAGGAGAGTGGCAAAGAGAAAGCTTTTTATAAGTGCTGTATCTTCCCTCTCAACTCCATTCTCTTGTCTTCTCTACATGACCTTTGACACTCTTACTAATCAGGAACCTATTCACCTCCACTACAAACAGACCTAATGACTTGGCCTCCACAGTCATTCATTGGCTATGAATTCCACAGGTTCACCTCCCTCCAGTTCAAGAAATTCTTCCTCATCTCTGTTTTAAAGAGGTGTCCTTGTATTCTGAGTCTGGGTCCTCTGGTCCTGATTCCCTGACTATTTGAAGCATTCACTCTATCTAGGCCTTTCAATATTTGATAGGATTCAATGAGATTCCCCCTCTTTCTTCTAAACTCCAGCAAGCACAGCCTCAGATCCAACAAATGCTCCTAATATGTTAACCTTTCATTCCCAGGACCATTCTTGTAAACCTCCTTGGGACCTCCTTCAATGTCAGCGCAATCTTTCTTAAATATGGGGAGCAAAACTGTTCACAGTAATACAAATGTGGTCTGACCAATGCCCTGTAAGGTCTCAGCATTACAACCTACTTTTTGTATTCTGGTCCTCCTGAAATGAATGCTAACATCAATCAAAGTATATCCTTCTGTGTGGACAACAAGACAGTATACATACTGTTCCAATCTTTGTAAGGTCTGCTCTCAATCTATGTGTGCTTAAATTAAAAACTGAAACTATTGTGAACAATCAGTGGGTCAGGCAGCAACTATGGAAAGAGGAAAAGAGTTAATTTTTTTTAGAACTAAGACCTTTGTTTAGATATTTGCTGATGTCAGTTACAGCCTAATGTAAAAGCCAAGAGATTGTAAAATTGAGTTTTAGTTGGTTCATATGATGAATACAATGCATGGAAAGCAATTGATGAACATTTTCTAGTGCGATAGAAATGTTAGTCTGAGGGAGTGCATTAGGACAGTATAATAAAGTAGAGAATACATTAATAACTCGCACTGAGTGATGTAGAAGGACAGAGAGCCCTTTGAGTATACATTCACAGGTCTTTAGAGATAGTACGACCAGCCAATAAAGTGGTTAAAAAGGCTAAAGTGATGTTTTTCGTTATTAGCTGAGGCGTAGGACATAAAAGCCGGGATGCTGTGTTGGAACTGTGCAACACCGGTTAGGCTGCAGTTTCAGCATTACATGCACTTTGATCATCACTTTACAAGACAGATGTGACTGAACTCCAGAGAGGGCTAAGGAGATTTATGAGGGTGTAGCCAGGACTGCAGATTTGCAGCTGGGTTGGAAACAGAGGAGACTGAAGCTACAAAGATCACAAGACATGCGAAGAATTAGGCCATTTGGCCCACTGAGACTGATCTGCTGTTTGCTCATGGCTGATTTATTTTCACTCTCACCCCCATTCCCATGCACTCTGCCTGAAATCTTTCACACCCTTACTAATGAAGAACCTATCAATCTCCGCCTTAAATATATCCAATGACTTGGCCTCCAAAGCTGTCCTTGCAATGAATTCCACAGATTCACCACCCTTTGGCTAAAGAATTTCCTCCTCATTGCTGTTCCAAAGCAACATTCTTCTATTCTGAGCTTAGCCCTCAAGACCTAGACTCTCACACTCTTAGAAACATCCACCCCACGGCCACTCTAACTAGGCCTTTCAATATTTGATAGATTTCACTGAGATCCCCCTCCCCACTCATTCTTTCTGACTCCAGTGAGAACAGGCCCAGAGCCATCAAGCACTCCTAATATGTTAACTCTTTCATTCACGGGATCATTCTCATAAACCTCCTCTATACCCTTTCCAATGTCAGGACACCCTTCCCTTGAGAGGGAGCCCAAAACAGCTTACAATACTGCAAATACTCACGATACTTAAAAAATAAAGAGGAGGAAGTAAATAGGAAGGTCTATTTTTCTTGGAGAGGGAGAAAAACCAGGATTGAATATCATGGATTAAACATAATTGGTAGAAGGATATTATAGAGGAGGAAAATAATATTCTCACCAGAGTGTGGTGAGCGTCTGTAATTTTTGTGACCTAGGGGTACAGCTGGTAGAGCTGCTGCTTCACAGTCCCAGTGTTCCGGGTTCAAACCTGACCTCAGACCCTCCCTATGTGCAGTTGGTACATACTCCCAGTGACCACATGTTCCCAGAGTGCTCTGGTTTCCTCCCACATCCCAAAGACGTGTGGGTTGATAGGCTAAAAGGCCACTGTAAATTGACCCTGATTTTGAATTTGTTTATTTATCACAGGTACATCGAAATTCGCTGTGAAATCTGTCGTTTACGTTAACTCACCTGAGGAGCTTTTTGTATTGCTATTCGTTTCAGGGCCAACATAGCATGCCCACATTGTTCACAGAGCAACATGCAGACAACCTACAACAACAAAACAGACCAGATTTCCCAGTCTCCTAACCACACATACACAAATGGACCTCCAAGCCCAGAAGGCCCAGGTTGCCTCTGGGCCTCAGACCTTCAGACCTTAGTCCCAAACTCGCAGATAACGGGCCTCTGATCTCCAGAACCATTGACCTAGAGGCTTAGAGCTTCAGGCTTCAACCTCTGGACTCGCTAATTTCTTGGTATATAAATGTATGTAGATAAGCAGTAGCATAAGACAATAGGATACAGAAGTGTTAGGGCATATTCTGGAGTAATGGTATATAGCAAACGCTAATCTTAACAGCAGGCTGTCTTCAGACCTGAACGTGGACTGTAAATTGAATAAAAAGCACAGCTCTGAACAGCAGCTTTCTTTTGCCACCTCAGAAGCCTGCATATGTATGAATGGGGCCTGGAGTTGGTGGGAAATAACATTCACTTTGGGTGTCTCGAGTATGGGTGTGAAGAAGGAGGTGTTGAAAAACCATATGTAATTCAAAGGAAGCATTGTAGATACATTGTAAATATTGAACTATCCCGCTGTTACCTTTGATCTTTAGCACATATAAATGTCATGTAATATTATGTCGAGCAGGTCTCTTCCTCTCAGAGTGTCTCGAATATGATGCCTGCTGCTTGTTTTTGCTGAGTAAAACACTTCTCTAAGCACTAGCTCCAGTGTCTCTACAGTGATTTTGTTAACATCACACCAGGAGCAGAATTAGACCATTCGACCCATTGAGTCCGCACTGGCATTCAATCATGGCTGATTTATTATCTCTTTTAACCCCATTTTCCTGCCTTCTCTCCATAACTCTGACAGCTTTACCTATTAAAAACCTATCAACCTCTGCTTTAAATGACTTGACCTCCACATCTGTCTGTGGCAATGAATTCCACAGATTTGTTACCCTTTGGCTAAAGAAATTCCTCCTTGTCTCTGTTGTAAAGGGTTATTCTTGCATTCTGAGGCTGTGCCTCCTGATCCTAGAGTCTCACGCTATTGGAAACATCCTCTCCCCATCCACTCTATCTAGGCCTTTCAATGTTTGATAGGTATTAGTGAGATCCCACCCCACCCCCATTCTTTTAAATTCCAGTGAGGAGTGGCCAAGAGCCTTCTATTGTTTATCATTCATTAACCCTTTCAATCCCTGGATCATTCTCATGAATCTCCCTGGACTCTCTCCAATGCCAGCACATCCTTTCTTAGATAATGGGCTCACAATACTCCACTTGAGGTCTGACCAATGCCTTGCAAAGTCCAGCGGGTGATGGGACTATCTGGAGAACATAATTGGGTTAATGTAGTATTGGGATAAATGGTTGATTGATAGTCTGTACTGACCTGGTGGACAAAGGCACAATTTTTCTTGTTATGTCTCCCCATGACTGCCAAGGGTGGTAGCAGTAGAAAAGGTCAAATAATGTGTTCAAAGACTGTAACCTGCAGGGTTTTGGGGCCAGTGTTTAAAGATGGGATTAGACTGGACAATGGGCAACTGGGCACCTGCTGTCACAGATTTTCTAAGATTCTACAATCATAGGTATAAGATGCAGGGACTTGTGAGAAGAGAGGGAATAATTGGTGGGCAGGTTAAATATATTGATGAATATATTCCCCTTGCTGAAGAGAAATTATTTTCACTGTTTCCCCCTCAAACAAAAGTTAATTTGCAGGTTGAGTCTGGGGTGAGGAAGGCAAATGCAGTGTTAGCATTCATTTGGAGAAGACTAGAATATAAAAGCAAGGATGTATATTGAGACTTTATAAAGTAACAGTGAGGCCTCACTTAGAGTATCGTGAGCAGTTTTGGGCCCTTTATCTAAAAAAAGGATGTGCTGAAACTGGAGAGGGTTCAAAGCACATTCACAAAAGTAATTCCAGGTTTGAATGGATTGAGCGTTTGCTGGCTCTGGGCCTGTATTCTTTGGAATTCAGAAGAATGAAGGGGATCTCATTGAAAACTATCAAATGTTTAAAGGCCTCAATAGAGTGGATGTGGAGAGGGCATTTCCTTTGGTGGGGGAGTCCAAGACCAGAGGACACAGCCTCAGGATAGAGGGATGTCTATTTAGAATGGAGATGAGGAGGAGTTTCTTTACCCTGAGAATGGTGAATCTGCAGAACTCATTAACATAGGCAGCTGTGAAGGCCACGTCATTGAGTATATTTAAGAAAGAAGTTGATAGATTCTTGATTGGTCAGGGCATAGAACATAGAAATTTACAGCACATTACAGGCCCTTAGGCCCAAAATGTTGTGCTACCACCATGTAACCTACTCTAGACACTGCCTAGAATTTCCCTAGTGCATAGCCCTCTATTTTCCTAAACTCCATGTTCCTATCTAAGAGGCTCTTAAAAGACCCTATCGTATCTGCTTCCACCACCGCCGGCAGTGCATTGCACGCACCCACCATCTCTGTGTGAAAAACATACTCCTGATATCCCCTCAGTATTCATTTCCAAGCACCTTAAAACTATTCCCTCTTGTGTCAGCCATTTTAGCCCTGGGAAAAAGCCTTTGACTATCAACACGATCAGTGCCTATCATCATCTTGTACACTTCTATCAGGTCACCTCTCATCCTCTGTCACTCTAAGGAGAAAAGGCCAAATACACTCAACATATTCTCGTAAGCTATGCCCTCCAATCCAGGCAATATCCTTGTAAATCTCCTCTGCACTCTCTCTATAGTATCCACATCCTTCCTGTAGTGAGGTGACCAGAACTGAACACAGTACTCCAAGAGGGGTCTGACCAAGGTAACATTACCTCTCGGCTCTTGAACTCAATCCCCCAGTTGATGAATACCAACACACCATACGCCTTCTTAACAACACTGTTAACCTGCGCAGCAGCTTTGAGTGTCCTATAGATAAGGACCCCATGATCTCTCAGATCCTCCACACAGGCAAGCGTCTTACCATTTATATTATATTGTCTTCAAATTGGACCTAGCAAAATGAACCACTTCACACTTATCTGGGTTGAAGTCCATCTGCCACTTCTCAGCCCAGTTCTGCATCCTATCGATGTCCCACTGTAACCTCTGACAGCCCTCCAAACTATCCACAACACCTCCAACCTTTGTGTCATCAGCAAACTTACTAACCCACCCTTCTACTTCCTCATCCAGGTGATTTATAAAAATCACGAAGAGGTGGCGTCCCAGAATAGATCCTTGTGGAACACAGAGCATGAAGAGATACGGGGAGAAGGCAGGAGATCGGGACTGAGAGGGAAAAGAATCAGCCAAGATGAAATGGTGGAGCAGACTTGTGAAGCCAAATGGCCTAATTCAACTCGTTTATCTTAAGGTCTTATTGGTCTAACTACCTCTTTAATATGATCACCCAAACCCTCCCACTCCTGCAATATATCTTCCTTGGCCCAGCTGGATCAGTTTTTACGAATTCTTTCAAAACAGAAACCGTCATGGCTCAGTGGGTAGGGTACTTGATCAGTGTTAGCTCTGCTGTAGGTCAAGTGCACACATGAGATACAGCTGATGGCCCAGCAGAATGACAACAACCATCTGCACTTCATGGAAACCAGGCTCCTCACCGTGAACTCAACCTATACTTCTCACTGCCTCAGTAAAGCAGCCAACACAATTAAGGACCTATTAATACCCTGGACATACTCCCTTCTCCCCCACCCATCTGGCATAATATACAAAAGCCTCAAAGCACGAAATATCACCACTTGATTAGTCCAAAAGTTCCTATCAATTGAGAAATCAGTGAGCTTGGCTATGTCTGTCCCTCCTTTTTTACTAGCTTGAGCTGAGAAAAAAAATATAATAATAATAATTTCTTAAAAATCATGAAAATGATTCCTTTTACAATGGACAATCAACTTTTATATAATTGGTACCAAAGAGGGATTAAATTTATAGGAGATTGTTTTGAACGAGGTATATTGATGTCATTTGAACAATTAAAGGATAAATATAAAGTATCTAATAATACTTTCTTCTGTTACTTTCAATTAAGGGCTTACTTAAAAGGTAAGCTGGGTCAAACAATGTTTTTGCCAAAACCTAATGAAATTGAAATTTTAATTCAAAAAGGGAAAATTAAAAAATTTATTTCTTGTATGTATAATTTGATTCAAGAACAGACAATTAAACAAGGAACCCATAAGTCAAAGCAAAAATGGGAAACAGATCTGAATATTATTATTGATGAAACAAATTGGTCAAGACTCTGTCTTGATAGTATGACAAATACAATAAATGTTCGACTTAGATTAGTACAATATAATATTTTACATCAATTATATATCACACCGCAAAAAATAAATAGATTAAATTCAAATTTTTCTGATAAATGTTTTCGGTGTAATCAAGAAATTGGTACTTTTTTACATTCTACTTGGTCTTGTTTTAAAATTCAACCCTTTTGGATAAATTTAAGAATCTTATTGGAACAAATTACTGCAATTCAACTTCCACATAACCCTGTATTATTTTTATTAGGTGATATTGAAGGGATAAAACCGAAACTTAAATTGAATAAATATCAGAAAGAATTTATAAAAATTGCATTGGCAGTAGCTAAGAAGTCTATAGCAGTTACTTGGAAATCTGATTCGTATTTAAGTATGGATCGTTGGAATAATGAAATGGCTAGTTCTATTCCACTTGAAAAAATTACTTATAATTTAAGAGATAAATATGTAACATTTTTGAATATTTGGCGCCCTTATTTACAAAAGATAGGATGGCATATTTAAGTGCTCCGATAAAGAATTTGGTCACTTGGGGAAAGTAACGAATAATTATACCAAATTCATTTTGAATCCCATGGAGCATGTGGAAACCTTCCAATAACCAGGCGGTTCCCTTTTTTTTTCTTTCTTTTTTTTTTCTTTTTTCTTCTTTTTTAGGTAGGACTGTATATGGGGGGGGGGAGGGTTAAGGGGAGGGGGGGAGGGTAGATTCTTTTTTTCATGTATTCTTTTTGAAAATTCAATAAAAATTATATTTAAAAAAATCATGAAAATGTGCCGAAGTTTTTGACAGAAGGTAAAACATATCTCTTACCTAAAGGAGAAATCACAAATGATCCATCAAGATATTGTCCTATTATTTGTTTATAAACTATACTTAAAGTTCTAACATCATGCAACTAATCACCACTCACTTTGATAACCACAATATGCTTACAGAAGAGGAAAACGGATGCTGTATGGGGATGAAAGAACAACTGAGAATAGATTCTGTAATTCAAGCCTAAAGAAAAGCTCATGCTGTTACATTGATTCCAAAAAGCGTTTGATACTGTCCTGTAATCGTGGTTAATAGAGGTTCTTAATATATATAAACTACCACCCAACACTTGTGAAACTCCTGCAAACATCTGATGAAGCTTTGGTGTGCTGTAAGCACCCTACTATTAACAACCTGAAAAGAACAACCATTGTTATCAAAATAAATCAAGGCATTTTCCAGGGTGATACTTACCCCACTATGGTTTTGTCCAGCTTTAAACCCGATCTCTGATTTACTGAATCGGACAAAAATTGGGTTATCAAATCAGAAACACCCAAATGCGTTATACTGTGACACACCTTCTACACATGGATGATTTGAAATGATATGCTCTTTCATCAGTAACGCTAAAGCAATTACTTCAAATAGTAGACTTATTTTCTAAATATATAAGCATGAAATTTGGACTAGATATGTGTAGATCATTAAACATATGGAGAAGCTAAAGTCAGATGCATTAGTCTTGCAGTGTAGCACAGGGAATTACAGAGGTATGAGAGAGGAGTTGGCCAGAATTGATTGGAAAAGAAACTGGCAGGGATGATGGTAGAGCAGCAATGGTTGGAATTTCTGGAAGCAATTCAGAAGGCACAGGATATATGTATCCCAATGAGGAAAAAGTATTCTAAGGGAAAGATGGCACAACTGTAGCTAACAGGGGAAGTCAAAAGCAACATAAAAGCCAAAGAGTGGGAATATAATAGAGCAAAAATTAGAGGATTGGGAAGCTTTAAAATACCAACAAAAAACAACTAAAAAGTCATTAAGAAGATAAAGATGGAATATGAAAGTAAGCTAACCAATAATATTAAAGAAGACACCAAAAGTTTTTTCAGATACATAAAGTGTAAAAGAGAGGTGAGACTGAATATTGGACGGCTGCAAAATGATGCAGCAGAGGAAGTAATGGAGGACAACAAAACGGCAGATGGACTGAATAAGTATTTTGCATCAGACCACATGTCAGGGGTCAGCAGTGTGTGAAGTTACCATTACTAGAGGGAAAGTTCTTGGGTAACTGAAAGGTTTGAAGGTAGATAAGTCACCTGGGCCAGATGGAGTACATCGCAGAGTTATGAAAGAGGTGGCTGAAGAGACTCTGGAGGCAGTACAATTGATCTCTAAAGAATTACTAGATTCTGGAATGCTTCCAGAAGACTGGAAAATTGCAAATGTCACTCCACTCTTCAAGAAGGGAGAGAGGCAGAAGAAAAGAAACTATAGGTCGGTTAGTTTGATCTCAGTGGCTGGGAAGATGTTGGAGTCGATTATTAAGGATGAAGTCTCAGGGTGCTTGCAGGCACTTGATAAAATAGGTCATAGTCAGTATAGTTTCCTCAAGGGAAAATCTTGCCTGACTAATCTGTTGAAAATCTTTGAAGAAATAACAAACAGGACCAACAAAGAAGACTCAGTTGATGTTGTGTACTTGGATTTTCAGAAGGCCTTTGACAAAGAGAGGCTGCATAACAAGCTGTGAGCCCATGATTACAGGTAAGATTCAAGCATGGATAAAGTAGTGGCTGATTGGCAGGAGGCAAAGAGTGGGAATAAAGGGAGCCTTTTCTAGTTGGTTACCAGTAACTGGTAGCGTTCCTTAGGGGTTTGCATTAGAACTGATTCTTTGTACATCATATGTCAATGTTTTGGATGATGGAATTGATGGCTCTGTTGCAAAGTTTGACAATATGAAGACAGGTGGAGTGGCTGTTATTTTTGAGGAAGTAAAGAGGCTACAGAAGGACTTAGACAGATTAGGAGAATGTGCATAGAAATGGTAGATGGAATACAGTGTCAGGAAATGTATGGTCATGTACTTCAGTAGAAGAAATGGAAGGGTTGACAATTTTCTAAATGGAAAGAAAATGCAAAAAACTGAAGAGCAAAGGGACTTGGGAGTCCTTGTGCAGGATTCGTTAAAGGTTAATTTTCAGGTTGAGTTTGTTGTGAGGAAGGCAACTGCAATGTTAGCATTCATTTCAAGTGGACTAGAATATAAAAGCAAGGATGTAATGTTGACACTTTATAAAGCACTGGTGAGGCCTCACTTGGAGTATTGTGAGCAGTATCTTAGAAGGGGTGTGCTGAAACATGAAGGGATTCAAAGGAGGTTGACGGAAATGATTCCAGGATTGAATGGATTGTCACACGAAGAGCATTTGATGGCTCTGGGCCTGTATTCACTAGAGTTCATAAGAATGAGGGGTGACCTCATTGAAATCTATCGATTAGTGAAGGGCCTTGATTAAGCCGATGTCGAGAGGATGTTTCTTATGGTGGGACCAGAATTCACAGAATTCACAGCCTCATAATAGAGGGGCATCCTATTCGAAAGGAGATGAGGAGGAATTTCTTTAGCGAGAGATTGGTGAATCTGTGGAATTCTTTGCCACAGGTAGCTGTGGAGGCCAAGTCTTTATGCATATTTAAGGCAGAATTTGATGGATTCTTGTTCTGTTGGGGCATGTAAGGATATGAGGAGAAGGGAGGAGATTGGGGCTGAGAGGAAAATTCAATCAGCCATGATGAAGTGGTGGAGCCGACTTGATGGGCCAAATGGACTAATTCTGCTCCTAAATTTTATGGTCTTGTAAAGAAAGTGCAATAGAGCTAGCGGAGTGTAAAACCGAGCAGCAAGATACAATACAACTGATGAATGAACATGAAACATATAAGTATCTGGGACCTAGAGTCATAGAGAAGTATGGCACAGAAGCAGGCCATTCGGCCAATCTAGTCATGCTGAAACTATTTAAACTGCTTACTTCCACCGTCCTGCACTGGGACCATAGCCCTCTGTATCCCTACTATCCAGGTACCTATCCAAACTTTTCTGTACCTATCAACAAGCACAGAAAATAGATTATTGTGTGCTAAGCAGAAAACTTTCACAAAATTTACTTCAAACTTAAGAAAATTTGCCAAACAGAGCTCCATTGTAAGAATATAACAAAGGCAATAAACACTTTTGCTATACCCATGTTAATGTATTCTTTTGGCATAATATCTTGCCCCGATATAACTGAAATGACATACTTTAGAAACCATTTTGTACACTCAAAGGTTCAAGGTAAATTCACCATATACACCCCTGAGATTGATTATCCTGTGGGCATACTCAGCAAACCTATAGAGTAATAACAATAATAGGATCAATGAAAGATCAATCAGAGTGCAGAAGACAACAAAGTGTGTAAATGCAAATAGCAATAAGTAATGAGAGCATGAGATAATGAGATAAAGAATCGTTAAATTGAGATCATAGGTTGTAGGAACATTACAATGATGATGCAAGTGAGTGTAGATATCCCTTTCTAATCCAGAGACTACTGGTTAAGGGGTAATAATTCTTCATGAACCCAGTGGTGAGACGCCTGAGGCTCTTCTACCTTCTACCAGTGAGAAGAGATCATGTCCTGGGTGGTGGGTGTCCCTGATGATTGTCGCTACTTTCCTACAACAATGTTTCATGTAGATGTGCTCAGTGGTTGGGAGAGATGTGCTGGGCCAAATTCACTACATTTTGTAAGATTTTCCATTCAAGGGTATTGGTGTTTTTTATACCAGGCTGTGATGCAACCAGTGAATATACTCTCCACTACACATCTATAGATGTTTGTCAACATTTTAGATGCCACACCGAAGCTCCGCAAACTCCTAAGGACGTAGAGGTACTGTTAGGCTTTCTTTGCAGTTGCGTTTATGTTCTGAGTTCAGGGCAGGTCCTCTGAAATAGTACTGCCCAGCAGTTCATAGTTGATAAACCTCTCCATCCTTGATCCCTGATTAGGACTAGCTCATGGACCTCTGGTTTCCCTCTCCTGAAATGTTTAATCAGTTCCTTGGTCTTGCTGACATTGAGTGAGAGGGTGACACCACTCAGCTAAATTTTCAATTTCCCTTCTGTAGGCATCACCACCTTTGATTTGGCCAATAACAGTGGTGTCAACAGCAAACTTGTATATCACAGTGTTTAGTCACAGTTATAGGTGCAAAATGAGACGAAAAGGGAGCTAAGAACACAGCCTTGTGGTACACCTGTGTTAATGGATATTGTGGTGGAGATTTTGTTGCCAATCTGAACTGACTGGGATCTACAAGTAAGGAAATCCAGAATTCAATTGCACAAGGAGGTATCGAGGTCAAAGCCTTGGAGATTATTGATTAGTTTTGAGGGGACGATGGTATTGAATACTAAGCAGTAGTCAATAAAGAGCATCCTGATGTGTGCATCTTTGCTGTCCAGATGTTCCAGGGTTGAGTGAAGAGACAATGAGATAGCATCTGTTATGGACCTGTTGCTCCTGTTGGTAAACTGAATGCATCCAAGTCGCCTCTCAGGCAGGAGCCGAAATGTTTCATCACATCAAAACACTTCAACACTGTGGAAGTAAGTGCATCTGGGTAATAATCATTGAGCCAGGTCACTACACTCTTCGTGAGCATCAGTATAATTGAAGCCTGCTTGTATATACAATGTACACTCAAACGTGCTTAGATTGACACTACCTTGGACAAGAGGAGGAAGAGGAAGAGGAACAGCAGGCATAAAAATTTACACATCAGTCAGATAAAACTTCCAAAGATAGATTTTCATCAATGAAAACAGCATTCATCACTCCACGCAAGAATATGCAATTCTGATAAACTTAAATGAAAACACAACCTAGAAAAATTAATAAATTATCAAAGTTAACAAATGGAAGAGAATGACTCTCCATGGAAGACATTCCGATGATCTGAACAGACTGGATGTTGAGAAGGAAGTGCTGAACGCTTGGCTCTGAGTTGGAGACCTCTTCCCAGAAACAGGAAGGTTTCCTTGTGGCAATACAGGACCAGGTGATTAACACGAAAAATATTAAAATCACATAATAGAAGATCAACAAATTCGAGATGATAGATGCAGAAGATGCCAAGAGAAACCAGAAACAATCGAACACACCACAGGATCCAGAAGCTGTTTAACTCAATATGATAACGTACACAGGCACAATCAAGTGGCAAATATCATTCACCAAAATCTTGCTTTGAAATACAAACCCATAAAAAAACATACTCTACTATAAATACAAACATGGTCCAGTTTTAGAGTCAAGAGTCCCACAAATTATATTACAACCGATCTATTATTACAGATATGACAATCCATAATAACTGTCTGGATGTAATAATACACAATAAACAAGTAAGAACAACTTACTTAATAGATATAGCCATTCCAAACACACACAACATACAGAAATCAATAAGTGAAAAACACCAAAAATATGCTGAATTAAAAGCGGAAATTGAAATCCTTTGGAGCATGAACTGGGTATACTTCGTCGCAATAGTAATATCTACAATTGGTATCATCCCAAAGACACTACACAATAGCATTTTGTGACTCCTGTACTTTCTTCCTGATGGCAGCAGTGAGAAGAGAGCATGATAGTGCAAAAAGAGAGCAAAAAATAGTGAGGTAGACTTCATGGGTACAATATCCATTCAGAAATATGACGGTGGAGGGGTAGAAACTATTCCCAAAATGTTGAGAGCTTGTCTTCAGGCTTCTTCTGGATGGTAGTAATGAGAAGAAGGCATGTCTTGGGCAGCGGAGGTCCTGAATTTTAGACGCCACCTTCTTGAGGCATGGCCTTTGAAGATGTCCTTGATGGTGGAAGGCTGGTATCCATGATGTTCTAAGTATGAAAAGAATCCTTGACTGTCTCTCCAACTAAAGTCCAAAACCTTCTCATTTAAAGCAACCCAAAAATGGGGATACCCAAAAATATCCCCATTCAAACATATCAGCTATGACGTACTGGCCGCTTCTACATAAAGTATGTCACCTCGAGATATCTTGGCCACATGCTTCCTGCCCTTAATTGTTGTAAACAAAACCTGATATTCAACCTCCTTAGAATAATAAGGCCTCATGATCTGAAAATGAGAGATGATCCAGAGCTGAGTCCTAGAGCCATAGAATATTCGAGCACAGAAACAGGCCCTCTGGCATTTCCAGTCCATGCCAACCCGACCTCCTGCCTAGTCCCATCTACCTGTGCCTGGACCATATCCCTTCAAAACCCCTCTCACATATGTACCTATCAAAACTTCTCTTCAGTATTACAATTGAATAAATATTAGGGTTCTCCTGAACTCCAGGGAAGACAGCCCAAGAGCTGCCAGATGATCCTCATACGGTAACCCTTTTATTCATGGAATCATTCTCCTGAATCTTCTCTGAACCTTCTCCAATGTCAGTATATCCTTTCTATAATAAGGAGCCCAAAACTGCACACAATACTCCAAGAGAGGTCTCACGAGTGCCTTATAGAGCCTCAACATCACATCCCTGTTCTTATGGAAACATAAAACTGTATGAGGATCATCTGGCAGCTCTTGGGCTGTCTTCCCCGTAGTTCAGGAGAATGAGGGGGGATCTCATAGAAACATTCTGAATGTTAAAAGGCCTGAACAAATTAGATATGTCAATGTTATTTCCCATGGTAGGGGATTCTAGGACAAGAGGGTATGACTTCAGGATTGAAGGGCTTCCATTTAGAACTGAGATGCAGAGAAATTGCTTTAGTCAGAGAGTGGTAAATCTGTGGAATTTGTTGCCTCGAGTGGCTGTGGAGGCTAGGTCATTGGGTGTATTTAAGGCAGAGATAGATAGGTTCTTGATTAGCCAGGGCATCAAAGGGTATGGGGAGAAGACAGGGGAGTGGGGATGACTGGAAGAACTGGATCAGCCCATGATTGAATGGCGGAGCAGACTCAATGGGCTGAATAGCCTACTTCTGCTCCTAAGTCTTATGGTCTTATGAGAACTTTATTTTTCTCTGTGTTAATATCTCAGTTAACCACTTTGAGTAAAAAATGTTAAAATAATTAAGTATGAATAATTTTACACATATTACTAATAGTTTTAATTTCCTTCCAAAACTGCAGAGAAACAGCCAGCCAGCCAAACTTACTATTGGCATTCAAACTGGTGACACGCTTCACATATGAAAGAAATAATCAGAACAACTGTGAAAACAAACTGAACAATTAAAACAGAAGATAGTGTATGAGCCCAGATGGAACTGTGTACCACATCCTGCCATTCACAATCTCTTGAGGCATTTACTCTCCTCATTGACATCTTTATTATCATGCAAACTAATGTTTCTGTGTAGCTAGGAGTTGAAAGGGCATCTCCAAGCTAAATGAAAGTGTGGTCAGCTGAACAAACTATTCCAAACACAAGCTTCTGCAGAGGCTGGAAATCCAGAGCAACACAGAAGATGCTGGAGGGACTCAATGAGTCGGGCAGTATCCATGGAGGCGATCAAACCTATGGAGGTCTAACAAATGGTTTATAGTCATAGTCATAGACATAGTCATATTTTATTGATCCCGAGGGAAATTGGTTTTCGTTACAGTTGCACCAACCAAGAATAAGGTATAAATATAGCAATAAATATAAATATAGAATGTTATTCTTCTCCATACCTGCTGCCTGACCTGCTGAGTTCCTCCTTGTGTTTTATTCTAAGTGGCTTGCTTTCATTGGATGCGGAATTACGTATAAATGTCAGGAAGTCATGTTGCAAATGTATAAAACTTTGATTAAGCCACTTTGGAGTACTACGTGCTGCTCTGGAAGTGCCACGTTAGTAAGGAGATGAAGGCTTTGGAGAGGACACAGGACGTTTACTGTATCGGAGTGTATTAACTATGAGGAGAGGTTGGACAGATTTGCATTGTTTACTCCAAAGCACTGCAGGCTGAGGGTTGACCTGATACAAGTATATAAAATTATAAGGGACATAGTTAGGATTAATAGAGTCTTCATTCCCTAGAATGCCAATGTCACATGCAAGAGGGCATTAGTATAAGGTGAGAGGAGGCAGGTTTAAAGAAGTTCTGCAAGGCACGGGTTTTTTTTACAGAGAGTGGTAGGTAAATGAAGCATGCTCCTGGGGGGAGTGTCAGAAACAGAAGAAAGCAACATTTGAGAGGCATTTCAGCAGACATAAATAGGCAGGAAATGGAGGAATACGGACAACGTACTGGCAGATTGGATCACTTAGTACAACATCATGGTCAGCACCGACATGGTATCAAAGACCCCACTGTCCAGGCCATGCACTCTTCTTGCTGCTGTCATCAGGAAGAAGGTACAGGAGCATCGGATCCTCCACTACCAGGTTCAGGAACAGTTATTACCCTTCAAGCATCAGGCTTTTGAACTGAAGGGGATAACTTCACTCAACCCATCACTGAACTGTTTCCACAATCTGTGGACTGACTTTCAAGGACTCTTCATCTCATGTTCTTGATATTTATTGCTTATTTAATCATTATCATTTTTTTCCTTCTGTGCTTGCACAGTTTGTTGTCTTATGTACATTGTTTGTTTGCTCATCTTGTTGGGTGCAGTCTTTCACTGATTCTGTTGTGTTTTTTTTGATTGAGTACACTCACATGAAAAATAATCTCAGGGTTGTATGTGGTGACACATATATATACTTTGACAATAAGTTTATTTTGGACTTTGAACTGTTCCTATGCGCATAAATCAGCCCGTTGAATAATAGAGAGCCCGTCCACTTTCTGATTGGCTGAAGGAAGGTGAGGCTCTCCAAGAACATCTGGGTTGAGTAGCCAATGGCAGGACTGTAGGTGGGGAAGTTCAAGGTCATGTGAGCTGGCCTTCAGAAACATGTTAAGGTGGACTTGGCTGCTTTCTTCCCCTGTGCCAATGCTCCCTTGCACAGAGATGAGATGGGTGCTGAAGCCCAGATCAAGTTGAGTTTTTGGCAAGTTGTAAACCCCAGCCAAAGCAATGCAGATTCTGGTTTTACATGGTGGTGAAGTAACTCTCCTGCCTCTACAACTATTGTAGAAGGAAGGGGAACTGAGGAAATGAAATAATTATTATTGGGGTGAGCACATTGATTGGGTATTGGTGCTAATTACAGATTGAAGTATAGGGGCTTATTGTGGTGATACCTGAAAGATTTAGTACGTGTTATTATATCTCCAAAAGAGAGGGTGAATGATCTACATAAAATGCCATCCCTCTCCTCACGTACAGTAACTAATTCAGAACTACAGCTTGCTTGGTTTGGCCACTACTAACACCATTCTCTTTTTTGCCCTCTTTGCTTGTGTGGGTGTATTTGTGTCTGCATCAGTGTGTGTTTCTGTTGAACTTGTGTTTGCCTTATATTTGTGCTTATTTATCTGTGTGTATACATGTGTAGGTATAGCATATTTACACTTCTGTCTCTTTGTCTGTATTGAACCTGTCTGTATCCCTGTCAATGTCTTAGACCCTATGTAATTTATCATTTGGTGTCTGTGCACGTGTCTACGGGTCTGTTTCTGACTGTGTGTGTGTGTGTGTGTGTGTGTGTGTGTGAGTGTGTGAGTGAGTGTGTGTGTGTGTGTGTGTGCGAGTGTATGTGTGTGTGTGTGAGAGTGTGTGTGAGTGAGTGCGTGCGTGTGTGTGTGTGTGTATGTGTGAGTGAGTGCGTGTGAGTGTGTGCGCGCGAGTGAGTGTGTGTGTATGTGTGTGCCTGTGTGTGTGTGTCTACGTGTATTTTAAATTATACCTACGGGCCTCCACCTTACATATGTGTTAAATTGCTGAGCGGCACAGTATATTTGAGGAACTAAGCGGAATTATTGTCTCCCGCCGTCTCGCTCTCTCTCTCTCTCTCTCTCTCTCTCTCTCGTTCCCTCTCTCTCTCTCTCTCGCGCTCTCCCTCCCTCTCTCTCTCTCGTTCCCTCTCTCTCTCTCGCTCTCTCTCTCTCTCTCTCTCGCTCTCTCTCTCTCTCTCTCTCTCTCTCTCGCGCTCTCCCTCCCTCTCTCTCTCTCGTTCCCTCTCTCTCTCTCTCTCGCGCTCTCTCTCTCTCTCTCTCTCGTGTCAGGCTCTTTTCCTGCCGAGAGCAGTGATACAGCAGCACCCCTCTCTTCCTGCAGCTCCCTGTACAAACAAATATACAGATATTCCACCACCCCCACCTTGTTTTGGCGCTTCATCTATCAGAGTCTTTAGCACGCTCCCTGTCCCCTCTTCCCCAGCAATGGTGTGGTGACGGAACGCTGGCTCTCCGCTCAGACGATGTCTGTGGGTAGCAGTACGGCAGCCTGCAAGGACAGTTGGCTATAAATACAGGATCACAATAAAATAGCATAACCTGAGATCCCGAGATCAGAAGTGAAGAGGTGGCTGGCGATCTCCCTCCTTACCTTCTCGTTCAGAGAATGCATCTCTCTATCACTTTGACTCTGCTTCTGTTGGTTGGTGCTAGCCCTTGCCAGGTATGTGCTTTCTAATCTTTGAATTTACGACTGGATGTGAGCAGGGCGCTGGGGGTTTGCTGGGGCTCGCGATGTTCAGGACAGTCCTATTGAAGACACTCCGGGGATCGTCGGTGGAAAGGTCCCTTGTGGGTAATCTGACTGCGTATCTGTTTTCCAGTTACTGGCTTGTCAATGGTATTTTAAGTGGAAAAGATGTGGTTTTTAAAGCTTTTTGCTTATCTTGTCAGTTGGAGGTTGTAAGATTTATTTCGCATAAACTCCAGGCATTGTGATCTTCCCGGAAAACACACATGGTTCCAGAGGCATCTGCTCATGTACGGAATGGACTCTCTCCTCACCATCATTTGAGCAGATGTACACATACAGTACTGATAAAAACATACACACCACACAGACACACACACACACACACACACACACACACAGAGTACTGATAAAACATACCACAGAGACACAGACACACACACACGCATAGACAGACACACACATACACACCACACAGACACAGACACACACACACATACACACCACACAGACACATACACACACACCACACAGACACAGACACACACACACATACACACTCAGACACACACACATACACACACTCACAGTACTGACAGAAACATATATACACATACACATAGTACTGAGAGAAACACACAACACACACACACACTCACAGACAGTACTGACAGAAACATACACTCACATACATACACCCACACACACTCATACACAGTACTGACAGAAACATACACAGACACACAGCCACACACACACACAAGCATATGCGCGCGCGCACACACACACACACACACACACACAGATACATACACACATGCTCTTACACACACACATACACACGCGCGTAGACACTGACAAACATACACACGCATAGATGCACATACACAGACAGACAGACACATACAAAACAGGCATACTGACACAAACATACAGACACACACAAACACGTATGCACACAGAGAGACACAGACGCATGCATAGACATGAAGACATGTACACAGACAGACAGATACACTCTCTCTCTCTCTCTCTCTCTCTCTCTCCCCCCCCCCTGCCCCCGGCCCCTTTACCAATCCCAACATCATCCTTCACATGTGAAAGTATATTTACTCTGATCTGGTCCAGGATCTGTTATGCCTGATTTCCTTTTTATATTGTGGATCTTCATGTATCCATGAGGTTTAATAGTGATCTTGACCTTTCCTCGCTGGAATGGGGAGGGATGTGTGTGGTGTGTACAGGGAGTGAACCGGCTGTTTGGTGATGGGCACTGTATCTGAACTCTCAGCAATGTCCCACAAAGAGTTAGTGGGCTCTTCCTTCGCAGGGTGGCATCCTGAGAGGAGTCACCCTCGGGGAGATGTGGTGGAGGTCCGTTGATTAGTATATGGTCAAGAAGACTGTAAGCTTTGAAGATTCTTTTGAACGATTGGAAAGTTGGTCAGTTTGAACTGACAAAAGATAGATTGATGATGTTGTTCATACTTAGTAAGTGAGATGTGTCTGTGTATTGCTTAAGTATGCCTTAAATCATCTGAACTTCTCTTCAACTGTAACTTCTGCTGCAAGAGCATCCTGGAGTCATACAACATAGAAGCAGGCCATTCGGCCCACTATTTCCATACCAACGATAAAGCACCCAGTTGCACCAATCCTACACTAAACCCATTTTATTCTCTCCACATTCCCATCAATTCTTCCTGTACTCTGTCTACACTAGTGCTGATTTCCACCGGTAACTTAACCTACAGACTTGCATACCGGTGGGATGTGGAAGGAAAGCAGGGTACCCAAAAGAAACATTTGTAGTCCCAGGGTACATGCAAACTCCCCACAAACAACAACAGAGGTCAAGATTGAACTTGGGTTACTAGAGCAGTGAAAAACCATAAGATCATAAGACATAGGAGCAAATGAGGCCATTCAGACCATCAAGCCTGCTTCGCCATTTGATCATGACTGATTTATTTTCCTTCTCAACACCTTTTTCCTGTCTTCTCCCCATATCTTTTGATACCCCGACTAATCAAGAACCTATCAACCTCTGCATTAAATATACCCAAATGACAAGGCATCCACAGACCTCTGTGGCAATGAATTCCACTGATTTATCACCCTCTAGCTAAAGAAAGTTGCAACTTTATCAGCTGTGGATGTTGAAAATGTTCTGACTAACAAGGTCCCTCTCACACTTCTGTAACAATGACCTGACAATATTTTGATGGTGATACTAGTTAAAGGATAGATTTGTGCCATGCAGTCTCAAAAGGAATCACAGCAATACTTTGTTGGGGGGAGTTTCTGACATCGTAGCAGTCCCACACGAAAAGCTTACAGCAGGTTTTGACCCATGACCCTGTGATGCAGAGGTGAAGGTGGATCACAGTGGATCTACAGTCACTGCTAGTACTCCTGTGGGCACTTCAGAATGTTGGACCACTGGATCTCTGCCCAGGAACAGCAAGTAATAAACTGATTGGCACCAATTCATGAGGCAGCATATAATTTTGTGAAGTCTGTCAGTCAACCACTGAAATGAGTTTATTAAAGCTGATATAGTCCCGATTAAGTCATCTCTAATACCTTGATAAGCTAACATATTGAGCTGATTTGTGTAACCTGCAGGACAGATATTATCCAGAACCCCACTGTGAGTTGTGTCACGGGTAACTGTGCTTGGAGTACTATATACAGTTCTACCATTGAGGGGTTCGGGTGAAGATTCACCAGTCTTGTGGCTGGGGTGGCAGGTGAGGCTGGGCAGGCGAGGTAGATCTCTATTCTCTGAAGCTTAGCTCTATAAGTGGAGTTTTTATTTAAATTTAAGGGGCTTTACACTGGGGTAGGTGGGATTTTCGATTACATTGGCTGCTTTACTGAGGCAGTGAGCAGTATAGACAGAGTTCACGGGAGGATGCTGGTTTCTGTGGTGATCTGAGTTTCTTGCCATCACAGAGAGTGTGGTTGCCATAACAAGCCATGATGCACCCAGATACAGTGCTTCCTATGATGTATCAATAAAAATTAACAAGTATTGACCGAGATGCTTTCTCCTGAGAAGGTAGAGGCGTTAGTGAGATTTCTCGGTGGTGGTGTCTACATGGTTGGACCAAGACAAGCAATTGGTAATATTCACTCCAAAGAAGCTCTCAACCCTCTCTACACAGCACCACTGATGTGGACCAGAGCATGGGTGAAACCATAAGACAGTCAGAACAGACATTGATACCCTTTAAAACATTAAGGATACTGGGATAGTACAGGAAAATAGAACTTAGTTAGCAGTGTTGATTGGCAGAGCTGGTCAAAGGGTTGAAAGACCAATTCCTCCTCGTTCTCAGGTTCACTTGCCGAGAATCAGAGTCAGGTTTGGCATGAAATTGATGTTTTGTGGCAGCAGTAAGGTGCAAGATGTAAATAATTACTACAGTTACAATCAGTCAGTCAGTCAGCGGGTGCCGTCCCAAATCCAGGGTTGGCGGCTGTGCACCTCCATCTTCTTCCATCTTGCGTTCTTTTTCTGGCCTCATCGTAGCTCAACCCAGTCCATTGCCTCACATTATTGTACCAAGTGGTTCGCTGCCTTCCTCTTTCCCTCTTTCCTTCTATCATCCCTTCCAATAACAATTTCTGCAGTCCACCACCTCTTAACAAGTGCCCAGCATATTCTAGCTTCCTTTTCTGCACATTCTTCAGCAACTCCTTTTCTCTCCTCACTCCCTTCAACACTTCCATATTACTGACCTTCATCACCCATCTGATTTTCTGCATTCTCCTTAAACACCACATTTCAAATGCCTCCAGTCGTCGTTGCGCTTCTTCGCATAAGGTCCACGATTCGACTCCATACAACAGACGGCCCCAAACGTAGCATTTCCAAATTCTACAACGCAGCCCAAAGTCCAACCTCTTGCCACACAGCACGTCACTCAGGCTCCAGAACGTTGATCTTGCAATCTCAATTCTTCGTCTAATTTCTGTATCACAATCCCATCCTCTGTGACCATCTGTCCCAAGTACACAAACTTCTTGACTTGCTGTATGCCTACGCCATTAATTTTGATACTGATTTTGGGGACTTCCTTCTTCCGTGATACTACCATCATCTTCGTCTTTGCAGCATTTATTTTCATTCCAAATCGTTCTCCTTCAGCATTTATCTTATCTACTATTCTGAGTAACTCGTCCTCAGTCTCGGCTAACAACACTGAATCATCTGCATACCTCAAGTTGTTCACCGTCACTCCACCAATTTGAACACCAGATTCATCGTTCAACACCCTGAAGATTACCTCTGAGTAAATGTTAAATAATAAAGGGGAGATAATGCAGCCCTGGCAAACCCCTTTTTGGATCTCAACTTCCGGTGAATTCCCACCACCACCAGTTCTTATTCCTGCCTTTTGATGCCAGTACAGACTCGCAATCAGTCGGACATCTTTCCCATCCAGCCCCAATGAGTTCAGGCAATAGACCAGCTGTTCATGATTGACTCAGTCAAAAGCTTTTAGGTAATCCAGGAAGCACATCTAAATGTCTTTTTTTTCCTAGACCTCGTTCCACAATCATTCGCAAATTGAAAATCCCTTCACGGGTACTCTTACCCATTATAAATCCGCTCTGGAACTCACTAATTTCATTAAAAACTGTCCTTTTTATTCTGCTTAGAAGTAAAAATAACAAGATCTAGGAGGCATGACTTATAAGACTTATAGTTCTAAAGTCTGAGCATTTCGTGCTCTTACTTTTCTTTGGGATCCACTTTCCTGTTGTGTAGATTGTATTGCAAAGCCTCGTGATCTCCTCAACCTCCAAGTCACCAAGGCATTTCAACATTTCGGCTGTAATACCATGTACACCACAAACTTTACCAGTTTTTAACTTTCCAATGGCTGCTCTTACTTCCGCTACCAAATTTTCTGGACCTTCCGTGTTCTTCTCACTCACTTGATCATTTCTAGCATCGTAGTACAATTCCCTAATGTATTCCGTCCATCTACTTTCCACCTTGTCATTCTCAAAGAGTATGTTCCCATCCTTGTCTTGAATAATGCCAGCCCTTGATTGTTTCTTGTTCCTGTTGGTCATCTCTGCAATCTCCCTGTGCATATCCCTTGAATGATGCAACATGTCCATGGTCTCTATCTTTCCACACCGTTTGATAAACCATTGTTCTTTAGCTTTTGCACATTCTGCTCTTATTTGTTGGTCCAATTCCTTGTACTTAGATGTTACAGTTACAATAATAAACAAAATAAGTAAATAGTGCAAAGAGAAATAGTGAGGTGGTGTTCAAAGGTTTATGGACTGTTCAGAAATCTGGTACCAGAGAGGAAGAAGCTGTTGCTGAAATGCTGTGCATTTCCAGAAGGTGCTGTGCCTCCTCCCTGACAGTAGTAAATGAGAAAGGGGCATGTTTCAGATGGTGAGAGTTCTTAATGAAAGATGCCACCTTCTTGAGGCACTGCCTTTTGAACAGTGTTCTCCGAGGTTGTGGTCTATGTTTGTGTTGTGTGTGTATATTACGATATTGCTGAAAGTTTGGTGAGGCTCTTGTTATCTAAGAAACTGTTAAAAGTAGTTAACTTAGTAATATCCTATGGATTACACCTCTGTTTACCTCAGAGAGTCACTGCCAGTTCAAGGCATATTCCCTTGGTACTCCTAGTTGCAGTTCAGTTTAGATTATACGGTACACTCTAGATCCTAAAATGAGCCAAATATACTGAAAGCATTAGGAAAACAGATTTGAGAGATAAAGAACAATAATTATCTTCTTCAGCCCTTTACCCCTTCAACCAATCACTTCCCAGCTTCTTACTTCATCCCCACCCACACACCTTCTTCCTCACCTGGTCCCACCTATCAACAGCCTGCTTTACTTCTTCCCCTCACTCATCCCCATTTTTTTATTCTGTCTTCTGCCCCCTTCCTTTCCTGATGAAGGGTCTTGGCTCAAAATGTTGAGTGTCTTTTCACCTCCGCAGATACTGCCTGAGTTGCTGAGTTCTTCCAGCAATTTGTGTGTGTTACTCAAGATTTCCAGCATCTGCAGAATCTCTTGTGTTTATTACTTTCTTGGTATAGGTTTACTCTTCCATGGTATGCAGAAGAGTCGAGGGGATGTGCTATGTTTTATACAGAGTGTGGTAGCGTAGGTGCCTGGAGTGGGTTGCCATGGATAGTGTTGGAAACAGAAATTAGAATCAGAATCAGATATAATATCACTGATATATGTAATGAAATATGTTGTTTTGTGGCAGCAGTACATTGCAGTACATTACAATAAAAATATGAAATACAATAAGAAATATATTTTTAAAAATTAAATTAAGTAGTACAAAAACAGAGTAAAAAATATCGAGCTAGTGTTTATGTGTTGGTTCATTGTCCATTCACAAGTCTGATGGCAGAGGGAAGAAGCTATTCATAAAACATTGAGTGTGTGCCTTCAGGCTCCTGTACCTCCTCCCTGATGGTCACATTGAGAAGCGGGCATGTCCTGGCTGATGGATGCCGCCTTTCCGAGGCATCGCCTTTTCAAACTGCTCTCCATGCTGGGGAGACTAGTGCCCATGAAGGAGCTGGCTGAATTTGCAACTTCCTGTAGCTTTTTCCAATCCTGTGCAGTCGCCCCTCCAGACGAGGCGGTGATGTAACCAGTAGGAATGCTGTCCAGGGTAAATTTGCAAGAGTCCTTGGTGTCATACCAAGTCTCCTCAAACTCCCAATGAAATATGCTGTTGTTGTGTTTTCTTTGTAATTGCAACATTAAGTCATACCCAGGGTAGATATTCAGAGATGTTGACATCCAAGAACTTGAAGCTGCTCATCCTTTCCACCGTTGATTCCTCAATGAAGATTGGTGTGCTCCCTTGATGTCCTCTTTCTGAAGTCTACAATCATTTCCTGGTCTTACTGACCTTGAGTGCAAGATTGTTGTGGCAACACTACTCAATCTGTTATTCTGTCTCACTTCTGTATGCTTCCTCATTACCATCTGAAGTTCTGCCAGCGATAGTTGTGACATTAACAAATTTATGGGTGGCATTTGAGCTATACCTGGCCACACGGTCATGGGAGTAGAGAGAGTAGAGCAGTGGGCTAAGCACACATCCCTGAGATACACCAGTGTTGATTGTCAGCGAGATGGAGATGTTATGTTATATCCGATCCATACTGACAATAGTCTTCCAGTTAGGAAGTCAAGGATCCAGTTGCAGAGGGAGGTGCAGAGGCCCAGATTTTGGAGCCTGTCGATTAGAACTGAGAGTATGATTGTGTTGAACACTGAGCAGTATTCAACAAAGAGTAGCCTGACATAGGTACTGCTGTTGTCCAGGTGATCCAAGACCGAGTGGCGAGCCATTAAGATTGTATCTGCTGTAGACCTATTGTGGCAATAGTCAAATTGCAGCGGGTCAGGTCCTTGCTCAGGCAGGAGTTGATTCTGGCCATGACCAATCTCTCAAAATGCTTCAGCACAGTAGATGTGAGTGCTACTGGGTGATAGTCGGTGAGATATCTCACCCTGCTCTTCTTGGGCACTGGTATGATTGTTGTCCTTTTGAAGTAGGTGGGAACCTCTGACTGCAGTAGTGAGAGATCAAAGTTCAAAGTCCAAAAATTGACGATGTCCTTGAACATTCCCACCAGTTGGTTGGAACAGTTTTTTTCAGTGCCCTACCAGGTGAGCCATCAAGGGTTCAACATCTCAGAAGATGTTCTGACATGTCCAAGACAGAGATCACAAGGTCACCAGATGCTGCCGAAATTTGCACAGGTGTAGTTTTATTCTCACTTGCAAAACATGCATAAGAGGATTTGAGCTCATCTCAGGGTGAAGCATTACAACCATTCATGATGATAGATTTCGCCTTGTAGGAAATAATGGCCTGAAAATGCTGCCAGAGCTGATGTGCATCCAATTCCATCTCTAACTTTAGAGTTGTTATTTTGCTCCTAAAATTGTTTTCTCTAGGTCGCACCTGGATTCCTTGGGTAGTCCTGGATTACCACCCTTGTATGCCACAGAACTCTCTGGCTATCCATCCCCTAGGATGATGATGGTTCCTTTCAGTCAGTTAGTGGGGTTCACCCCACTCCCCAGAAAGGAACAGCGTGTGCGCGAGTGGATTTTAGGTGAGTAGGAGGTTGCACAGGTCCAGACCCACCCTCTCAACATCCCCTCCCAGATCCAACAGTGTAGTGGGGTCCAAGATGGCTGGGGGAAGTTCTCTTGCAGTGAATGGCCAGACCAAGCTTCGATGCAAGGGATGCCCTTTCCGCGCTTCATGGCACGTGTTTGCTAGATGGCCATTGACTCTACGAGAGGGTTCATCCGCCCTTTGACAGGTCTTGTTTTTCGTCCTGCAGGGTGTCTACCCAGCCTCCTCACCAGGCAAGCCTGGTGGGGGAGCCGGTTTAGTCGCCGACCACCCGACCATGCGACAGGTAGTACTGGGTCACATGGTACCAGTAGCACTCGGACCAGTGACTGACTTCAGCAGACGATGAATGTCCTAGTTCATGGCTTTTTATTTGGGTATGTGCAGTATGTTCTCGAAAGTACTCACTCATCCACACAGGTCTTGATGAAGTTGGTATTCAGACTCGATAATGAATCCCTGCATGTTGTCCACTCCAGCAATTGAAAGCAGTCCTATAAGTACTCCTCCGTCTTCCTTGGCCATACCTTCTTAGTCTTCACTACTGGTGTGGAACTCTTTAGTCTCTATACCAGAAATAGAAGTACAGCTAGATGATTGGGCTTTCCAAAGTGTGGACGTGGGTTGGTATGGTAAACATTCTTGATGGTGGTATGACAGTGGTCAGTTATGTTGGCTCCTCTGGTTCCACAGTTGATCTGTTGGTGGTAGTTGTTTAGACATCGCCAAGCTGGCCTAGTTGAAATCCCCCGCAGTGATAGGATCAGTATCATGGTGCGCCGATCACAGTGTTCAGCTCCTGCCTGACAGAGGCCAGAGGTGGAAATGTACACCACTACCAGGCTGGCGGTGGGAAACTTCCGCAGCAGGTAAAATGGACGACACTTGACTGCTGGATGACCTAGGTCAGGTGAGCAGGAGTGAGACAGAACGATCACTTCTGTGCATCACCTCTTCTACCTTTAAAAGACTCAGCTATCCTGTCTTTGTGGTGAATGGTGAACCCTCAGACTGCAGTACTGTGTCCAAAATGCCAGGGGTGAACCACGTTTCTGTGAAGCAATGTACATAGCAGTCACTTATGACCCTCTGGTACAGCAATCTTTCTCTGAGGTCTTCAGTTTTATTTTCCAGAGACTTTGCTAGAAGGATAGTCAGGCGTGGGATGTCTGAAGCCTTTGCATTTCAACCGTACCTGCAGCCCAGCACACCTTCCGTGCTTCTGTTTTCTTACAGGGGAACTGCACTTACAACCAGAGTCTGCTGTCTGTGCTTCCCTGATTTTGAGGATTGGTAGATTTTTTTTAATGTCTTGAAATGGAGTTGCTTACTACAGTAGCCTTGGTTGTGACTGTGGATTTGTGCTGGAGTCGTCACCTAGTGGCACCAAATTAAGATATGGTAATGGTGTTTAGGAAGCTGTTAGACACATAAATATCCAAGGATTGGAGGGATATGGATCATGAGCAGGCAGGAGACATGTAGTTTTATTTGGCATCATGTTCATGGAAACATAGAAAACCCACAGCACAATACAGGCCCTTCGGCCCACAAAGCTGTGCCTAACCTGTACCTACCTTAGAACTACCTAGGTTTACCCATAGCCCTCTATTTTTCTAAGCTCCATGTACCTATCCAGGAGTCTCTTAAAAGACCTTATCGTTTCCGCCTCCACCACCGCCGCCGACAGCCCATTTCACGCACTCACTACTCTCTGGGTAAAAAAACTTACCCCTGACATCTCCTCTGTACCTGCTTCCAAGCACCTTAAAACTATGCCATCTCATGCAGCCATTTCAGCCCTGGGAAAAAGCCTCTGACTATCCACACGATCAATGCCTCTCATCTTGTACACCTCTATCAGGTCACCTCTCATTCTCTGTCACTCCAAGGAGAAAAGGCCAAGTTCACTTAACCCCCTCTCATAAGACATGCTCCCCAATCCGGGCAACATCCTTGTAAATCTCCTCCACACCGTTTCTATGGTTTCCACGTCCTTCCTGTAGTGAGGCGGCCATAGTTGAGCACAGTACTCCAAGTGGGGTCTGACCACAGTCCTATATAGCTGCAACGTTACCTCTCGGCTCTTAAAATCAATCCCACGATTGATGAAGGCCAATGCACTGTATGCCTTCTTAACCACAGAGTCAAACTGCGTTCAGCACAGACATGATGGGCTGAAGGGCCTGTTCCTCTACTGTACTATGTTCTATACCACCGCAAAATGCCCACAAAATGCCTTCCTAAAGTTTTCACATTGAGGTTCTCTCATAATAGGGTTGCGAACTGTCCCGTATTAGCCGGGACATCCTGTATATTGGGCTAAATTGGTTTGTCCCATACGGGACCGCCCTTGTCCCGTATTTCCCCTGCTAAGGTAGAGCGTTCCTATGAAACTGTTCGTAAGCTGAAATGGCGTAAAGCGAAGAAGCAATTACCATTAATTTATATGGGAAACATTTTTGAGTGTTCCCAGATCCAAAAAATAACCTACCAAATCATACCAATAACACATAAGACCTGAAATAACACTAACATATAGTAAAAGCAGGAATGATATGATAAATACACAGCCTATATAAAGTAGAAATAATGTATGTAGAGTGTAGCAGAATTGGGAAGATTAAGCCAAAACCGATTTGTAGAAAAAAATCGGCACGTACACGCATGTGCACGTCACATATGCACACGTCACGCATGCGCACACAGGCGGCCGCGCAAGGCTTCATGGTCATGGTAGTCTTTCTCAGGGTAAACACAAGTATTCCGTATTTGACTGCTGCTTTTGTCCCTTATTTGGGAGTGAGAAAGTAGGCAACCCTATCTCACAATTATGTTGCAATTCCACTGCACAGAAGCAGAGATGATACCCGGGTTTAATTCCCACTGCTGTCCGCGAGGAGTTAGTCTGTTCTCCCTGTGAATGCGTGGGGTTCCTCCGGGTGCTCCGGTTTCCTCCTACAGTCCAAAGACGTACCGGTTGGTAGATTAATTGTAAATTGTCCCTTGGTTAGGACAGGGTCAAATCAGGGTCACAAGGGCCTGTTCCGTGCTGTATCTCAATAAATAAATGATCGAATACCTTTATATTGTACTAGTTGGAAGAGGACTTGCAGGTGATGGGTTTGAAACCAAGTCAAAGTCAAATTTATTGCCATATGCACATGAGTGCACAGGCACAGGTCAATAAGAAATTTGCAGCAGCATCACAGACACACTGCATCAAATGAGTAGCACTCAGAAGATAAACATAAACGTAAATTAGATGGGAACGAACACGAAGATAAAGAAGGTCAGTTGTACTGCCAAGTGGTCACAGCGTTGCTATACTGTGTTCGCGATTTGAGCTGTGTCGGCTGGTTCAAGAACCAAAAACTTGAAGGGAGGTAGCCTTCTTGCCTAATGGGACTTACGAGAAGATGGGACTTACTGGATGATGGGGATCTTTGAGTGTTGCCGGGCTGCCGGTTGGAGTGATGGAAGCAGGTACAAGAGTGGTGTTTAAGAAGCTTTTAGATATGAACGTGCAGGGACTAGAGGGATGTGAATCATCTGCAGGTTTTTGTTTAGCACAGACACCTTTGATGATAAATGTTGCCTTCTTGAGGCAGTGCCTCATGTATCTGGTGACTTTGCCTCCCTGGGCAGTTGACCTTACAGGTTTGGAAGCATTACTGGAGTGACCAAGCTGAGTAATACCAGAGTATTTTGAAAAGGCATAGACTACAGCCAAAGCACGCTGATGCTGGACAATGTAAGTTCTGAGGTTTCGATGAGGCGTCAAGGTTAGTTGTCTTGGATTCTGAGTTTCTATTAATTATTGGGTTCCAAAAGGAAACGGAGACTATTCCGGAGGTCTAGTGAGCAGTGGGAGCAGAGCACTTCGACGAGGTTACTCGCAGGTCGACGAATTTTGTATAAAAGGAAAGCTTCGCCAGCATTCGGACATTCCAGAGGCCCAATCAGCGGAGCGAGCAGAGCACTGCGAATTAAATAAAAATACAGAATGGCCATTGTTGGGTGTAGGCCAGTGGTGAAAGTGGGAACAGCAGGCTTTGACTCAAGAGGCTTCGATGAGAAGAGGCTGAGGCCAAAGAAACAGGTTAGAAGTGTTCGTTTTCCCTTTTGTTATTGCTGATTTGGTCTTGGTTGCCCAATGTACAGTGCAGGCAGGATGGCAGATATAGCAGTGGAATGCTCCTCCTGTAGGATGTGGGAATTCATGGAACCTGATGGTCTTCATGATGACTACACCTGCGGGAAGTGCAGCCAAATCCAGCTCACGAAAGACCGCATTAAGGAGTTGGAGCTGGAGTTGGATGAACTAAGGATCATCCGCGAGGCAGAGCAATTGATAGTTACGATCTTTGAGCAGGTGGTTGCACCCAGAGTACAGAATTCAGGGAGTAGATGAGTGAACACTGTTACGTACCCCGTAACTGGGTTGCCAAACCAGCAGAAATGGATCACTCAGTTGGAGTCTGGAGTACTAGAACTAAGAAAGTTTTATTAAAGAAACAAGCAACACAGTAATCGAAAGGATAATAAATGCAACAGTTCAGCAATGATAGTCACACATGTGCACAGAATTAAGATCACAGCATCAATCAAGCTCTATTGTTGTCTAGGGGTAAATGACCAAATTTCAAAGTGACTCAAAGTTCAGTCCAGTTTAGTAGTTCAGTTCGCAGTAATCGTTGTCATGGCGATGGACAACGTGGGGGGAGAGAGAGAGAGAACAGAAACAACTGATCATTCAGACACGGCTTCACTCACAGACCGGCGAGATGGCTCACAAGCAACTTTTGGGCGGGTCCTTGGTGATGTCACCTGAGGTCACCGACTGTGACCCCTCCTCCAGATGCGGTCGATCCTCTGCAGTGAACCCGGCACCCAGGCAAGGGCGGACACACACCGGGTTCCCGCTGATCGTACCTTTCCACCCTGGCCGTTGTCTGGTACTTCTCACCGACTCGTGAGAAGCGTACCGCTTCCAGGGTCTCGTTACCTCGGGTGGCGTGTGTCCTGCCTTAGCGAACCTGTCCCTTTTTATCCCCCTGCTGGGGTATCGCCTGTCCATTACTTCAAACAGTTCAGGGTTCAAGGGGGGAGCCGCTCCAGACAGCTCTCTCTCTCCCACGTCCCTTCATTACACATCTCCAGACGCTGCTCCATTGTTCCTTATCTCTCCTTCCCCTGAGGGCAGGTGGCAGACCAGTTGCTGATGTCACTGATGCTAACCTAGGCCAGCAAACATCTTAATTTTATGTGTATTCTCGTCACAACACCGAGAGAGGTAAAGGGGTTTGGATGGGGTAAAGTTTGTTTGGTGTGTTCAGGAAATTTCCTGATGCAATATTTAAATAAGCCGACTAGAGTAGAGGCTGTACTAGATCTGGTATTGGGAACTGAACCAGGTTAGGTGTCAGATCTCTCAGTGGGAGAGCATTTTGGAGGTAGCGATCACAACTCTATACCATAGCACTAGAGAGGGATAGGGGCAGACAATTTGGGAAAACATTTGATTGGGGTAGGGGGAAATATGACACGATTAGGCAGGAGCTTGGAAGCATAAATTGGGAGCAGATGTTCTCAGGGAAATGCATGGCAGAAATGTGGCAAATGTTTAGGGAGCACTTACATGAAGTTCTGCATAGGTATGTTCCATTGAGGCAGGGAAAGGATAATAGGGTTAAAGAATCATGGTGCACAAAGGATGTACAAAATCTAGTAAAGAAGAAAAGCTTACAAAAAGTTCAAGAAACTAGGTACTGTTAGAGCTCTAAAAAATTACAAGGTACTAGGAAGGAGCTCAAGAACGAAATTTGGAGAGCTAGCGGGGGCCATGAGAAAGCCTTGGTGCATAGGATTAAGGAAAACCTCAAGGCATTCTACAAGTTTGATTCTACAAGTGTGTGAAGAAAAAGAGGATGAGCTGTGTGAGAACAGGATCAATCAGGTGTGATAGTGGAAATATGTGCATGGAGTCAGAGAAAGTAGCAGAGGTACTTAATGAATACTTTGCTTCAGTTTTCACCAGTGGAAAGGACCTTGGCAACTGTGGGGATGATTTGCAGCGGACTGGAACATTTGAGGTATAGACATGAGAAAGAGGATGTGCTGGAAAGGTTGTCAGAGGTTACAGCGGGACATTGATAGGATGTAGAACTTGGCTGAGAAGTGGCAGATGGAGTTCAACCCAGATATGTGTGAAGTGGTTAATTTTGGTTGTTCAAATTTTAAGACAGAATATAATATTAATGTTAAGACTCTTGGCTGTGTGGAGAATCAGCGAGATCTTGGGATCTGTGTCCAAAGATGCTGCGCAGGTTGACAGTGTTGTTAAGAAGGCATATGGTGTGATGGCCTTCATCAGCTGTGGGATTGAGTTCAAGAACTGTGAGATAATGTTAATGCTACATAAGACCTTAGTTGGAACCCACGTGGAGTACTGTGTTCAGTTCTGGTCACCTTCCTACAGGAAGGATGGGATACTATAGAGAGAGCGCAGAGGAGATTAACAAGGATGTTACCTGGATTGGAGAGCATGCCTTATGAGAATAGGTTGAGTGTACTTGGCCTTTTCTCCTTGGAGCGATGGAGGATGAGAGATGACCAGATAGAGATTTATAAAATAATGAGTCGCATTGATTGTGTGGATAGCCAGAATCTTTTTCCCAGGGCTGAAATGGCTAACATGAGGGGGCATAGTTTTAGGGTGCTTGGAGGTAGGTACAAGGGGGATGTGAGAGGTAAGTGTTTCATACAGAGAGTGGTGGGTGCATGGAATGCACTGCCGGAGATAAAGTTAGAGGCGAATACATTAGGGTCTTTTTAGAGACTCTTAGATAGGTACATGGAGCTAAAAAAATTAGTGGGCTATGTGGTAGGGAAAGTCTAGGCTGTTTCTAGAGTAGATTACATGGTCAGCACCACATTGTGGGTCAAAGAGTCTGTAATGTGCTGTAGATTTCTATGTTCCATGTTCTGTGTATTCCATCGCACCCCTGAAGTGCCTTGTAGGAAGCAGAAAGGTCGTATGGTATCAGAGGCCAATTCACTTATCACAGAGTAACCAAGCTCCCATCTGCTTAGGTGATCCAAAAACTCATCTTCTTCAAAAAGTATTTAGTTTGCTGAAAGATATTCAATAAATACAAGCTTTCTTTCTCAACTTGGTTTACGCAAACATCACTTTAATCAAAAAGCATAAAAACTGCAGCTGTTGGAAGCCCAAAGGAAAAAACAGAAAATTTTAGAAATGGTCGGCAGGTCAGGCAGCATCTATGAAGAGGTACACATGATTACTATTTCACATTGACACAGATTCGCTGTTGGTAGAGTTGCTGCCTAACAGCTCCAGAGATTTGGGTTTTATCTTAACCTGTGGTGCCATAGTGTCAGTTTGGACATTCTCCTACAAGCTCAAAAGCCATCTGGAGAAGTATGTGGATAAGAGAGGTTTAGAGGCTCTCGGCCAAATGTGGGCAAATGGGACTAGATTATTAGGTATCACAGTTGGCATGTAGCAGATGAGCCAATGTTTCCATGTAGTGACACTCTCCGACTCTTTGTGACCATGTGTGTTTCCTTGAGTTTCCTCCCATATCGAGGATGTGTGGGTTGCTAGGTTTATTGTCCACTGCTATTTGCCATCAGTATGACTAATCTGGGGGGGGGGAATAGTTATTGAGAATGGAGGAATAGTGTAGATGGGCAGTTTATGTTCTTTGTGGACTCAGTGTATCAAAGGACATGTTTCTGTGCTGTGTGACTGTATGACTAATACAGGGTATTTTACCTCATTCCAGCTCAATGCACTATGTAATGAATTAATTTGTATAAACAGTATACAGTGCAAGCTTCCTATTCTATCTTTGTATAAGCGACAATAATAAACTAATACTAATACCAATCATAAACTACACCAGGTTAGTGACCTGTAATGTTAACTCTGTTTCTCTCTCAACACAGAAGTTGCCTAAATGCAGGGAATTTTCTACATTAACAACACAGACAAAATGCTGGAGGAACTCAGCAGGTCAGGCAGCATCTAAGGAAATGAATAAACAGTCAACGTTTCAGGCCAAGATCCTTCTTCAGGACTTTTCTACATTTTCTGGTTTCATGTAACCTTATTTAGACAAAAGAACAGGTCATCAAATGTACTTGATATAAGATAAGATTACAATTAGAATCAATTATGTGATTAGATTTCTGAGAACATAGAAATAGATCACGGAAAACCTACAGCACAATACAGGCCCTTCGGCCCACAATGTTGTGCCGAACATGTACTTACTTTCGAAATTACCTAGGGTTACCCATAGCCCTCTATTTTTCTAAGCTCCATGTACTTTTCCAGGAGTCTCTTAAAAGACCCCAATGTATCCACCTCCACCACAGTCGTTGGCAGCCCATTCCACACACTCACCACTCTCTGCGTAAGAAACCTACCCCTGACATCTTCTCTGTACCTACTTCCAAGCACCTTAAAACTGTGCCCTCACGTGTTAGCCATTTCAGCCGTGGGAAAAAGCCTCTGACTATCCACACGATCAATGCCTCTCATCATCTTCCTTCCTTTCTAGCACAAACCGCTGTGCCTTTAATCAAAAAGGAGCCAACTGAGTTCAAAGACAGAAAAGATTCTGCAGATGCTGGAGATCTTGCAGAACTCAGCAAGTCAGGCAACACCTACGGTGGGAAATATTTCATTGAGTTGACTTGCTGGGTTCCTCCTGCATCTTGTGTGTGTTGCCATGTGAGTTCAAGTTTATTTCCATAGGCATGTCATGTTTTGGGCATTGTCATAGGTATACAACATAAAAATAAGCTGTTTCCAGTGGCAGCAGCACCACGCATTACAAACAAGCTGACATAGATTCAGAGGAGAACTATACAAGTGGAAGGATCCATGTCTCTCAGCCTGACCAGCTGAAAGCGAAATCTGATCATCTATCATCCAATTGTTTGGAAATTCTGATAAAACAGTCATCAGGACTGTGAGCTGGGGGATCCCAAAAGCAAGTGGGTGGTATGGGCAGAATGGGGAGTTCGGAGTTTGGCCAGGATCAGTGTGCCAAAGTCAATGTCAAAGTTGAGTTTATGGCTGTATGGACAGGTGCAATGAAAAACTTCGTGCAGCATCCCAGGGACAGAGCATCAGATCAACAGCATTCACTTGAAAAGCATTGGAATTGGTTTATTATTGTCACGTGTACTGAGATGCAGTGAAAAGCTTGTCTTGCAAACTGTTCATACAGATCAAATCATTGCCGAGCATTGAGGCAGAACAAGGTAAAACAATCACAACGCAGAATAAAATGTAACAGCTACAGAGAAAGTGCAGTGTAGGGAAACAATAAAGTACAAGATTATAATGAGGTCTTACCATACAAGAGGTCATATGAAGTATCTGACAACAATGGGACAGAAGCTGTCCTTGTGCCTGCTGGTATGTGCTGTCAGCTTTTTGTATCTTTGCCCAATAGGAGAGGGGAGAGGAAGGAATGTCTGGGGCAGGTTGGGTCTTTGATTATGTTGGCCGCTTTACTGAGGCAGTTGGAACTGTTGACAGTGTCCATAGAGGAGAAGCTGGTTTCTGTGATGCGCTGTGCTGTGTCTGCACCTCTCTGCAGTTTCTAACGGTCACAGGCAAAGCAGTTGCTGTACCAAGCCATTATGTATTCACACAGAACGCTTTCTATGATCGAGAAAAGCTGGTCAGGATTGATGGCGACATGGCAAATTTCTTTAGCCTTTTGAGGGAGTAGAGGCATTGGTGAATTTTCTTTGCAATGACACCTACGTGGTTGGACCAGGACAGCCTGTTATTGGTGACTTTCACGACCTAGAAATTGAAGCTCTCAATCCTTCCAGCCTCAGGAATGTCCATATAGACAGGAGCATGTTCATTGCCCCCACTTTCTGCCAGTAAATGGGAAAGAAAGATAAAGATGAGCTTTATTTGTCGCATGTACAGTACATTGAAACGTCAAAGCATGCAGTGAAATGCATCAAATCAAATCAGCAAGGAATCTACTGGGCAGGCTCGCAATTGTTGCCATGTTTCTTACGCCAATGCAGCATGCCCACAACACACTAACTCTAGTCGTATGCCTTTGCAATGTGGGAGGAAACTGGAGCACCCAGGCGAAACACATGCGGTCACAGGGGGGCCTCCTTACGGACTGCAGTGGGAATTGAACCCAGATCTGTGATCACCGAAAAGTGATGCACCAACTGTTCCGCTACTGTGCAGTGTAAGTGGGTGTTTGACGGTCAGCATACACAAAGGAGGGCAAAGAGCCTGGAGGCCTGTATGATGTTTTAAAATTTGATATTGAACAGCATGGCGCTACTCTGCCGATATCGTATACAAACATGCAATTGTATGGAATAAGGAGAATCAACAGGAAAACCTAATAATCCAATCTATAAAACCCATATAAATGTAAAAAATTCATTTACATTCCCCATCGTCTGTATTCGAAAGCATGTTGATCTATTTAAAATAGATGCTGACGATGACCCTTCACCACATGACTTCACACAAGTAATTAAACCCAATGATTTGAAGTGTATTGATGCACATATATATTTGCTTAAGGATCCAAACAAGTTTAATTTGATTCTTCACATGCAAGAAATAATGAGGCTTGGCTTTTTGGTAACACTGTGAATTCAGTATCAGTCCAGGATCTTGCGGTCAACCATTGCCAGCGTGGCTGGTGAGTGCCACACAAATACCAGGCAGTGACCAAGAGCGAGTCTGACCTCCTGGCCTTGATATTCCATGGTGTAACTGTCACCTGGTTCCCCTACCAGCACAGGCTCCAAGGTGGTGGGGCACCACTGATCAGTATATAACGTGAATCATTTCATGTAGGGTTAAGAGAGCTAGACAGAGATTGAGTTTCCTGATCCACTGAGGCTGTGCTGATCATCAAATATCAACTGACACTAATCTTACACGAACCCCATTTCATTCTCCCCTTATTCCACTAGGTTCATTTTACAGTGGTTTATTAACCCACTGACTCACATGCTTTGGGGTTAAAAATAAAGGTGAATGATTAGCTTCAGTCGTCACACTTGCCTGTACATCCAAACAGAGTGATGTGTTGTTTTGCATCGAGGACCAAAACAGTCAGAGGATTGTGCTCGGCAGCCCTCGGGTGTGGCCATTCCCCAAGTGTGTCCTTTCTCCCGGGTATGACCATTCCCCAAGTGACCATTCTCCCAAGTGTGACCTTTCTCCCAAGTGTGACCATTCTCCCAAGTGTGACCTTTCTCCCAAGTGTGACCATTCTCCCAAGATGGCCATTCTCTCAGCAACAACAAAACATGCCCAGAACTTACGAACCCCAACCTGTACACCTTTGGAAAGAGGCAGGAAACCAGAGCACAGATGCAGTCATGAGAGGGGGAGGGAACGTCGACTGAGACCATGAGAGGCCTGCGTCAGGCATTTTCATGCCTTACAAGGCGCAGATTGAAAGTTTGTGTGGGGCGTCACTCCTCGCATGGGAAGAACATGCAAACTCTCTGGAGACAGTGATGAGAGTCAAACCCAGACTGGTGATTTCTGGCACTGAAAACCATTGCACTAACCGCTATGCTACTGTCCCATCCATGGATAGATGAGGAAATCAGAGCACCTGGGGAGGGACCCATGTGGAAAAGCTTAAATCTCCACTCAGAGAGTACTAGACACTTGGATTAAAGCTTAGTCACTGGCGACATGAGGCAGAGTTTCCATTAGCATCCACACTGTGACCATTCTTGCTATGACACTTAAGCTCTACACCATACAGGACAATGCAACATCTTGATGGGTACTTGTACCACCCAGTCATTCTGTCTTTCCATCAAGGTTGTGGTGTGAACTACAGTATTTGCAGCAACTTTCCAAGACTTGTGCAACAATTCCATAATGCATAAGGTATAGGTGCAAAATTAGGCCATTGGACTCTGTTATTCAATCATAGCTGACTTTTTTTCTCCTGCCTTCTCCCTTTTACCAGTCAAGAATATATCAGTCCCTGCCTAAATACACCTAATGGCCTGGCCTTCACAGCCCTCTTTGGCACCAAATTCCACAGATCCACCATCCTTTGGTTAAAGGAATTCCTCCTCATTTCAATTTTAAAGGGATATTCTTTATTTTGAAGTTCTGCCCTCAGATCCTAGGCTCTCTTACTAATGGAGACAGCCTTCCCGTGTCCACTCTATCACTCTATTTCTCATTCTTCACGAGAAAATCTACAGATGCTGGAAATCCAAAGTAACACACACAAAATGCTGGAGGAACTCAGCAGGCCAGGCAGCACCTATGGAATAGAGTAAACAATCACCATTTCAGGCTGAGACCCTTCATCAGGATAGGAGAAAAGATGAGAAGTCAGAGCAAGAATGTAGTGGGAGGGTATGAAGAAGTACAAAGTGGAGGCGATAAGTGAAACTGGGAGAATGGAAGGGGTGAAGTAACGAGCTGGGAAGTTGACTGGTGAAAGAGGTAAAGGGCTGGAGAATTGGGAATCTGATAGGAGAGGGTAGAAGACCATGAAAGAAAGGGAAGGGGGTGAAGCACCAGAGGGAGGTGATGGGCAGGTGAGCGGATAAAGTAAGAAAAGGAAATGGGAATGGGGAATGTTGAGGGGTGGTCAATTACTACAAGTTTGAGAAATTGATGTTCATGCCATCAGGTTGGAGCTACCCAGATGGAATATAAGGTGCTGTTCCTCCAAACTGAGTGTGGTCTCATCATAGCAGTAGAGGAGGCCCTGGACTACATGTCAGAATGGGAATTGGAAGTGGAATTGAAATGGGCAGCCACCAGAAAGGGTCTCGGCCCGAAATGTTGACTGTTTACGCTTTTCCATAAATGCTGCCTGGCCTGCTGAGTTCCTTCATCCAGCATTTTGCGTCCTTTCATTATTCAGTAGGTTTCAATGAGATACCCCCTCATCCTTCTGAACCACATTGAGTTCAGACCCAGGGGCATCAAATGTTCCTTATTTGACAAGCCTTTCATACCCAGCATCATTTTTGTGAACCTTGTCTAGATCCTCTCCAAGGCTAGCACATTTTTCTTAGATATGGAGACTGAAATTACTCACTATTGTTTGATCAAAGTATTATTTGATAAAAGCTTCAGCAATAGATCTTTGTTTACTATATTCTAGTTCTCTTGAAATGAGCGATAACCATTGCATTTGCCTTCCTTAATACTAATTCAACCAGCAACTTAAGTTCCTCCCAAATACACAACCTCCACCACCAAGAAGATTTGGGATAGCCAGTGAACGAGGGTATCACCACCAACATATCCCCTTCCAAGTTGCTCAGTCATATGAATTGGTCTTTAATTCTCATTATGTCTAACTCGTGGAACGTCCTTTCTCTAAACACTATGGGAACAACATCGTTACATACACTGCAGTGTTTCAAGAAGATGTTCACCTCCACCTTCTCAAGGTCAGTCACGGGTAGACAGTAAATGCTGATCTTGCCAGTGACATATACAACACACCGGGTTTTAAAAGTTCACAATACCTGCCATCGAAACCGACTTTGGGTATAGTTTGTGACATTAACAAGTTGACTATATTAAATAGATGAGGGATGATAGTGAAGTTGGTTTATTGTCGTGTGTACTGAGATAAAGTGAAAGACATTTTTTACGTGCCATCTAGGCAGATTGTTCCATTTGTCAGTATTAAAAAGAAAACAGAATATAGAATATAATGTTGCAACTACAGAGGAAGTATAGTGCAGGTAGATAAATAAATAAATAAATAAAGTTCAAAGTCTACAATGCCATTGACTAAGAGGTCAAGAGTTCATCTTCAGTGCTTGACAAGTCAGCAGTATAGAATCTGTCCTGGAGCCTGGAGGCACATGCTTTCAAGATTTCAAAGTTCAAAGATTTAAAGTACATTTATTATCAGAGTGTGTATGCAGTATACAACCCTGAGATTCATCTTCCCACAGACAGCCATGAAACAAAGAAACACAATGGTACTCTTTCAAAAAAAAACATCAAGCCCCATGCAAAAAAAAACAAATTGTACAAACAATAACAAAAAAAGAGCAAAAAAATCACAGAATATAAAATCAAAAGAGTCCAGGCATAGAATGGTTGGGGGGTGGGAATCAAATTAAAGAGGCTAGACGAGAAGAGGTTAGTTCACAACAGGGGGATGGGAACGAGTGCAGAGAGACAGAGGGGTGTAAAGTGAGGGTAGAAGCAAAAAGTGGTAAGGAGAAAAGTAAAAGTGGCAGGCCGACAAATCCAGGACAAGCATTAAAAAGGGCCACTTTTCAACATAATTGTATAAGGGCTAAGAGAGTTGTAAAAGAGCGCCTGAAGGCTTTGTGTGTCAATGCAAGGAGCATTCGTAACAAGGTAGATGAATTGAAAGTGCAGATTGTTGTTAATGATTATGATATAGTTGGGATCACAGAGACATGGCTCCAGGGTGACCAAGGATGGGAACTCAACGTTCAGGGATATTCAATATTCAGGAGGGATAGACATGAAAGAAAAGGAGGTGGGGTGGCGTTGCTGGTTAAAGAGGAGATTAACGCAATAGGAAGGAAGGACATAAGCCGGGAAGATGTGAAATCGACATGGGTAGAGCTGCGTAACACTAAGGGGCAGAAAACGCTGGTGGGAATTGTGTACAGGCCACCTAACAGTAGTTGTGAGGTCGGAGATGGTATTAAACAGGAAATTAGAAATGTGTGCAATAAAGGGACAGCAGTTATAATGGGTGACTTCAATCTACATGTAGATTGGGTGAACCAAATTGGTAAAGGTGGTGAGGAAGAGGATTTCTTGGAATGTATGTGGGATGGTTTTTTGAACCAACATATCGAGGAACCAACTAGAGAGCAGGCTATTCTGGACTGGGTTTTGAGCAATGAGGAAGGGTTAATTAGCAATCTTGTCGTGAGAGGCCCCTTGGGTAAGAGTGACCATAATATGATGGAATTCTTCATTAAGATGGAGAGTGACATAGTTAATTCAGAAACAAAGGTTCTGAACGTAAAGAGGGGTAACTTTGAAGGTATGAGACGTGAATTAGCTAAGATAGACTGGCAAATGACACTTAAAGGATTGACGGTGGATATGCAATGGCAAGCATTTAAAGATTGCATGGATGAACTACAACAATTGTTCATCCCAGTTTGGCAAAAGAATAAATCAAGGAAGGTAGTGCACCCGTGGCTGACAAGAGAAATTAGGGATAGTATCAATTCCAAAGAAGAAGCATACAAATTAGCCAGAAAAAGTGGCTCACCTGAGGACTGGGAGAAATTCAGAGTTCAGCAGAGGAGGACAAAGGGCTTAATTAGGAAGGGGAAAAAAGATTATGAGAGAAAACTGGCAGGGAACATAAAAACTGACTGTAAAAGCTTTTGTAGAAAAGACTGGTAAAGACAAATGTAGGTCCCCTACAGACAGAAACAGGTGAATTGATTATGGGGAGCAAGGACATGGCAGACCAATTGAATAATTACTTTGGTTCTGTCTTCACTAAGGAGGACATAAATAATCTTCCAGAAATAGTAGGGGACAGAGGGTCCAGTGAGATGGAGGAACTGAGCGAAATACATGTTAGTAGGGAAGTGGTGTTAGGTAAATTGAAGGGATCAAAGGCAGATAAATCCCCAGGGCCAGATGGTCTGCATCCCAAAGTGCTTAAGGAAGTAGCCCAAGAAATAGTGAATGCATTAGTGATAATTTTTCAAAACTCGTTAGATTCTGGACTAGTTCCTGAGGATTGGAGGGTGGCTAATGTAACCCCACTTTTTAAAAAAGGAGGGAGAGAGAAACCGGGGAATTATAGACCGGTTAGCCTAACGTCGGTGGTGGGGAAACTGCTGGAGTCAGTTATCAAAGATGTGATAACAGCACATTTGGAAAGCGGTGAAATCATCGGACAAAGTCAGCATGGATTTGTGAAAGGAAAATCATGTCTGACGAATCTCATAGAATTTTTTGAGGATGTAACTAGTAGAGTGGATAGGGGAGAACCAGTGGATGTGGTATATTTGGATTTTCAAAAGGCTTTTGACAAGGTCCCACACAGGAGGTTAGTGTGCAAACTTAAAGCACACGGTATTGGGGGTAAGGTATTGATGTGGATAGAGAATTGGTTAGCAGACAGGAAGCAAAGAGTGGGAATAAACGGGACCTTTTCAGAATGGCAGGCAGTGACTAGTGGGGTACCGCAAGGCTCAGTGCTGGGACCCCAGTTGTTTACAATATATATTAATGACTTGGATGAGGGAATTAAGTGCAGCATCTCCAAGTTTGCGGATGACACGAAGCTGGATGGCAGTGTTATAGGTGAGGAGGATGCTAAGAGGATGCAGGGTGACTTGGATAGGTTGGGTGAGTGGGCAAATTCATGGCAGATGCAATTTAATGTGGATAAATGTGAAGTTATCCACTTTGGTGGCAAAAATAGGAAAACAGATTATTATCTGAATGGTGGCCAATTAGGAAAAGGGGAGGTGCAACGAGACCTGGGTGTCATTATACACCAGTCATTGAAAGTGGGCATGCAGGTACAGCAGGCGGTGAAAAAGGCGAATGGTATGCTGGCATTTATAGCGAGAGGATTCGAGTACAGGAGCAGGGAGGTACTACTGCAGTTGTACAAGGCCTTGGTGAGACCACACCTGGAGTATTGTGTGCAGTTTTGGTCCCCTAATCTGAGGAAAGACATCCTTGACATAGAGGGAGTACAAAGAAGGTTCACCAGATTGATTCCTGGGATGGCAGGACTTTCATATGAAGAAAGACTGGATGAACTGGGCTTGTACTCGTTGGAATTTAGAAGATTGAGGGGGGATCTGATTGAAACGTATAAAATCCTAAAGGGATTGGACAGGCTAGATGCAGGAAGATTGTTCCCGATGTTGGGGAAGTCCAGAACGAGGGGTCACAGTTTGAGGATAGAGGGGAAGCCTTTTAGGACCGAGATTAGGAAAAACTTCTTCACACAGAGAGTGGTGAATCTGGAATTCTCTGCCACAGGAAACAGTTGAGGCCAGTTCATTGGCTATATTTAAGAGGGAATTAGATATGGCCCTTGTGGCTACGGGGATCAGGGGTATGGAGGGAAGGCTGGGGCAGGGTTCTGAGTTGGATGATCAGCCATGATCATAATAAATGGTGGTGCAGGCTCGAAGGGCCGAACGGCCTACTCCTGCACCTATTTTCTATGTTTCTATGTTTCTATATTCAGTTTAGCTTATTTTCTGTGGGACACCCCAATTCAAAATCACTCAAAATAGCAACAAAACAAATGAGTGACCAGAAACCAGAACACTTCACGACATGAGGTACATAGTCCAATTCACAAACTATGTCAATTAAACTCAAGCCCATGACCCAGGACTCCAGCACCTTCCTTGAAGAGCATTGAAAGAGCGAGAGACCATCATACGCAGATACCTTCCTCTGGAGGCAGTGAGCAAGAGGCTGGTAGACAGTGATGGCACCCACTCACTTTCTGCACTCACCTCAATAATTTCAATTTTCTTCAGTGCTTTAATCGGCAAAATCAGTGAAAAATGGTGTCGAACATAGTCTTGGCCTCGAAGCTGCACGTCTTCTGGAACACAAGCAATCGCTCAATCAGCCCAAAAACACACCACAAAAATGTAGGCCACAGGCTCCAACAGCAGCAGAACCACATTTGAAAGAAAAAGATGTAGTTTTGTGAATCATCCGGAGAATGTCACCCTTGGTTGCATTGTTCACTGGCATTATCTCCTTCTGGATTTTATATCTACTGCCCAATAGGAAAGGGGAGAAGAATGAGAGAATAACCAGTGTGGGAGAGGTTTTTGATTGTGTTGTCTCTTTCTTGAGGCGCTAGATGTATAGTGGACTCAGGCCGAGCAGTTTCCATACCAAACAATGATGTATCCAGATAGGATGCTTTCTGTGGTACATCTGTAGAAATATTTTAAGTCTCATCAGGGATATGCCAAAGTTCCTTAACCTTCTGAGGAAGAGGTGGCAGTTCTGTGTTTCCATGGCTATTGCATCAGTGTGGCTGGACCAGGATAAATTTTTGGCGATATTTACACCTAAGAACTTGAAGTTCTCAACCATCTCCACCTCAGAACAATCGATACAGGCAGGGTGGGGCATGTACTTCACCTCTGTTCCCGAAGACAGCGACCATTTGGACAAAAAGAACATGAACTTTCTCCAACAGGATGTGGGCAATGACATCGAAGAATTGACCAGCACACAGAAGTCAGTGATTGAACAAAAAAATAAAACACATAAATCTCACTAAAGGAACAATTTACTATATAAACATCACTATAAGGACACAGTGTACTCAATAAATCTTGCTGTTAGGGCAAAGTGTACTGTGTAAATCTCATTATCCAGGCTGTGTAACTGTTTAGATCCCACTATAAGGTCAGTATGTTGGATTAATTCCACTACAGAGGAAGCTTATGGTGGATAAATCACACTATGGGGACAGTGTTTAATGGATAAACCTCACCATGAAAACAGTAAAGGTAAATGGGGCTAACTGAGGCAGACACCTTGGTTAGCATGAATGACTGTGGCCAAATGACCTTTTTCTGTACTGTGACTTGATGAGTAGTGGTGAAGGAAAGTTGAAATGGATACATTGCATTCTAATAAATATTATACATATAATAAGAACATGTTTACAACTTAAAACTCACGCTAAGGACAATGTATTTTGCAGCAAGTCTCATGACACATGCAGAGTGCAACGCATAATAGCCATTTTAGGGGCACTGTGTATGAGATAAGTTTTACTATGCAGGCAGTGTGTACTCGATACATCTCACTGTGGGGATGATTCTCAGTAGTAAGGACATTTCTAATGGTTAAACCTGAATATAAGACCATGCACTCGATAAATATCTGTAAAAAAAATGTGTGCAGGATAAATCCTAATATAATGGTTGTGTATACTGTTAGGTTTCACAATAAAGGTAATTTATACTGGAATAAAAATCTTGTAATAAGGACAGCTTGTCCATTTGAATCTCACTATAAACACCGTGTGTACCTGAAAAATAAGGCAGTGCTCTGAGCCTGTTCTCACTGGGGTATAGAAGAATAAATGTGCTGAGGGTGGATTTTACTGAAATCTATTGAATATTGAAAGACCTTGATAGAGTGGATGTGAAAAAGATGTTTCCTATAGTGAGGGAGTCCAGGACCAGAGGACACAGCCTCGGAATACAAGGATGTGCCTTTAGAACAGAGATGAGGAAGAATTTCTTTAGGCAGAGGCTAGTGAATCTGTGGATCTTCTTCAGTCCTGATGAGGGGCTTCGATGGAAACGTCGATGATTTACTCTTTTCCATAGTTGCAGCCCGGCCTGCTGAGTTCATTGAACATTTTGTGTGCGTTGCAGTGGCTCTGTGGAATCCATTGCCATAGATGGCTGTGGAAGCAATGCCATTGTGTTTATTTAAATCAGAGGTTGTTAGGCTCTTGATTTGTAAGGGCCTCAAAGATTACGGGGTGAAGGCAAGAAAGTGGGACTGAGAGGGATAATAAGTCAGCTATTACGGAATGGTGGAGCAAACTTGATAGGCTGAATATCTAATTCTGCTGCTATATCTTATAGTCTTATCAGGAGATACTAAATAAATCTCGGTATACAGTTAGTGTGTACCTAAAATACCTTGCTCAACGATAATGTATACAGAGTGAATCTCGACCTAATGCACAGTGCCCAGTGGATACATCTCAATATAAGAGTGCCGTTACAGATACACCTTGCATTATGGGTGGTGTGTCTAGTATAAACTCATGAATGGGACTGTGTTCTGGATAAATTTCACTGTAGAGGCAGTGAGTACTGGATAATTGTAACTATGAGGTCAATGTGCAGGAGATATATTTTACTCCAGGGGCAGAGAGTACAGGATTAATCTCACTCTAGAGACTGTGCACTGGATAAGTCTCACTCAGCGGACACTATGCACTAGATAATATTGCATGCTGGATTCATCCCAATATAGTGACAGAGTACATGGGCTAAACCTCAGAATGACAAAAGTACATCGTCACCGAGAAATGTTTATAAGTATGGTGTGTACTGGATAAAGTTTTCTAGATTGGTAATATGTATCTGATAAACTCAAGACAGGATTGGTGAGTCCTAGATAAATGTCACCACAGGAGAGTGGATACAGTAGTTCTTATGTCCCATGATAGTTATATCCGTGCAAAATCTACACTATAGAAAGTCACAGTATAGCAAAACAAGCTATAGTTACCCTCTAAACTGAGATTTAAACAGGTTTTCCCAATCAAAATTGCACTCTGGGCAATGCAGCGTGCATTGTGCAAATATACAGTGTTCAATGAAAAGTTATCTTTAATTTATCCAAGCAATGCACACAAAATGCTGGTGGAACGCAGCAGGCCAGGCAGCATCTACAGGAAGAGGTACAGTCGACGTTTTGGGCCGAGACCCTTCGTCAGGACTAACTGAAGGAAGAGATAGTAAGAGATTTGAAAGTGGGAGGGGGAGGGGGAGATCTGAAATGATAGGAGAAGACAGGAGGGGGAGGGATGGAGCCAAGAGCTGGAAATTTGATTGGCAAGAAGATACAAGGCTGGAGAAGGGAGAGGATCATGGGACATGAGGCCTAGGGGGAAAGAAAGGGGGAGGGGAGCATCAGAGGAAGATATAGTGAGAGGGACAGAGGGAGAAAAAAAGAGAGAAAAATAAAGGGGGGGAATAAATAAATAAATAAATAAATAAGGGATGGGGTGTGAAGGGGAGGAGGGGCATTAATGGAAGTTAGAGAAGTCAATGTTCGTGCCATCAGGTTGGAGGCTACCCAGACGGAATATAAGGTGTTGTTCCTCCAACCTGAGTGTGGCTTCATCTTGACAGTAGAGGAGGCCATGGATAGACATATCAGAATGGGAATGGGACGTGGAATTAAAATGTGTGGCCACTGGGAGATCCTGCTTTCTCTGGCGGACAGAGCGTAGGTGTTCAGCAAAATGGTTTCCCAATCTACGTCGGGTCTCACCAATATATAGAAGGCCGCACCAGGAGCAACGGACATGGTATATCACACCAGCTGACTCACAGGTGAAGTGTCGCCTCACCTGGAAGGACTGTCTGGGGCCCAGAAAGGTGGTGAGGGAGAAAGTGTAAGGGCAGGTGTAGCACTTGTTCGGCTTACAAGGATAAGTGCCAGGAGGGAGATCGGTGGGAAGGGATGGGGGGGACGAATGGACAAGGGAGTTGTGTAGGGAGTCATCCCTGTGGAAAGCAGAAAGAGGGGGGAGGGAAAGATGTGCTTGGTGGTGGGTTCTCACTGGAGGTGGCAGAGGTTACGGAGAATTATATGTTGGACCGGAGGCTGGTGGAGTCATAGGTGAGGACAAGGGGAACCCTAATCCTAGTGGGGTGGCTGGAGGATGGGGTGAGAGTAGATGTGTGTGAAATGGGAAAGATGCGTTTGAGAGCAGAGTTGATGGTGGAGGAAGGGAAGCCCCTTTCTTTAAAAATGGAAAACATCTCCTTCGCCCTGGAATGAAAAGCCTCATCCTGAGAGCAGATGCAGCGGAGACGGAGGAATTGCGAGAAGGGGATGGCATTTTTGCAGGAGACAGGATGGGAAGAGGAATAGTCCAGGTAGCTGTGAGAATCCATAGGCTTATAGTAGACATCAGTAGATAAACTGTCTCCAGAGACTGAGACAGAAAGATCAAGAAAGGGGAAGGAGGTGTCGGAAATGAACCAGGTAAATTTGAGGGCAGGGTGAAAGTTGGAGGCAAAGTTAATGAAGTCAATGAGCTCAGCATTTATCCATGAGGTTTGACCAATTCACATTCCGAAATATGTGTTCTAGCAGAAACACATACACTAGATATACCACCCTATTAGCATAAATAACATTATGAGGGCAGTCTGCACAGAAGAGACCTTATGATGAACATAGTTCGTACTATATAAACTTCATGATAAGGCCACAAGACTATAAGATGGACGAGGAGAATTTGAGCATTTGGCCCATTATGTCTGCCACACTATTCCATCATGGGTGATTTATTACCCCTCTCAACCCCATTCTCCTGCCTTCTCCCCACAACCTGTGATGCCCTTACTAATCAAAAAACAACCTATTAACCTCTGTTTAAGTATAGTGGATTCCAGTTAATTGGGGCACATTGGAACCAGTATATCTTCGACCAATTAGCTAAAGTTTCATGGAAGTAGTTAAAAAAAGCATTTTAAAAAGGCAAACTACCATTTAACTGAATAACCAATTATGTTTTTAAATGATATACAGAACAAATTAGAAGACAATATGTCTACAGTGTATTAGTTTCTAATAGTTATCGACAGAGGAATTCAGCCAGTGTATGCTGCTGTGTTCTTTTGATTGAGTGTAAATGAACAGAATTAGTGCAGATACCTAGTACAGATCATAGACTCCCATTGCATCCTCCAGATCTTCATTTTCATTGTAATGTTCAAGATGAATGATGATACCTTTAAATTCTTCATAGTTCTTAACTTGTTGAAGTAGTGAAATCATTTCATTTCAATCTCTGCTTTTTCTGGTATCTTCAAGCCTGAATGTTTGAAAACCAAGTGAGCAAAACAGTCCCAGATTCTCTTACTGTTTATTTCTCACCAACTATCAGTGACAAAAATCACTGCTTTTTGAACATAAACACACACAACTGAAGCTATTTAAAAACTGTTTACTCTAGGCATGGTGTAGTGTCTAATGGCCACATACGTGCACGTGACTGACACTAGTCTCTGTCCCAATTAAGCAGCACAGTGTTCCAAATGGCCAAAGGAAGTCCCAATTATTTTCTCAATTAGTTTTTGTTCTTTAAGAGTTGTTGCAAATAAGTGGCTACCCTAATTAATCCATGTCTCAATTAACTGGAATCCTTTGTATAGTCAGTGACTTGGCATCCATAGCTATCTATGGTAATGAATTGCCTAGAGTCATCTCTATTCTAAAGGGATGTCTTTGCATTCTGAGGCTGTGCAACCTGGTCCTGGACTTTCCCGCTATAAAAAACATCCTCTCCATACTCTCTCCATCTTGGCCTTTCAATATTTGCTAGCTTTAAATGAGATTCACACACCCCCACCCCCCCACATTCTTATAAACTGCAGTGAGTTAGAGCCGACGGGTACTGGAGAAATCTCACTTAGGGAGAAGTGTATGTCAGTATATTACTATAAGGAAGAAGTAAGTTTCACAATACGGGCAGTGTGTACTAGTTGCCATGGAAATGTAGCGGTTACGGTGATGCGGTTACATCCCAGGGCATTCAGCAGTACAGAGTTCAGTTCTAGTGCTGTCTGTATGTTCTCCCTGTGAAAGGCCTGAGTTTTCTACGGGTGCTCCAAAGTCTAAGCAGTCCAAAGATGTACCTGTTAGTAGGTTAATTGGTCATTGTATCTTGTCCTGTGATTAGGCTAGGGTTAAATCAAGGGCTGGAGGGCATGGCAGCTCGTTGGCAGGAAGGTCTACTCCATGTTCTAAAATAAAATCTCTCTACTACAGTGCACACTGAATAAGTCACACCCTAATGCTTCTTGAAACCTCTGTCCAAAGGGGCAGGTTTACGGGATAAATACCCCTATAAGGTTAATACGTATTGGAAAAATCCCACTATCAGCGCAGTGTATGATCGAAACATATCAATATAGAGGCACTGCGTGGTGTTAAATCTCATTATAGGGACAGTGGATACAGGATAAACCTCATTAGAAAGACAATGTTGCTGAATAAATCACACAATAGGGGAAATGTGTGCACAGTAAATCACATCACAACTGCAGAATGTTTTGGATAAGTTTCGCTATAAGTAAAATGCACAATATACTGGAACAATCCCACTCTGGGGGCAGTGTCTATTGAATCAATCTCAGTTTCTTTGGTCATATCTTCTTAAAGAGGCTGTATACATTGGATTGATGTCTCAGCAGAAAATCTTAGTGAAATTATCTTACTGTGAGCGCAGAGCATACAGGTGTGTACTTGATAGAACTCATTAGGGGCTCGTAGGATAGGATCCTGCCTTACAGTTTCATCAACCTGGATTCAATCCTGATCTCCAGTGCTGTCTGATATATTTCCCCAAAGGGAAGTGTGGACTGGATACGATTCCCCACAGGGATGACACGTACACAATAATTTTCACTCCAGGGACAGTGTGTACTTGACACGTTTCACTTTTGCGACAGTGTGCACTGGTCATATTTCCCCAGAGCGGCAGCATGCACTGGATGCATTTTGCCACTGGGACAATATGTACTGTCTGCATTTCTCCACTGGAGCAGTGTATGCCGGATGTATTTTCCCACAGGCTAGTGTGTAATGGATTAACTTCCTCACTGGGCAGTGTGCATTTGATGCATTTTCCCACTGGGGCCATATGTTCTGGATGCAATTCCCCACTGGGACCATATATACTGGATCCATTTTCCCACTGGGACCATATGTACTGGATTCATTTCCCCACTGGGACCATCTGTACTGGATTCATTTCCCCACTGGGCAGTGCACACAATGCATTTTCCCACTGGATTCATATGTACTGGATTCAGTTCCCCACTGGGACCATATGTACTGGATTTAATTCCGCACTGGGCAGTGTGCACGATGCATTTTCCCACTGGATCCATATGTACTGGATTCAGTTCCCCACTGGGCAGTATGCACTTGATGAATTTCGCCCTGTGAGTCGTGTGCAATTGATACATTTCCCCGCACTTGATATATTTTATCATAGGAGTACTGAGCACAGAATAAATCTCAATGACAGGACAACATGCACTCAATAATTTTGCCTTAAGTTCTGGACAAATCACTCTCTTGTGGCGATGAGCACTGTATAAGTGTTACTCCAGCTTTAGTATGAACTGGTGAACTCTTCACCATGAGTTCCGTGGGTACAGCAGTCGTCTTACTCTTGGGACAATATGTGCCACGTAAATCTCACTACTGAAATATTGTGTGCTGTACACACCTCTCTAGTCAAGTTTTGTGTAGATAGTGATCTTCACTGTAGACACTGTGCATTCTGGATAAAACTGATCGTAATGACACTAACGAATATAATAATCTCAAGATCACGGAATCATAGAGTACTACTGCATAGGCCCTTCACCCCACCATGTCCATGCCAAACTGTTATTCTGCATAGTCCTATCAAACCTGCATCTGGCCCTCCACACTCCTCCATCCATGTAGCTATCAAAACTTCTCTTAAATGTTGCAATTGAATGTGTATCCACCACTTCCACTGGCAGCTCATCCACTCTCACACCACCTTCTGAGGGAAGAAGTTTCCCTTAGAAATATTTCACTTTTCACCCTAAACCTATGACCTGTAGTCCTTGCCCTGCACATCCTGAAAAAGCTCGCAAGCATTCACTCTATCTCTACCCCCATAATTTTGTATACCTCTATAAAATCTCTCTTCACCTCTCCTATGTTTCAGGGAATAAATTCCTAATATATTCAACTTTTCCCTATAATTCAGATTCTCAAGTCCCGGCAACATCCTTGCAAAATTTCTCTGTACTCTTTCAAGCTTCTTGATTATCTTTTTTGTGGGTGGGTGAGCAGGCATAGAAAAATGAAGCAAATTTAAACTAAAGGGACCTTTAAATCTTTGAAGGTGGGGGGCAGGGTGGAGGGAGAGAGAGAGAGAGAATAAGGAAAAAAATGTTTGAAATGATTAAATTCGGCATTGAGCTTAATGGCAGTAATATGACTGAACAAGAAATTTGTTTATTGAGATACAGCATGGAATAGTCCCTGGCAGCCCTTCGAGCCATGCTGCCCAGCTACCAACTGATTTAATCCTAGCCAAATCACAGGACAATTTACAACGTCCAATTAACCTACAAACCGGGTCAACTTTGAACTGCGGGAGGAAACCGGAGCACCCGGAGGAAACCCACGTGGTCATAGGAAGAATGTACAAACTCTTTACAGAGAGCAATGAGAATTGAACCTTGCATTGCTGGTACTTTAAAACGTTGTGCTAACCACCGCTGGTGTGGTTGATCAGACTATAAACGGACATCGATGGAGTTTTGGGTTGAGAACATATGTAATATTTTGATCATTATTGAGAAAGATGTTCTGGTTAAATCTCCTGAAGAGTGCAGTGTTTTCACACTATTACTGGAAAGGTATATCCTGATAAATTTCTCTGTAAGGACAGCACGTCCCTTGTAAGAGTCCTGGTTGGGTAAGATATAATGATCAACCATACACGCGCCACATTTAGTGGATAAATCCCACCACAGGGTATCTGTGCAGGAAGTGATTTCTGATGCATCTGGTTCTTGGGGTAACAATAGAAAATGGTTGAAGCACTCAGTGGAAGGAGTGAGGAGAGAAACCAGTGTCATTCTAGATTCAGGAACGTTAGCGATCGCAGTGAGAGGTAAGTGTTCACTGCTTCACTGCTTGTTTTGTTATAACAGTGTCTCTGACATTATAATGGCTTGTCCAGACACCTCACGCTTTATGTCAACCTGTCGATCTTCAGGCATGCCACTCAGAGACTTGTGCTAATATTATTTTTGTAACTGTATGTGCTGGCTCTTAACTACAGTGACTATATAATGTATTCACCCCTCTTGGAAGTTGGAACACAAAAACCTACATCAGGATGCTGTTCATCTACTATAGCTCAGCATTTAATGCCATCATTCCCACAATCCTGATTGAGAAGTTGCAGAACCTGGGCCTCTGTATCTCCCTTTGCAATTGGATCCTCGACTTCCTAACTGGAGGACTGCAATCTGTGCAGATTGGTGATAACATCTCCTCGCTGATGATCAACACTAGTGCACCTCAGGGGTGTGTGCTCAGCCCACTGCTCTACTCTCTCTATACCCATGATTGTGTGACTAGGCATAGCTCAAATACCATCTGTAAATTTGCTGATGATACAACCATTATTGGTAGAATCTTAGATGGTGACGAGAGGGCGTACAAGAGCGAGATATGCCAACTAGTGGAGTGGTGTCACAGCAACAACCTGGCACTCAACGTCAGTAAGACGAAAGAGCTGATTATGGACTTCAGGAAGGGTAAGATGAAGGAACACATACCAGTCCTCATAGAGGGATCAGAAATGGAGAGAGTGAGCAGTTTTAAGTTCCTGGGTGTCAAGATCTCGGAGGACCAACATATCGATGCAGTTATAAAGAAGGCAAGACAGCGACTGTACTTCATTAGGAGTTTGAACAGATTTAGTATGTCAACAAATACACTCAAAGACTTCTATAGATGTACCATGGAGAGCATTCTGACAGGCTGTCTGGTATGGGGGAGGAGCTACTGCACAGGACTGAAAGAAGCTGCAGAGGTTTGTAAATTTAGTTGGCTCCATCTTGGGTAATAGCCCACAAAATACCCAGGACATCTTCAAGGAGCAGTGCCTCAGAAAGGCAGCGTCCATTACTAAGGACCTCCAGCACCCAGGGCATGCCCTTTTCTCACTGTTAACCATCAAGCAGGAGATACAGAAGCTTGAAGGCACACACTCAGCGATTCAGGAACAGCTTCTTCCCCCCGCCATGCGATTCCTAAATGGACATTGAACCTGAACACTACCTCACTTTTTAAATATATATTATTAATGTTTTTGCATGATTTTTAATTTATTCAATATATGTATACTGTTATGGATTTATTTATTTATTTTCCTTTCTTCTATATTATGTATTTCATTGAACTGTTGCTGCTAAATTAACAAATTTCACAACACATGCCGGTGATAAATAAATCTGATTCTGAAAACAGATTCCTAAAAGGCATCCGTTAGTCTTGCGAGACCATGGATCTACGCTTGGAAAATCTTCACTCTCCAGGGCGCAGGCCTGGGCAAGGTTGTATGGAAGACCGGCAGTTGCCCATGCTGCAAGTCTCCCCTCTCCACGACACCAATGTTGTCCAAGGGAAGGGCATTAGGACCCATACAGCTTGGCACCAGTGTCGTCGCAGAGCAATGTGTGATTAAGTGCCTTGCTCAAGGACACAACACGTTCCCTCGGCTGGGGCTCGAACTCACGACCTTCAGGTTGCTAGTCCTAATGCCTTAACCACTTGGCCACGTGCCCACACTAAAAACCTGTGCCCACAGATTCCTAAAAAGTGATCTAAATTAATTACAAATACAAAATACAAAATAATTGATCGCATAAGTATTCACCTCCTTCAAGTCAGTATTTAGTAGATGCACCTTTGGCAGCAATTACAGCCTTGAGTCTGTGTGGATAGGTTTCTATCAGCTTTGCACATCTGGACACTGCAATTTTCCCCATTCTTCTTTGCAAAACTGCTCAAGCTCTGTCAGAATGGGGATGGTGAATGAACAGCCTTTTTCAAGTCCAGCCACAAATTCTTAATTGGATTGAGGTCTGGACTCTGACTTTGCCACTCCAGGACGTTAACTATGTTGTTTTTAAGCCATTCCTGTGTAGCTTTGGCTTTATTCTTGGGGTCATTGTCTTGCTGGAAAACAAATCTTCTCCAGTGTCACAGTTCTTTTGCAGACTGCATCAGGTTTTCCTCCAGGATTTCCCTATATTTTGCTGCATTCCTCTTACCGTCTACCTTCACAAGTCTTCCAGGGCCAGCTGCAGTGAAGCATCCCCACAGCATGATGCAGCCACCACCATTCTTCACGGTAGGGATGGTGTGTTTTTGATGATGTGCAGTGTTTAGTCAGATGGCCAAAAAGCTCATTTTTGGTTTCATCAGACCAGAGAATCTTCATCCAGCTGAATTCAGAGTCTCCCACATGCTTCTGGCAAACTCTAGCCAAGATTTCATGCGAATTTTATCAACAGTGGCTTTCTCTTTGCTACTTTTCAATAAAGCTGTAACGGACCTGGGCAACAGTTGTTGTATGCACAGTCTCTCCCACCTCAGCCTGTGAAGCTTGTAACTCCTCCAGAGTTGTTATAGGTCTCTTGGTGGCCTCCCTCACCAGTTCCTTCTTGTGTGGTCACTCAAGTTTTTGCGGACAGCCTGCTCTGAACAGATATACGGCTGTGCCATATTCTTTCCCTTTCTTGATGATTGACTGAACTGTACTCCAAGGAATATTAAGTACTTGGAAATTTTCTTGTATCCATCTTGTGACTTGTGCTTTTCAATAACCTTTTCATGGAGTTGCTTGGAGTGTTCTTTTGTCTTCATGCTGTAGTTTTTGTCAGGATACTGACTCACCAGTAATTGGACCTTCCAGAAACAGGTGTATTTTTACTACAGTCAGTCGAAACACCTTGACTGCACACAGGTCTTCAAAAAGAGATCTCCTTTTAGCTAATTATGTGACTTCTAAAACCAATTGCCTGCACCAGTGATGACTTGATGATGATTATGAAGACACATAGTCCTCTTTTATTGCCATTTAGTAATGCATGCATTAAGAAATCATACATTATTTCCTCCGGTGTGATATCACAAAACACAGGACAGACCAAGACTGAAAAAACTGACAAAACCACATAATTATAACATATAGTTACAACAGTGCACAATACCATAACTTGATGAAGAAGTCCATGAGCACAGTAAAGTTCAAAGTTTCTCAAATGTCCCACATCTCACGCAGATGGGAGGAGGAAGAAAAACTCTCCCTGCCATGCCGACCACAATCTGACTGAGTCATCCAAAAACTTCGAGCTCTGATCAGCTCTCCGACACCAAGTACTGAGCGCCATATCTGTCTGAATGATTCGACCTCCTTCTCGGTCACCAAAAGCAGGCAAGGCCGGGGATTTTGAGGCCTTCCCTCCGAAAGATTCCCGACCGCGCAGTAACGACAGCAGCGAACGAGCATTTGAGAAATTTCTCCAGATGTTTCTCTGTGCTTTCACGTCCATTCTCCATCAAATCAGAATTGTCCACGGCCCCTATTTAACAGAAACGATATTATTTTTCACCGGAGTGCTGCGCGCATATGACTTGGTATGTCATATCAAAGGGGTTGAATACTAATGCAATCAATTATTTTGTGTTTTATATTTGTAATTAATCTAGATCACTTTGTAGAGATCTGTTTTCGCTTTGACACAAAAGAGGCTTTTTCTGTTGGTCAGTGTCAAAAAAGGCAAATTAAATCCACTGTGGTTCAATGTTGTAAAACAATAAAACGTGAAAACTTTCAAAGAGGGTGAACACTTTTTATAGGCACTGTACATGTGCTGTGTTTGACTTTATGTACTGTGTTTTGCTCCGTGGCCCCAGAGGAATGATGATTCATTTGGCTGTATTCATGTGTATGGTTGAATGACAATAAATTTAAACTTGAGATGATCATCACCTTCCATTCTTCCATTGCACAGGTGTGGAAATCCATAACGTTCTGCACGTGAGCCACCAACACAGTCCTACACCTTACATGACACAGGATATAACTTGCCTTGGAGATAGTATGTTTAAAATTCACTCGACTCTCTACCAATACAATGCATGAGAAAATATTGTGTGATCATCTTCCAAGGGATAGTTAGAAGAATGAGTGGTATCGTATTATCTTTGAACATGAGAATAGACAGTTTCCCTTCATGGGGAAACACAGGACTTTTTCAAAAGATTTATTCATTTTGATGAATGAATTTTTAAAGCATTACAGCCTCAGAATGTAAGGATGACCCTTTAGAACAGAGAAGATGAGGAATTTCTTTAGCCAGAAAGTAGTGAATCTGTGAAATTCAGTGCCACAGACAGCTGTGGAGGCCAAGTCATTGGGTATGTTTAAAGTGGTGGTTGATTGGTTCCTGATTAGTCAGGGTGTCAAAAGTTATGGAGAGAAAGCAGAAGAACAGGGTTGAGAGGGATAATATATCAGTGAAGCAGACACAATGGGCTGCATGGTCCATTTCTGCTCCTGTGCTTTATAGTCTTATAATCTGGTTGTTTACTAGGCAGCATTCATTGACAATCTCTAATTATCCTGCAGAGTGGGGATTATTAGGTTATTTACCAGTTAATCACCTTGATGTGGTTGGTAGGTTATTTGATTCAAGTGAGTAGGTAAGCAATAGATTGTGAAGGGAGTTGATGGGCAAATAGTTTACAGTAAAAATTAGCGAGAAGTGGTTTTGTTCTGAAAGTTGGCGTAGACTTGATGGAGTAGCTGCCGTCTGTGTCAGAGGAGTCTACTGGCATTGTTAGCACTCCAGAAAAGATTCACAGGAGATAGAGTCAGACCAGGTAGGGAGGCAGATTTCCTTTCCTTAAGGATATCAGATGGATTTTAAACAGAAGCCATTGAACCATAGACCAAAGGACATAGGGACAAAATTAGGATACTTTGCTCTGCCATTCAATCATAGTTAATTTATTATCCCTCTCAACCCCATTCTCCTGCCTTCTCCCCATAACCTTTGACACCCTGTCTAATAAAGAACCTATCAACCTCCACTTTAAATATACAAAATAACTTGGTCTCCATAGTTGTCTATGCAATAAATTCCACAGGTGCACCACCCTCTGTCTAAAGAAATTCCTCCTCATCTCTGAGATAAAGGGGTGTCCTTGTATTGTGAGGCTGTGCCCTCTAGTCCTAGACTCTCTCACTATTGGATGCATCCTCTCCACACACACTCTATCTTTGCCTTTCGGTATACATTAGGTTTCAATAAGAATTTGCCTCATTTTTCAAAACTCCAGAGCCATCAAATGCTTCTCTTATGTTAAGCCTTTCATTCCCCGGTTCATTCTTGTGAACCTCATTGGACCCTCCCTAATGTCATCTCATCCTTTCTTAGATACAGGGCCCACAACTGCTGTCAGTGCTCCAGATGTGGTAATGTACTAACTTTGACTGAGAATTCATTATTGGGCAGAAAGTATAGAGCAGGAACAAACAGCTTATCTGGCTGTGAATAGTTGGGTACAATGGAGATTGGTGTTTGGACCCACCTATTCGCAATCCATTCTCAAGGGTTTGGGTGAGGAAACCAAACATCTTATTTCCAGATCTGCTGGGTGGATTGTGAGAATTGAAGCGATATAAAGGGGCTTGAAGGGAATGTGAGGAAGGTGAGTGAGTGGTTGAGAACGTGGAATAGTACTGTATCTCGAAAAATATAAGTTAATCACATTTAACATAGAAGACAGAATATAGAAGCGATGAAAAGATTAGCTCTATTTGTCCCACATCAACTGAAACATTGAAACATAGTGAAATGTGTCATTTGCGTCAATGTCCAACACAGTCCAAGGATGTGCTGAGGACGGCCCACAAGTGTTACCAGGGTTGATGGGTTCTTTGATTATTCTCTACCGATATAGCAACTATAGACAAAATCCATGAAGCAGAGGCTGGTTTTCGTGATGTACTGATCTGTGTCCACAGCTCTGCAGTTTCTGGCAGTCACATGCAGAACAGTTGCCATACCAAACCATTATGTTTCTAGGTAGAATGCTTTCTATTAAGTCCATAAGACCATAAGATATAGGAGCAGAAGTAGGCCATTTGGCCCATCGATTCTGCTCCACCGTTCAATCATGTGCTGATCCAATTCTTCCAGTCATCCCCACTCCCCTGCCTTCTCCCCATACCCTTTGATACCCTGACTAATCAAGAACCTATCTATCTCTGCCTTAAATACACCCAATGACTTGGCCTCCACAGCCGCTCGTGGCAACAAATCCCACAGATTTACCATCCTCTGATTAAAATAATTTCTCCGCATCTCTGTTCTAAAAGGGCGTCCTTTAATCCTGAAGTCACGCCTTCTTGTCCAATACTCCCCTACAATGGGAAATAACTTTGCCATATCTAATCTGTTCAGGCCTTTCAGCATTCGGAATGTTTCTATGAGATCCCGCCACCCCCCCCCCCCCACATTCTCCCGAACTCCAGAGAATACAGTCCAAGAGCTGCCAGGCGTTCCTCATACGGTAACCCTTTCATTCCTGGAATCATTCTTGTGAATCTTCTCTGAACCCTCTCCAATTCAGTATATCCCTTCTAAAATAAGGAGCCCAAAACTGCACACAATACTCCAAGTGTGGTCTCATGAGTGCCTTGTAGAGCCTCAACATCACAGCTCTGCTCTTATATTCTATACCTCTTGAAATTAATGCCAACATTGCATTCGCTTTCTTCATAACCGACTCAACCTGGAGATTAACCTTTAGGGTATCTTGCACAAGGACTCCCAAGTCCCTTTGCATCTCTGCATTTTCAATTCTCTCCCCATCTAAATAATAGTATGCCCGTTTATTTCTTCCACCAAAGTGCACGACCATACACTTTCCAACATTGTACTTAATTTACCACTTCTTTGCCCAGTCCCCTAAACTATCTAAGTCTCTCTGCAGGCTCTCTGTTTGCTCAACACTACCTGCTCCTCCACCTATCTTTGTATCATTGGCAAATTTAGCCACAAATCCATTAATACCAATGCAAATCATTGACATACATTGTAAAAAGCAGCGGTCCCAGCACTGACCCCTGTGGAACTCCACTGGTAACAGTCAGCCAGCCAGAATAAGATCCCTTAATTCCCACTCTCTGTTTTCTGCTGACCAGCCAATGCTCCACCCATGCTAGTAACTTCTCTGTAATTCCATAGCTCTTATCTTGCTAAGTAGCCCCATGTGCGGCACCTTGTCAAAAGGCCTTTTGAAGATCCAAGTACACAACGTCTACTGCATCTCCTTTGTCTACCCTGCTTGTAATTTCCCCAAAGAGTTGCAGTATGTTTGTCAGGCAGCATTCTCCTTTCAGGAAACCATGCTGGCTTTGGCCTATCTTGTCATGTGCTTCCAGGTACGCTGTAATCTCATCCCTAACAATCGATTCCAACAACTTCCCAAACACTGATGTCAGGCTAACAAGTCTATAGTTTCCCTTCTGCTGCCTCCCACCCTTCTTAAATAGCGGAGTAACATTTGCAATTTTCCAGTCATCCGGTACAATGCCAGAATCTATCAATTCTTGAAAGAACATTGTCAGTGCCTCCGCAATCTCTCCAGCTACTTCCTTCAGAACCCGAGGGTGCATTCCATCAGGTCCAGGAGATTTATCCACCCTCAGACCATTAAGCTTCCTGAGCACCTTCTCAGATTTTCACTGCGCAAACTTCACTTCTCTGACACCCTTGAATGTCTGGTATACTGCAGACGTCTTCCACTGTGAAGACTGATGCAAAATACGCATTCAGTTTCTCTTCCATCTCTGCATTTCTCATTACAATATCTCCAGCGTAATTTTCTATTGGTCCTATATCTACCCTCGATTCTCTTTTACCCTTTATATACTTAAAAAAACTTTTAGTATATTCTTTGATTTTAGTCACCAGCTTCCTCTCATAATTCATCTTTTCCTTCTGAATTACCTTCTTAGTCTCCTTCTGCAAGTTTTTAAAAGCTCCCCAATCCTCTATCTTTCCACTAGTTCTGGATTCCTTGTATGCCCTCTCTTTTGCTATTACTTGGTTCTGACTTCACTTGTCAGCCATGGTAGTGTCCTTCTCCCATTCGAAAATTTCTTCTTATTTGGAATATACCTGTCTTGCACTTCCCTCATTTTTTGCAGAAACTCCAACCATTGCTGCTCTGCTGTCCTTCCTGCAAATGTCCCTTTCCAGTCAACTTCAGCTAGTTCCCTCTCATGCCATCTTAATTTCCTTTATTCCACTGAAATACCAACACATTGGATTTTAGCTTTTCTCTCTCAAATTTCAGTCTGAACTCGATTATATTGTGATCACTGTTCCGTAGGGGTTTCTTAACCTTAAGCTCGCTATCACCTCCAGATCATTGCACAACACCCAATGCAGTACAGCCGATCCCCTAGTGGCAATGGCAATGGCAGCCATCCGTTAGCCAAGTTTCACAACAAGCTGTTCTAAAAAGCCACCCCTTAGACATTCTACAAGTTCTCTCTCTTGAGGTCCAGTACTGACCTGGTTTTCCCAATCCACTTTCATGCTAAAATCCCTAACAATTATCATGACATTGCCCTTCTGACTTGCTTTTTCTATTTCCTGCTGCAATTTGTAATCCACATCCCGGCTGCTGTTTGGAGGCCTGTATACAACTGCCTTTCGGATCCTTTTACACTTGCCATTTCTTAACTCATCCCATAGAGATTCTACATCTTCCAATCCTATGTCATCTCTTTCCAATGATTTAATATTATTTCTTATGCACAGAACCACACCGCCCCCTCTGCCTACTAACCTATCTTTCCAGTATACCGTATATCCTTGTGTGTTCAGCTCCCAATGGCAGCCATCCATTAGCTAAGTTTCACAATGTCATATTTGCCAATCTGTAGCTGAATTTCAAGATAGTCCATTTTAGTCCTTATGCTGCGTGCATTCAAATACAACACTCTATTGTGCATTGATAAAAATTAGTAAGGAGTGACAGGGACAAGCTAAATGTTTTTAGCTTTCTGAGGAAGTAGAGGCATCAGTGAACTTATTTGACCATAATGTCTATATGGTTGGTTGGATGGATCAGTATAGTATTGGTGATGTCCGCTTCTGGGAACTTGAAGTTCTCAACTCCCTCAACCTCAACACTGCTGATGTAGACAGGTAATTACTTGAGAGCTGGCACTGGAGGTATATTTGATGGTGATCAATACTTAAGGAAGCAGTCACTGTCTTCAGCACTCCACGTCAGGTCATTGAACTCCTTGTGTCTAGATGCTCGGCTCCTCAGCATAGACCTCAATAATCTTGACCACTTGCTGCCTTTTGTACATGTATTTGGAGAGTTCCATTTCATTCAGAACGGCAGTGGTAAGTGGTAGAGTATCTCGTGTTGTGTCTCGAATCCACTGACCTCGGCCTTGGCATCCATCTGCTGCACACACAGTATACCTCCACTTGAGGAAGTGCAGACTGCCTTTAAGCAACACAACACCATTAGTCTGTCACTAACTGGGTACCTCAGCACCAATCACAAACCCCCAGTGACAAGACAAACTACAAGATTAAAATCTGGCTGGACGCCAGATTTACAACACAGATCAGTTCTGGATTATGATCATCCACTTTATGGACACCCCTACTCAGGGCTAAAATACTATGATATTATGATATTCTAAGATGCAATGTGCTTATAAATGTCTGTTCTTAAGAATGGCTGAATTTGTTTCCTCTCTCTCTCTCTCTCTCTCTCTCTATCACTATCTCTCTACCTTTATCTCTCTATCTCTAGTGTTCTCTCTATCTCTCTCCATCTCTCTCTCCTCTCTCTCTATCTCTATCTCCCTATCTCTCTATCTCTCTGTATGCTTTTCTAGTTATTCTATCAAATGAGCCTGGTGTGTTTTTGATGCCATTCATTACAAAACTGTGGTAGTACAGATACAGTATCGGATGAATTTTTGTGTATTTTCTGACTTAGGGACAAATTTGACTTGGATGCCTGTAAAAGCAAAACCTGTCTGTGACCTGAGGACGACCCATAATAAAAAGGCAGCAGCAATTTGGTGTGCTCCCTGTACTGTGTCATCTAGGCAGAGACTAATCATGCATCACAAAGTCAAATATCTTTCACACACAATCCAATTTAGCTCCAAAATATTGATGCCTATTAGTTCTAATTTAATCTTGGACAACAGATGAATGTGTGCAGTTTGCCCTCGGATAATGCTCTAGATAACATAATTTAAGGATATAATCTTTGTATCCCTTCTGCGAATTTATTTACTCAATGTGATCATGACTTATCTATAACTTCAATGTATTAACCCATATCTTTTGGTGCCAAAAACCTTTCCTTCTTTGTTGTATGGTAATGCAATCACTCATGTTGAGTATGATATTCTCCTAAGGAGTTGTCTATTGATGGGTCTTCAAATGGTTTTAGGGGTTGATCTGGGTTCCACACAGTTAAGATGGATTCTTAATGGAGAATGCCTGTGTGTAACTTTGTTTAATGTGGTGGGGGGCGGGGGGGGGTTATGCACGGGCAGCCACCATACAGTCCTTGAGAGATCAGGGTCAGTGTCCAGTGGCGTGGAACGCAGGATACCTGTCAGAGATCAGGGTCAGTGTCCAGTGGCGTGGAACGCAGGATACCTGTCAGAGGATCAGGGTCAGTGTCCAGTGGCGTGGAATGCAGGATACCTGTCAGAGATCAGGGTCAGTGTCCAGTGGCGTGGAACGCAGGATACCTGTCAGAGGATCAGGGTCAGTGTCCAGTGGCGTGGAACGCAGGATACCTGTCAGAGATCAGGGTCAGTGTCCAGTGGCGTGGAACGCAGGATACCTGTCAGAGATCAGGGTCAGTGTCCAGTGGCGTGGAACGCAGGATACCTGTCAGAGGATCAGGGTCAGTGTCCAGTGGCGTGGAACGCAGGATACCTGTCAGAGATCAGGGTCAGTGTCCAGTGGCGTGGAACGCAGGATACCTGTCAGAGATCAGGGTCAGTGTCCAGTGGTGTGGAACGCAGGATACCTGTCAGAGATCAGGGTCAGTGTCCAGTGGCGTGGAACGCAGGATACCTGTCAGAGATCAGGGTCAGTGTCCAGTGGCGTGGAACGCAGGATACCTGTCAGAGGATCAGGGTCAGTGTCCAGTGGCGTGGAACGCAGGATACCTGTCAGAGATCAGGGTCAGTGTCCAGTGGCGTGGAACGCAGGATACCTGTCAGAGATCAGGGCCAGTGTCCAGTGGCGTGGAACGCAGGATACCTGTCAGAGATCAGGATCAGTGTCCAGTGGCGTGGAACGCAGGATACCTGTCAGAGATCAGGGTCAGTGTCCAGTGGCGTGGAACGCAGGATACCTGTCAGAGATCAGGGCCAGTGTCCAGTGGCGTGGAACGCAGGATACCTGTCAGAGATCAGGATCAGTGTCCAGTGGCGTGGAACGCAGGATACCTGTCAGAGATCAGGGTCAGTGTCCAGTGGCGTGGAACGCAGGATACCTGTCAGAGGATCAGGGTCAGTGTCCAGTGGCGTGGAACGCAGGATACCTGTCAGAGATCAGGGTCAGTGTCCAGTGGCGTGGAACGCAGGATACCTGGGGACCCTTCACTGCCATCATCTTTCACCAGCTCCACCAGGCCGTGGTTGGATTGTTCTCTGTCTGGAACCTCCAACCATGACCTTCCTGCCATGGGTGACACTGCCAGGAGCGAAGTGCCAGATGGCTAAACTTGAGACGACATTACTCAGGGACTCATAGCCTCTCCACCACGACAAGGTGATGATCTGCAGAGAAGAATATTCCGCATATACTCGGTAACTGGATGGTCACAGCTCCCTCCATTTGAGAACTCAAAGGAAGCCATACACTCTGGGTGAGGGAGTGTCTTCTCTTCTCTCCCCTGAATGGTTAAAACATTGTGATCCCAGTTCTAGACATGCCAGCAAGAGAAAACATCAATTCCACACCTACCCTGTCAAACATGTAGCATGTTTCAATGAAATTTCCTTGTAGATTGTAGTTACAATTGACAGTGTGCATTTGAATGAAAATCAAAATGATCAGCCTGAACAGGTCATTGCCTGATTAAGATTTCATTAAGTCATAGATTGGCCTCCCAAACATAACATTTTTAAAACATGTTTTTGGACATCTGCCGTGTTTGCAGACCTGAAGAACAAATGAATCAGTATGCAGAGTTTAAATTAAAGGACTTCCATTTTATTCAGCTTCCTTTCTGGCTTTAGGATAGCCCAAAGCTCTCAGCGTCGAAGTGGTTATTGCTATGTAGCCATAGTTGTAAAGTTCAAAGTTCAAAAGTACGGTACATTTATTAGCAAAGTATGTATATGATATTCAACCTTATGATTCATCTCCTTATAGTCAGTCACGAAACGAAGAAACCCAGTAGAACCCACGAAAAATAGTCTGTCCATCACCCAATGTGTAGAAATAAACCAAACTGTGCTAACAATAACAGTAAGCAAATAGCATCCAGAACTGAAGTTCACGAAAGTGGGAGTGCAGCCACAAAGCCAGTCATCACCGCAGCCGATCCAGTTTCAGTTTCACAGCCTCAGTTCAGCAGGGAGATGAGTAAACATTGCGGAGCACAGAGCCGAACACTGCCACATCATGCCTCCAGCCCAAACACCCTGACCTTTTCAATCTGGCCTGGCACTTAAATCCGCAGAACCTCAGGTTGTCGCTCGCTGTCGGACCCGGGCTCTGCCACTTTGATACGCTCTCGGGCCCAGGCATCGCCACTTTGATTTGATCCGTACCCAACCTTTATAATCTGGTCTGGTACTCAAATCGGGCAAACTTTGGGACATTATCCTGAGGGAAAGTTTGGAGAGAACCAGCTACTAGATGGTTCAATTAGTCTTTCGCCTTATGCCCAGGTCAGATAACCAATTTGCATGTCAGGGCTTCTGCCACAGTGTCCTCTGGCTTCACCCTCCCCGGACATACAACAGCTCGAGCAATTTGTCCACAATTAACTCCTATGAGTGGGTAATCAGTTTTAGTTAAACTTATTAAGGGCTAGTTATTGGTCAGGACACAGTGATAGAGAGATACACTGCAGAAACAGGCCCTTTGACCATTGAATGTATACCAACCATCAGTCACCCAGTAATCCTATTTTTGTTCATCTCCCCACGTTCTCGTCAACTGCTCGGAGTTTTCACCTCAAGGGGCAGTTCACAGCAGCTATTGAACTGACTGATCCGGACATCTTTGGACTGTGGGAGGAAGCTGGTGCAGCTGGGGAAACCCGTGCAGTTACAGTGAGAATGTGCGAACTCCACACGGCTGGTAGTGGGGTGAAGGGTTAAACCTGAGTCTCTGCACCCGTGAGGGAGCACACTGGATCTGCGAAAGTGCACACCGTGTCACCACGTAACCCAGAAATCCCAGGAGTTCTATCACCTTTACAAGACATCAGCTATTTTTGACAGTAACATAAGATCTGCAGTTCTCTATTGTGCCCACATCTGAAGAGAACTGAAACATTTTAGAAACATAGAAACATAGAAAATAGGTGCAGGAGTAGGCCATTCGGCCCTTCGAGCCTGCACCGCCATTTATTATGATCATGGCTGATCATCCAACTCAGAACCCCGCCCCAGCCTTGCCTCCATACCCCCTGACCCCCGTAGCCACAAGGGCCATATCTAACTCCCTCTTAAATATAGCCAATGAACTGGCCTCAACAGTTTCCTGTGGTAGAGAATTCCACAGATTCACCACTCTCTGTGTGAAGAAGTTTTTCCTAATCTCGGTCCTAAAAGGCTTCCCCTCTATCCTCAAACTGTGACCCCTCGTTCTGGACTTCCCCAACATCGGGAACAATCTTCCTGCATCTAGCCTGTCCAATCCCTTTAGGATCTTATACGTTTCAATCAGATCCCCCCTCAATCTTCTAAATTCCAACGAGTACAAGCCCAATTCATCCAGTCTTTCTTCATATGAAAGTCCCGCCATCCCAGGAATCAATCTGGTGAACCTTCTTTGTACTCCCTCTATGGCAAAGATGTCTTTCCTCAGATTAGGGGACCAAAACTGCACACAATACTCCAGGTGTGGTCTCACCAAGGCCTTGTACAACTGCAGTAGTACCTCCCTGCTCCTGTCTCGAATCCTCTCGCTATAAATGCCAGCATACCATTCGCCTTTTTCACCGCCTGCTGTACCTGCATGCCCACTTTCAATGACTGGTGTATAATGACACCCAGGTCTCGTTGCACCTCCCCTTTTCCTAATCGGCCACCATTCAGATAATAATCTGTTTTCCTATTTTTGCCACCAAAGTGGATAACTTCACATTTATCCACATTAATTTGCATCTGCCATGAATTTGCCCACCACCCAACCTATCCAAGTCACCCTGCATCCTCTCAGCATCCTCCTCACTGCTAACGCTGCCACCCAGCTTCGTGTCATCCGCAAACTTGGAGATGCTGCATTTAATTCCCTCATCCAAGTCATTAATATATATTGTAAACAACTGGGGTCCCAGCACTGAGCCTTGCGGTACCCCACTAGTCACCGCCTGCCATTCTGAAAAGGTCCCGTTTATTCCCACTCTTTGCTTCCTGTCTGCTAACCAATTCTCCACCCACACCAATACCTTACCCCCAATACCGTGTGCTTTAAGTTTGCACACTAATCTCCTGTGTGGGACCTTGTCAAAAGCCTTTTGAAAATCCAAATATACCACATCCACTGGTTCTCCCCTATCCACTCTACTAGTTACATCCTCAAAAAATTCTATGAGATTCGTCAGACATGATTTTCTTTTCACAAATCCATGCTGACTTTGTCCGATCATTTCACCGCTTTCCAAATGTGCTGTTATCACATCCTTGATAACTGACTCCAGCAGTTTCCCCACCACCGACGTTAGGCTAACCGGTCTATAATTCCCCGGTTTCTCTCTCCCTCCTTTTTTAAAAAGTGGGGTTACATTAGCCACCCTCCAATCCTCAGGAACTAGTCCAGAATCTAACGAGTTTTGAAAAATTATCACTAATGCATCCACTATTTCTTGGGCTACTTCTTTAAGCACTCTAGGATGCAGACCATCTGGCCCTGGGGATTTATCTGCCTTCAATCCCTTCAATTTACCTAACACCACTTCCCTACTAACATGTATTTCGCTCAGTTCCTCCATCCCACTGGACCCTCTGTCCCTTACTATTTCTGGAAGATTATTTATGTCCTCCTTAGTGAAGACAGAACCAAAGTAATTATTCAATTGGTCTGCCATGTCCTTGCTCCCCATAATCAATTCACCTGTTTCTGTCTGCAGGGGACCTACATTTGTCTTTACCAGTCTTTTCCTTTTTACATATCTATAAAAGCTTTTACAGTCCGTTTTTATGTTCCCTGCCAGTTTTCTCTCATAATCTTTTTTCCCCTTCCTAATTAAGCCCTTTGTCCTCCTCTGCTGAACTCTGAATTTCTCCCAGTCCTCAGGTGAGCCACTTTCTCTGGCTAATTTGTATGCTACTTCTTTGGAATTGATATTATCCCTAATTTCTCTTGTCAGCCATGGGTGCACTACCTTCCTTGATTTATTCTTTTGCCAAACTGGGATGAACAATTGTTGTAGTTCATCCATGCAACCTTTAAATGCTTGCCATTGCATATCCACCGTCAATCCTTTAAGTGTCATTTGCCAGTCTATCTTAGCTAATTCACGTCTCATACCTTCAAAGTTACCCCTCTTTAAGTTCAGAACCTTTGTTTCTGAATTAACTATGTCACTCTCCATCTTAATGAAGAATTCCACCATATTATGGTCACTCTTACCCAAGGGGCCTCTCACGACAAGATTGCTAATTAACCCTTCCTCATTGCTCAAAACCCAGTCCAGAATAGCCTGCTCTCTAGTTGGTTCCTCGACATGTTGGTTCAAAAAACCATCCCGCATACATTCCAAGAAATCCTCTTCCTCAGCACCTTTACCAGTTTGGTTCACCCAGTCTACATGTAGATTGAAGTCACCTATTATAACTGCTGTTCCTTTATTGCACACATTTCTAATTTCCTGTTTAATACCATCTCCGACCTCACCACTACTGTTAGGTGGCCTGTACACAACTCCCACCAGCGTCTTCTGCCCCCTGGTGTTACGCAGCTCTACCCATATCGATTCCACATCTTCCCGGCTTATGTCCTTCCTTTCTATTGCGTTAATCTCTTCTTTAACCAGCAACGCCACCCCACCTCCCCTTCCTTCATGTCTATCCCTCCTGAATATTGAATATTGAATTTTTTTCTGGGACTTCATAACTGTCTCTCCTAAAATCCCCTTGCTGCTTCAGGAAGCAATGTGTCAGGACCAGATCTCATTCCGTCTCTGAGAACAGCCAACCTTTCAAACGCTGACTTCAAGATAGCTTTTCTTAGAGAACTGTAATTTGGCTTTATACAAAGTCAGTTTATTCACAAAGTATCTGCTAAATTTGCCTATTAAGTTCTGCTGATCCCTAATTCCTACATCCCTACATCCCATCCCAAAGTTAAGGTGAAGAGCTGACGTAGCAATTTCAGGGAATTCTGGCTGCCGAGAAATATTGAAGGTAAAAAAGAAGGAAGTGTATATCATGTTCAGGGAGCTGGGTAAAAATGAAACCCTTAATAAATATTAAATGTTTAGATCCAGGCTTAAGAAGGAAATCAGGTGGGCAAAAAGGAGGTTTTTGATGGATTTGAAAGGCAGGGCTAAAGATAATCCGAAAAGTTCTTCAGATATATTAACAGTAAAAGGGTGTTTTAGGGAGAGACTAGGCCCTCTTAAAGATTATCAGGATCACCCATATGGGAAGCCACAAGAGATGGGTGAGATTTTTAATGTCTCTTTCTTTTTATTACATACTAAGAAGAATATCATTGATGTTAAAAAATTAGGGCAATACATAGTGAGGTCCAGGATCATATGGATGTATACTATGAGGAAGAAGGTGAGGCACTTTAAGGTGAGCAAGTCTGCAGTACACCTCTGGAACGTATAGGAGGCCAGAGAAGAAACAGAGGATCTTGTAGAGATCACAAACAAGAGAAAATCTGCAGATGATGGAAATCCAAGTAACAGACACAAAATGCTGGAGGAACTCAGCAGGCCAGGCAGCATCTACGGAAAAGAGTACAGTCGACGTATCGGGCTGAGAAAGTGAGGAAGTCATGTTGCAGTTATATGAAATCCTTGTCAGAACGCACTTGGAGTGTTGTGTGCAGTTCTGGTCACCTCATTATAGGAAGGAGAGTGGACCATAGGAGAAAAGGAAGGAGGAGGGGACCCAGGGGGTAATAATAGGCAGGCAAGAGTGAGGATAGAAATCGCTGGATTCAGATTGGTTTGATGCAGCAAGCAGAGGATGATGGCTGAAGGTTAATTCTCCAACTGGAGGTCTGTGAAGAGTAGGGCACCCCAGACTTCAGTTTTTAGATATAACTATACATGGATGATATTAAATTGGAGGGGCTTGTTGATGGTGAAGCAGATTACAATTAATTGCAAAGGGATCTTGATCAGTTAGGGTGATGGGCTGAGGACTGGCAAATTGATGGAAGTAAGATGATACATTTTGGACAGTCTAACTAAAATGGGACCTGGGAGTACGACTGCACGATTAGTGGAAAGCAGTTAGATGGGGGTGGTGAAGAAGACGTTTAGCATGCTAGCCTTCATCAGTCAAGGCACTGAGTTTAGGATAGGGCCCTTACGTTGCTGTTATTATGTCACTGTTGAGGTTGAACTTGGAATAGTGTGTGGAGTTTTGGTCGCTCTGTTACGTGAAAGACATTGTCAAGTTGGAGAGGGTCCAGAAGAGAATTATAAGGATGCTGCCTGGGCTGGAAGGCCTGAGTTATGGGAACTAGATCTTTGTTTCCTGGAGCACAAGAGAATGATGAGTAACCATATAGAGGTTTATAAAATCATGAGGGATGTGGATTAGATATACAGTCAGAGTCTTTTGCCCAGTATTGGGGAGTCCAAAGCCAGAGACACAGATACACGAAAACGGGGGAAAGATTTAAAAGAGATGTGAGGGTGGTGAGCAGCTGGAATGAGCTGACACAGGAAGAGGTCAAGGTGGGTGCAGTTGCAACATTTATGTGGCATTTGGATAGTTACATGGAGGGTAGGGGCTTGTAGGGGCATTTGGATAGTTACATGGAGGGTAGGGGCTTGTAGGGGCATTTGGATAGTTACATGGAGGGTAGGGGCTTGTAGGGGCATTTGGATAGTTACATGGAGGGTAGGGGCTTGGAGGCTTATGGTCTGTACTTAGGCAGCTGGGGCAGGCAGGAAGATGCTGTGGTCAGCACGGGCGAGTTGGGCCAAAAGGCCTGTTGCCATCCTATGTTACTCTACGACACCTTCCTATCAAAGATCTCTGTTCCCACAACTGTAGCCTCTGCCTCCACCAACGTGCTTATTGACTGGTCCTAGTCACCTAAAAGATCATCTGAAGCTGCCAGAATGACGAATGGAATGGATAATGCTCCACCCTCACCCTTGATAATAATGAGTTCACCACCACTTGCTGAACTGTGGGAGAACTGCCAGAGTTTCAGTGGGCCACTGAGTTAATCTTTATTAAAAAAGGAGCATTTGGAGCAAATATCAGATACTTTGACAAATAGGAGAATGAGCCACAGACAAGGCAATCACTGTTGTGAGCCTAGTCTGTTCAATCTGACCCTCTCAATCAACTCAACCTCTTTGAATCACTTCTCTGAATTCTATTTTTCCTGAGCTGTGCAATTTAGATATATTCCAGGTGTGTAATTGAGGTGGTGAAGGAGAATATGTCTTTGAAATATTAAATGATATTGCTGAAGCGTTTTCCCTTCCCTTTAACATCGAGGCGCTTCGAGATGTTTGAGGGGGTTGCAAATTTTCCTTGATTCTCCAAGACATTATCCCCTACCATGCCATGAGACCATAAGACAGAGGAGTAGAATTAGGCCACTTGTCCCATCACTAGTTGTTCCAACAGTAAATTAGGGCTGATTTATTTCCCATTCTCTTGCCTTCTCACCATAACCTTTGACACCTATACTGAGCAAGAACCTATCAACCTCTGGTTTAAATATACTCAATAACTTGGCCTCCAGGGGTGTCTGTGGCAAGGAATTCCACAGATTCATTACCCTTTGGCTGAAGACGCTCCTGTTTATCTCTGTTCTCATGGGATGTCCTTGGATTCTGAGACTGTCCCCTCTGGCCCTAGACTCTCCCACCGTAGGAAACATCCTTTCCAGTCCACTCTACGATGGCCTTTCAAAATTTGGTAACATTTGATGATATAGTGTATGTACCCTCAGTGGTCACTTTATTAGGCATACAGGTATGCCTGTACACCTGTACCTGTACCTGTACACCTGCTCATTAATGGAAATATCTAATCAATCAATCATGTGGCAGCAACTCAAAGCATAAAAGCATGCAGACATGGTCAAGGGGTTCAGTTGCTGGTCAGAGCAAACAGAAGAATGGGTAAGAAATGTGATCTAAGTGACTGGCTGTGGAATGATTGCTGGTGCCAGACGGGTTGGTTTGAGTATCTCAGAAACTGCTGATCTATGGATTTTTGCACAAAGCCATCCCTGGATTTCACAGAGAATGGTACAAAACACAAAAACAAAAAAATCCAATCCAGTGAGTGGCAGTATTATGGGCAAAAATGAATTGTTAATGAGAGGTCAGAGGAGAATGGCCAGACTGGTTCCAGCTGACGGGAAGGTGACAGTAACTCAAATAACCACACGCTACAACAGTGGTGTGCAGAAGAGAATGTCTAATTGCACAACACATCAAACCTTGCAGTGGATGGGCTACAGCAGCAGAAGACCATGAACATATTGTGTACTCAGTGGCCACTTTATTAGGTACAGGGGGTAACTAATAAAGTGGCCACTGGGTGTATATTCCAAATGCAAACCATTAAAATAAAGCTCCTTCATGGGTAATGACCTCAAATTTGCCTCAAAATCCATAATTGTTCTCTTTGAGTTGAAGGGCATGTCAATCAGCACCACCTCCTCTAGACCTAAGAATGATGGCTTGTTAGTGCAGGGAATTGTAAAAATGTGGCCTGTAAAATCTAATCCTGAGAGTTCAAAGTTTATTTGTAATTTTTCATCTACCTCATTGAGATGTTTAAGTGGAATTGTTCAGGTCACTGCTGTTGTCCTGACCAGGGGAATGAGGGCCATCTATTTATTGCAGAGAAACTGCACTGGTGATAAAACTTGTGCTGGCATCGAATCAATCACAGCAACCTGTCCTTTTTGTGCAAAGAGCTGCACATTAAACCATGATGGTCACAGGTTTTAACCAGCATTGATTCTTTTATCATCGTCAAAGAATATAGAGCACTAAGTACAGAAAAAATTCCAGAGAATAACTATTCAGAATTTGAAAAAGAAAGTCTATAACTTTCAAAGGTTTTTCAGACTTTCAAATCTACGTATCTTCATGCTGCTTCTAGCTGTGATTCCACTGGTCATTGTTTGGAAGGAATCTCACGAATACCATAAATTTACAGGGATCACAGATCAGCACAGTGAACAGTCGGTAAGGCCGTTTCCGCGCACTGGCTCTGACTTATCCTGGCTGCTGTTATGTAGCTTGCATCTTCTCCATGTGATCACGCGGGCTTTCCCCAGGAGCGCTCATTTCCTAACCAATCTCAAAGATGCGCTTGAAGGCTAATTGTTGACTGTAAATTGCCTCGAGTGTAAATAGGAAGAACAACAGAGCCAAAGGGGGAGTTGATGAGCACATGTGAGAGATACTGTAATGAGCAGAACTATAACGAGCACAATATAGTTTATAATTGTCACGTGTACCAAGGTACAGTGAAAAACTTTGTTTAGCATGCCATTCATGTAGATTATTTCATTGCAACGCTGCAATGGGCAATACAAGGGACAACAATAATAGAATGCAGAAAATTGTTACAGGGAAAATACAGAGAAGGCAGATAGTAAGGTGGAAGTAAATTGTGAGATTCCTAATATACTAAGAATCCACCTTAATTGTATTAGTGAACTGTTCAGTAGTCTTATAATATTGGGGTAGATGCTGTCCTTGAGCCTGGTGGTACATGCTTGCAGGCTTTTGTCTCTACTGCCTGATGGGAGGGGGCAGAAGGGAGAATGTTTAAAGAGGGTGGAGGTTTTAATTTGGTTTATCGAGGCAGTGATAATTGTAGACAGAGTCCTTGGGGTGGAGGGAGGAGGCTGGTTTCTGTAATGTGACAAGTGTAGGTAAAATGGGACAGATGGGATTGTTCTGCTGGTCACTAGTATGTCTATGATAGGTTGAATGGCCTCCTTGTGTGTTTTTAAGTGTATAGATTACTGTTATATTTGTGTTAAATATTGCAACAAGAAAAACCTCTTAAGATTTTCCCCAACTTCTCTACAATTCAGGCACCCCAACATAATTACGTCACTGTCTTCCTTTCACTGTTTAAACCTCTGCTGTATCTATTAAATTTAACGTGTGTTTATTTTTATGCCAATTTCCTGTGTCTGGATTTAAGTGGCAGGGCTCTGGGAGAGTGTTTTTAGATAGGTTTCCTTGAATAAATCTGAATATGCGATGATATTAAGTGTACCCATTCTAGGCAAAACCTTAAGTCTTAAAAGTTCTAAATATCCACTAAAACCCTCACTTTCAGGGGAATCAGAATCAGATTCAAGTTTAATATCATCGGTATATATCGTGAAATTTGTTAACTTTGCAGCAAACAGTAGAATGCATTACATGATAATATAAGAAAAAAAACCCCTGAATGACAGTAAGTGTATATTCAGTGTCTATAAAATGTATTCACCCCCTTGGAAGTTTTATTGTTTTACAACATTGAATCACAGTGGATTTAATTTCGCAGTGGTCAACAGAAAAAGACTCTTTCGCGTCAAAGTGAAAACAGATCTCTACAAAGCAATCTGAATTAATTACAAATATAAAATACAAAATAATATATTGCATAAGTATTCACCCACTTCAATTCAGTATTTAGTAGATGCACCTTTGGCAGCAATTACAGCCTTGAGTCTGTGTGGATAGGTCTCTATCAGGTTTGCACATCTAGAGACTGCAATTTTTCACCATTCTTCTTTACAAAACTGCTCAAGCTCTGTCAGATTGCATAGGGATCGTGAGTGAACGGCCCTTTTCAAATCCAGTCACAACTTCTCAATTGGATTGAGGTCTGGACTCTGACTTGGTCATTCCAGGACATTAGCTGTTGTTTTTAAGCCATTCCTGTGTAGCTTTGGCTTTATGCTAGGGGTCATTGTCTTTCTGGAAAAAAAATCTTCTCCCAAGTTGCAGTTCTCTTTTAGACTGTATCAGGTTTTCCTCCAGGATTTCCCTGTATTTTTCTGCATTAATTTACCCTTGACTTTCACAAGCCTTCCAGAGCTGCTGTAGTGAAGCATCCTCGCAGCATGATGCAGCCACCACCATGCTTCACGGTAGGGATGTGTGTTTTTGATGATGTGCGGTGTTTGGCTTACACGGAATGAGGCATTTATTCTGATGGCTAAAAAGCAGAATTTTGCTTTCATCAGACTATAGAATCTTCCAGCTGAGTTCAGAGATTCCCACATGCCTTCTGGCAAACTCTAGCAGATTTCATATGAGTTTTCTCAGCAGTGGCTTCTCTTTGCCACTCTCCCATAAAGCTGTGACTGGTGAGGCACCCAGGCAACTGTTGTCTGTGCAGTCTCTCCCACCTCAGCTTGTTACTGAAGCTTGTAACTCCTCCAGAGTTGTCATAGGTCTCTTGGTGGCCTCCCTCACTAGTCCTCTTCTTTCATGGTCACTCAGTTTTTGAGGACGTCCTGCTCCAGGCAAATTTACAGCTGTGCCATATTCTTTCCATCACTTATTGGTTGACTGAACTGTACTCCGAGGGATATTCAGTGACTTGGACATTTTCTTGTATCCATCCCTTGACTTGTGCTTTTCAATAACTTTTTTGCATAGTTGCTTAGAGTGCTCCTTTGTCTTCATGGTGTAGTTTTTGCCAGAATATTGACTCACCAGCAGTTGGACCTTCCAGATACAGATATATTTTTACTACAATCAATTGAAACACTTTGACTGCACATATGTGATCTCTATTTAACTATTTATGCTTTCTAAAACTAATTGGCTTCACCAGTGAAGATTTGGTGTCTCATATTAAAGGAGGTGAATACTTATGGAATCAATTATTTTGTGTTTTGTATTTATAATTAATTTAGATCACTTTGCAGAGATCTGTTTTCACTTTGAAACAAAAGTATCTTTTTCTGTTGGTCTGTGTCAAAAAAAAGCCAAATTAAATCCACTGTGATTCAATGTTGTAAAACAATAAAATATGAAACCTTCCAACAGGAGTGAATACTTTTTATAGGCACTGTATATTAAATGGTTAAGTTAAATAAGTAGTACAAATTTTTTTTTATATGAGGTAGTGTTCATGGGTTCAATGTCCATTCAGAAATCGAATGGCAGTGGGGAAAAGCTAGTCCTGAATCACTGAGTGTGTGCCTTCAGTCTCCTGTACCTCCTTCCTGATGCCAGCAATGAGAACAAGGCATATTCTGAACAGTGGGGTCCTACTGATGGACACTGTCTTTTTGAGGCACCGCTCCTTGAAGATGTCTTGGATAAGACAGAAGCTGACTAATGATGGAGCTGACTAATCTTACAACTTCCTACAGCTCCTTTTGATCCTGTGTAGCAGCCCCCCCCCCCCGCCCAGCCCCCATTACCAGACGTAGCTAAATGCTCTCCACGGTGCATCTGTAGAAATTTGCAAGCGTTTTAAGTGACATACCAAATTTGCTCCAACTCCTAATGAAAAGTAGCCACTGTTTTGCCTTCCTTATAACTGCATCGATATGCTGGGACCAAGTTAGGTCCTCAGAGATATCGACACCCAGGAACTTGAAATAGCTCACTCTCTCCACTTCTGGTCCCTCTATGAGGACTGGTGTGGGTTTCCTCGTCTTACCCTTTCTGATGTCTACAATCAGCTCTTTGGTGTTACTGACCGTTGAGTGCAAGTTTGTTGCTGCAGCACCTCTCAGTTAGCTGGTGTATCTCAGTCCAGGATGCCCTCTTGTTATCATCTGAGATTCTGCCAACAATGGTTATATCATCAGCAAAATTATATGTAGCATTTGAGCTGTGCCTTGCCACAGCTAGTCTAGACAGAGTAGAACAGTGAGCTAAGCACACATCCCTGAGGTGTGTCTGTTTTGATTGTCAGCGAGGTGGAGATGTTATTTCCAATCATCACAGATTGTGGTCTTCCAGTTAGGAAGTCGAGGATCCAGTTGCTCCCGCTGTAGGACTGAAGGAATGATGTGTTAAATGCTGAGCTATAGTCAATAAACAGCATCCTGACCTAGGTAGTTGTCTTGTCCAGGTGATCCAAGGCTGCGTGGAGAGCCAGTGAGATCACATCCACCATAGACCTATTGTGGCGATAGACAAATTGCAGTGGGTCCAAGCCCTTGCTGAGGCAGGAGTTGATTCTAGCCATAACCAACCTCTCAAAGCACTGTATTAACTTCCATTTCAAGACTGACTTACTTAACTAGCTTAATCTCTTTTCCAAAGGGGTTTTGCTGTCATTGAACAGAGTGTTCTGTCTCCCTACCAGGCAAGATATCAAAGATCAACTTCATTCGCCATATACATTGACTGTATTAGGAATTTGCCGTAGTATGTTGGGCATGCAACAAAAACAATAACATTTTACAATTATAAAGAATAAAGAATTATACAAAAAATAGACGCAGTGGTCGCTTTATTAGGTGCTTACATTAACGAGCAGGTGTGGAGGTGAATGTTATATTGGTTACTGAGTGTATATAAATAAAAAGAAACCTTCTTGTCAGCTTGAACCAGTCTGCCCCTTCTCCTCTGAATGAGGTGCTTTCCCCCACAAAACTGCTGTTCATACTATTCTCAGCAAAATCTAGAACAGATTGTCGCAACCTTTTTTTATGCCACGGACCAATACCATTAATCAACAACAGATTGTCGCCACCTTTTTTATGGCATGGACCAATATCATTAAGCCAGGGGTCCGTGGGCCCCGGGTTGTGAACCCATGCTCCAGAAACTATTGTCCATGAAAATCCCAGGAGATCAGCAGTTTCTGTGGTAATCAAACCAGCTGTCTTGCACCAAAGATCATTGAAAATCAAAATCAGGTTTAATATCATGCCAGTAATATTTATGTCATGAAATTTGTTGTTATGCAGCAGCAGTACATAATTTTAAAAATATATCTATTTATTTATTTAAAAAGTCAAATTAAATAAATAGTGCAAAAAGAGAATTAAAAAAGTAGTGAGGTAGTGCTCATGGGTTCAATGTCCATTCAGAAATCAGATGGCAGAGGGGAAGAAGCTGTTCCTGTTAAGGATCCGGCCTGAACACTGGGTCGAAGGGCCTCTGCTGGTAGCTCTGGATCACGACAGTCTTTAATTTCTGTTTTCTTTCACCTGGCCATGTGGGTTCTGGCCCAGCCCCTTTCCTTTCTTGGACTTCCTCCAATTACCTGCTTGTCTCCTCATTTGCACCCAGTTGTTTCTAATTTTCACTCATTACCCTGTCCATTTAAACCCTGCCTTGACTAGTATTCTCTGCTATTTTGTCCCAGTTCTGACCTGTGTCGTTCCAGCCTGTCATTGTGACTTCTACCAACTGATTTTTGCCTGATTCTGTGTTTTGGACTTTGCCTGTTCTTGGACCTGATTTTGCCTGTGCGTGCTGGATTGTCTGCCCTTGCCTGACTGCCTTTCCTGGTAAGACCTCTGCCTGCCATTTTGGATTTGTGCCTGCCTTCTGTTTTTGAAAGACTGCTGCCTTTGTGCTCCCTAATAATCCTGGTGAAATAGTATTCATTGGTCTGCACTTGAGTCCTGCCGAAACCTGATAGAACCTGACAGTTCCTGAATCATTGAGTGTGTGCCTTCAGGCTCCTATATCTCCTCCATGATGGTAACAATGAGAAGAGGGCACATTCTGGGTGATGTGTGTGCACATAATAAACAACATCTGTTCCTAGTGGACAATGCAGGCACTTCGCACTAGACTCGGAACTGATAAAGGTGACTTGGTTGCACACTCATTCTTGAACAAAGTTTAGTCATAAAATTTTCCAGCGTTTTACCCATGCTAAGTTTGTTTTTATTAAGAACAAAAATAACATGATGTTAGAAGCTGGTGTGAGGTCTAAACACAGAGTAAATGAATATCATGAGCAACTAAGAAATAGACGTTAGTTCAGATGGGAGAGAATGGCTCGTGAGGCAAATTAAGAGTAATTCTGGTGAGAGGCTGAAAATTCCAGTCATGCATAAACTAAGTCCTCCTGCACCTATACAGTTCAGTGGCAATCTAACTGATAACTGGGAACACTTCAAACAGTATTCAATATATATTCAGTGGCTAGCAGAGTGGGAGGGACTGATGAAAAATTGAAAGTGTCTATTTTTCTACATGTAATTGGTGATGATGCTTTGGACATTTATAACAGCTTTCAAATTGATGAGACAGCCTTTATATCGGACACTCTGATAACAAAATTTACGGAGTATTTTGTCCCAAGTAAAAAAATTATGATTGAGAGATATTTCTTTTACTGTGACCAGAAACAAGGTGTTAGCTTTGACCAAGCTTCACACACTGTGGAAGTCCTGTGAGTTTGGAGGTTTGAGAGACTTACCAGTTAGTGACAAATGAGTTTGCAGAATCTTGGGTAATGGGCTCAGTGAAAGATTGCTCCATGAAAAATATTTGATGCTGGGAAAGGCGGTGAATATGTGTAGGGCAGCGGAGACCACACAGGCACAAGCTAAGGTGCTGCACAAGACAGACACATCAGCGCATGCTGTGTAAACAAAGGAGCACTGCGCAATGCAGTTCCCAAAATGATAGAACAGCAAAGAGGTGGGCTCAAACAGCAAATGTGGAGATGGGCATGTTCCTAAGATGTTTCCTGCTTGTGGAAAGTCCTGCAGTAATTGTGTGAAGAGTCATTTTACAAAGTGCTGCAAAACTGGCACTCTCAAGAGAAAGGTAGGCACAGTTGCTGAGGAAATGGAGTCTTTGAGGATTCTCTACAGACTGCTGGTGTTGGTAAAACAGAATGGATTGTCCCAGTGACTGTGAATGAGACAGTAATTCCATTCAGGCCTGACACCGGAGCCCAGGTGAATCTACTGTCCATGGATGATGACAAGACTTTCAAAGTAAAGAGCAAGATTTACCCAGTGAAGTTAAGTGAGACAGGTTATACTGGACAGAACATTCCAGTAAAAAGGGGCTGTATAGTGACCTTCAAGCACAAGGGATAGCTCTTAAAGGCATAGCTAATAATTGTAAAAAAAGAGTACAGTACTGCCAATATTAGGTCTGTGTGCATGTGACAAGCTCGGCCTGTAAAGTGTTTTTGTAGTGGCTTCACAGTCCAAAAATGAACACACTTCACTCATGGAAGAGTACACAGACATCTTTGAGGGGCTCAGATGCTAGCCTGGTGTACACAAATTTCATGTAGATAAGATGGTAGCCACTGTCAACCATGTAGGAAAGTTCCACTTGTACTGTAGGAAAGTTCCATTTGTACTTCGTGACAAACTTAAACAAGAACTAGCACATATGGATTGGATAAATGTCAGAAAATTGAAATACAAATTTGGTGAGCTCACTGGTCATTGTGCAAAAGTAAAATGGAACATTACAGACATGTCTAGACCCAGGAGATCTTAGTAAATCCATCAAGAGAGAGCATTTTAAATTGCACAGAGGGGAGAAGATCATGTCCTAGTTTGCAGGTACCAAGTGATGTAGCAAACTTGATGCGTCGTCTGGGTTTTGACAGTTGAAGCTTGATGAGGCTCATGTACTCTTAAAATAACACAGGAAATACTGCTTTCTTGGCTTACCATCTGGGATTCTCTCCACACCAGAAGTCTTCCATAAAACTATGCATGTGATCTTTGAGGGCATATGTGGTATCAAAACCATGACAGATGGCATCATTGTTTGGGGTCCACCGAGGATAAACATGATGCACAACTGAGACAGGGGCTTGATGTGACATGAAATGCCAGTTAGAAATTGTATAATGAGAAATGTGAGCTTGGGGTTAAAACACTGACTTTCATAGCGGGGGATTGGTGGGAGGATGTTGTATCGGAAGAGGGAGCGAAGCCAAGAAAAATGTCAGCCATTGAAAACATGGAGAGGCCCCAAAACAAGAAAGGGTTGAGACGTTTCTGGGGATGGTGACTTACTTGGCTAAGTTCATCCCTCGACTGTCCACCACTTAGGTCACTCCTTGAGTAGTAAAATGAATGTATTTGGTCTCACGAGCAAGAAGAGTGTTTCCAGTGGCTGAAAGGAGACCTAACTGAAGAGCCCATGCTGAAGTTTTATGATCCAGAAAAGAGGACGAGGATCTTGGCTGATGCGTCCCGGCAAGGCCTTGGAGCAGCACTACTGCAGCAGCATCATGACACATGGCAACCTGTGGTCTATGCATCAAGGGCTTTAACAAGTGCGGAAGCCAACTATGCACAGATAGAGAAAGAGCATCTCGCTAGCACATATGCATGTGAAAATTTCCATCACTATCTCTGGACAAGCTTTTGATGTGGAGTCAGACCATAAACCAACGATCTTAAATGTGTCCAAACCACTGAAAGATTGTCCCATGAGGGTAAAGTGCTTGATAAAGCAGAAATACGATATGAAGATGATCCACATGCCGGTAAAATATGTTCAATGTTGATGAGTTATCTTGATAAGTCAACAAGAAAGAAAAGAGTGGCCAAGAGATTAATGCTGATATACAAGCATATGATGACATGATTGTCACCTCTATTCCAGCATCTCTCGATAGCACAGAAGATTAGGAAAACAGCAGGGACAGATGAAACAATGAAAGTACTCAAAGCTACGGTACAGAAAGGATGGCCGGCAGCTAAGAATGACTGTCGAATATATATTTGGGATCACTGGGCATGCAGAGCTGGAGTGTCAGTAGTGGGGAAACAGGTTTGAGATTCCAGTATTGCTACACAAGGAAATAATGCAAATGATTCTCAAAGGGCATGTTAGTGTGGAAAAGTGTAAACATAGAGCTCATGAAGTGATGTACTAGCCAAGAGTGAATGAAGACATGAGCCAAACTACTGCTTTATGTGAAATATGCCTTACCTACAGACCAAAACAGCAAGAAGAACTGCTTACACCACACCCTGTACCAGACAGGATGTACCAAGTTGGAGTGGATTTGTTTGATTTCAATGGGAAGAGTCATTTTATTGTAACAGACTACTTTTCCAATTACCCAGAGGTTGCAACATCCTGCAAAGCCTTTACCACCTTCCTGAAAATCTGTGTTTGCGAGGCTTGGAGTTCCATGTGAAATGGCCCACAAATTTCGAGCTGTGAATTTGAGCCCTTTGCCAAATTCTTGAAGCCCACATCACCCAAAATCTAATGGCCTAGCAGAGAGTTTGGTCAAGGTAGTAAAGGACCTCATGAAGAAAGTGCAAGTTGGACAAGATGATTTCCACAAAAATCTGATTTTACAGACTGGCCTTTCACCAGCCTAAATGCTGACGGGTCGATGCATACACTAACCTTCAAGTACACAAAAACCTGTTGACACCTGGAGGAGCACATAAAAGGGAAGGAGAAACAGAAACACTATTCATGACAAGACTGTGAAAAGCCTACCGGTCTCAAAGCCTGGAGATCAAGTGCAAATCTGAGCCTGATTCCAGCATACGGTTTATGCAAGAGGAAGTGGCTCCACATTCAGACAGTGAGAAACACCTCTGAGACGAAACGGTGTAAATTTACAACCACAAGCTCCAGCCATAGCTGTGACACATCACCTGTCAGTACAACAAAGGGGCCAGCAGATGTAAAAAGTGAAGATGTTAGACCATATGACCATAAGATACAAGAGCAGAATTAGGCCATTTGGCCCATCAAGTCTGCTCCACCATTTCATCACGGCTGATCCAATTTTCCTCTCGGCTCCAATCTCCTGCCTTCTCCCCGTATCCCTTCATGCCCTGACCAATCAAGAATCTATGAACTTCTGCCCTAAATATAGATTAAGACTTGCTTTCCACAGCTGCCTGTAGCAAAGAATTCCACAGATTCACAACTGTATGGCTAAAGGAATTTCTCCACATCTCTATTCTAAAAGGATGCCCCTCTATTCTGAGGCTGTGTCCTCTGGATTTAGACTCTCCCACCATAGGAATGGTCTTTCATCATTCGATAGGTTTTAATGAGGTCACCCCTCATTCTTCTGAATTCTAGTGAATACAGGCCCAGAGGCATCAAAAGCTCTTCCTTTGACAAGCCATTCAATTCTGGAATCATTTTTGTGAATCTCCTTTGAACCCTCTCCAGCTTCAGCACACCTGTTCTAAGATAGGAGCACAAACCTGCTCACAATACTCCAAGTGAAGCCTCACAGGTGCTTTATAAAGTTTCAACATTACATTCTTAGTTTTATATTCTAGTCCTCTTGAAATGAATGCTAACATTGCATTTGCCTTCCTCATCACAGACTCAACCTGCAAATTAACCTTTAGGGAATCCTCCCAAATCCCTTTGAACCTAGGTTTTTGTATTTTCTCTCCATTTAGAAAATAGTCAACCATTTCATTTCCCCTACCAAAGAGCATGACCATACACTTCCTGAGACCATCTAGTGTTCTTTGCCCATTTTCCTAATCTTTAAGTCCTTCCATGATCTCTCTACTTCGAAACTACCTGCCCCTCCACCTATCTTCATATTGTCTGCAAACATTGCAACAAAGCCTTCAATTTCATCATGCAAATCATTAACATATAACGTAAAAAGAATCCGCCTCAACACAGACCCCTGTGGAACACCACTAGTCGCTGACAACCGGTCAAAAAAGGCTCCCTTTATTCCCCCTCTTTACCTCCTGCCAATTAGCCACTGCTCTCTCCATGCTAGAAACTTTCCTGTAATACCATGGGCTTGCAGCTTGTTAAGTAGCCTTCTAAGACTGTAAGAACTTCTAAGACTGTAAGAACTTCTAAGACTGTAAGAACTTCTAAGACTAAGAAGTAAGAGCAGGAGTAGGCCATCTGGCCTGTCAAGCCTGCTCGGCCATTCAATAAGATCATGACTGATCTGGCCATGGACTCATCTCCACCTACCTGCCTTTTCCCCATAACCCTTAATTCCCTTACTATTCAAAAATCTATTCAATCTTGTCTTAAGTATATTTACTGAGGAGCCTCCATTAGCATAGAATTCCACAAATTCACCACTCTTTGGGAAAAGCAGTTCCTTCTCATCTCCTTCTGAAATTTACTCCCCCAGATCTTGAGTTCTAGTCTCACCTACCAGTGGAAACAACTTTTCTGCCTCTACCTTAGCTATCCTTTTCATAATTTTATGTTTCTTTCAGTCCTCTCACCCTTCTGAATTCCAATGACAGCAGTCCCAGGTGACTCAATCTTCCCTCATTTCTAGAATCAGCCTGGTGAACCTCTTCTGCAATGCCTCCAAAGCAAGCAAGGAGACCAGAACTGCACACAGTACTCGATGTGGTCTCACCAGTACCCTGTACAGTTGCAGCATAACCTCCCTGCTCTTAAATGCAACCCCACTAGCAATGAAGGCCAAAATTCCATTTATCTACTTGATAGCCCACTGCACTTGCAAACCAACAAGCACTCCCAAGTCCTTTACCATTTTTTACCATTTAAATAATTATTTGATCTTTCATTTTTCCTTCCAAAGTGGATGATCTCACATTTACCAACATTGTACTCCATCTGCCAGATCCTTGCCAACTCATTTAACCTATGCATATCTCTGCAGATTCTCCATATCCTCTACACAGTTTGCTTTTCCACTCAATTTAGTGTCATCAGCAAACTTAGATACACTACACTTGGTCCCCTCTTCCAGATCGTTAATGTATATCGTGAACAGTTGCAGGCCAAGCACAACCCCGGTGGCACACCACTTGCCACTGATTGCCAAACAAAGAAACACCCAATTATCCCAACTCTTTGCTTTCTATTAGTTAACCAATCCTCTATCCTTGCTAATATATCACCCCCAACTCTATGCATCCTTGTCTATGGATAAGTCTTTTATGTGGCACTTTATTGAACGCCTTTTGGAAATCCAAGTAAATAATCTCCATCTGTTCCCCTCTATTTACTGCGCTTGTTATCCACAAAGAACTCCAGTATGTTTGTAAAACAGGACCTGCCTTTGCTGAATCCATGCTACATTTGCATGATGGATCTATTTTTGTCCAGATGCCTCAGTATTTCTTTAATGATAGCTTCAGGCATTTTCCCAGCTGCAGATGTTGTTGAGCATAATTCTCAGGAAGTACTCATGTTGAGCAGAGTTCTCAAAGATAGAAATGCTAACACAGCAAATGAAAGGAATACATCTGTGGAAACAAATAACAGACTGAAAAGGATCATCAAGCCACCTCAGAGACTGAATGAAAGTTGTTAAGTGAATAAAGTACTCTGTGCTCATTACGACTGAAGTTAATGTAGATATTTTTTGGAAAGGATTATTGCTCCTTGGAGGTTTATGAGGATGTAGTATCATGTTTTTCTTTAAAGGGGGAAAATGTGTTATGCTTGCACATAATAAAGAACTGCAGTTCCCAGTGGGCAACGTGGGCAGTTCAACCTGGAACCAGAAGTGATGATGGTGAGCTGGAGTGTTCTAAATAAAATGTTCTAGTGTTTTACCCACACTAAGTTTGTATTTGTTAAGAGCAAACATAACAATGGGGGTCCTTAATGATAGAGGCTGCCTTTTTGCAGCATCGCTCCTTGAAGATATCCTAAGTGCTGAGGCAACTAGTGCTCATGATGGAACGAACTAGTTCACAACTTTCTGCAGCTTATTTCAATCCTGTGCAGTGTCCCCCATTACCAGATGGTGATGTAGCCTGTTAGAATACTCTCCATGGTATGTCTGCATTAATTTGGAAGTGTCTTTGGTGACCTAGCAAATCTCTTCAAACTCCGAATGAAATGTAGCTGCTGTCATGCCTTTGTATTGATATACTGGGCACAGGATAGATCCTCAGATGTTAACACCCAAGAACTTGAAATTGCTCACCCTTTCCACTTCTGATCCCTCGGGGTGGGGGGGGGGTGTGTGGTCCACAATCAATTATTTGGTCTTAGTGATGTTGAGTGCAAGATTGTTGCTGTGACATCAATCAACCAGTTGATCTACCTTGCTCCTGTACCCTTTTTCATCACCATCTGAAATTCTGCCGACAATAGTTGTCATCAGCAACTTTATAGATGCCATTTGAGCTGTGCCTAGCCAGACAGTTATGGGTGTAGAGAGAGTAGAGCAGTGGGTTAAGCGCACATCCCTGTGGGGTGTCTGTGTGGATTGTCAGTGAGGTGGAGATGTTATTTCCAATCCCCACTGACTGTGGTCTCCCAGTTAGCAAGTCGAGGATCCAGATTCAAAGGGAGGTACCGAGGCCCAGGTTCTGGTGTTTTTTGATCAGAACTGTAGGAATAATTGTGTTAATTGCTGATCTGTAGTCAATAAGCAGCAGCCTGACGTGAGTATTAGTATTGTCCAGGTGATCCTTGTATCATTGTATCAATATTGCATCATTTCTTAATGCATGCATTACTAAATGACAATAAACGAGGTCTGCATGTCCTCATAATCTAATCTAATCCAAGGCCCTGTGAAGAGCCAGTGAAATTGCATTCACGGTAGAACTATTGTGAAAAGCAAATTGCAGTGGGTGCAGTCCCTTGCTTAGGAAGTTGATTCTAGCCCTAACCAACTGTTTAAAACATTCCATCACTGTAGATGCAAGTGCTACTGGATGATGGTCATTAAGATAGTGCACCCTACCCTTCATGGGCACTGGGATACTTACTGCCCTTTTGAAGTAGGTGGGAACTTCTGATTTGAGCAATGAGAGAAGTGTCTGAACAAATTGGCACAGATTTTCAGAGCCCTACCTGGTCCACCATCGGGGCCTGTCACCCTGCAAGAGTTCACCCTCTTGAAATGCAGAAAAGGCATTGAGGTCATCTGGGGATGAAGCATCACTGCCATTCATGATGCTAGGTTTCGCTTTGTAGGACATGTATGAGAAGTGTACTGTATCTGCATGCGTGTGCATACGTACGCGCGCATGTACACAGTATGTGGGTAAGTGTGCATGTGTATATTTGTTTGCCATGAAAGATGCATGTATGTATGGATACTTCAAAACTGCCATGAGTTTTGCCTTTGCCTGCTGGATTTTGAAAAGTCACAACATTTACCCTGGCTGCACTGTGATACAGTCTCTCGCAGCCTGGTTTCTAGGTCAGTAACCAGGATTCCACTCCCTTGCAGCGCAGACCCTGCGGCTGCCTCCAGCTGAGCTTGATTAGAACATGGAACAGTACAGGACCTTTGGCCCACAATGATGTGCCACAATAACACAAGAACATAAGAAATAGAAGCAGGAGTAGGCCATCTGGCCTGTTGTTCCTGCTCTGCCATTCACTAAGATCATGAGCAATCTGGCTCTGGACTCAGCTCCACCTACCTGTCTTTTCCTCATGACCTGTATTTCCCCCGCTGTGCAAAAATCCTTTTAGCAGTTTCTCCTCTTTTCCATCCTAAATCAATTCCTCTGAATCTCAAGGCTATGTCTCTGGCTCTGGATTCATTTACCAGTGGAAACAACGAGTCCCAGGCAAAGTAATCTGTCACCATAGGCTAATACTTAACCGACTCCACAGTCAATCCAACCCTTCCCCCTACACTGACCATTAACTCTCAATTTTTTTCTTGCATCCCCCTGCCTATCTAAGGGTCTCCAATTCCCTATTGCACCAGCCTCTACCATCACCCTTTGCAGTATATTACAGATACTTGCTGTTCTCTGTGCAAAAAAAAACCTCTGACATCTCCCCTAAATTTTCTTCCACTCACCTTAAACACATACCCTCTGGTATTGACTGTTGCATCCCTCTCCCCAGGGAAAGAGCTGTGACCCACTCAACAAAATCCCAGCTGGTACAAAGCACAGCAGATATGAAGGCAAAAAGTCCCTTGCCTGCCCCTACCTCATCCACACATGCTATGTTCTTTTGAGTTTGCAAGTACAAATGCAAACCTATGGTCTGAAGATGAGGAAAAATGCATTGAGCATTAATCTTTTGTTGTGACATTTATCCTGCCCTGATAAGAACTACTTTCTATTTGAGCAGGGAGTGATTGAAGCTTGAAATTCAGCCTGTTCAGATAACAATGGGAGTCTCAAATCAGGTTGACTGCAACCCCCAAATGTTATTTGAACGTGCACTGCACGAAGTATTGTTCATTATGGAGCATAAGAGACGTGCTTTCAGCAGAGCTCTTGAAATTATCAGGCGATATGTTTCATGTTTTGCACAATTACAAGCCCTAATCCATCATATCAGCATCTTCCTTCCTGCTGCTCAATGATTTTAAGTTTTAACTCTTTAAGCACTGGTTTTGACTTTCATTGGTGTCTGAGCACTGAGTGAGAGGACCAGTTTGCTATCTCAGAATTCAGGGAATGCAACTCAAATGGAGGTGCCGACTTTTTGATGAACCTTAGTCCTTTTTCTTGCACATGGGTCTATTTATGAAACAAATATAGTGTGCTTTATCTCCTTTGGTATTTATAGGACAATATTTATCCTTGACTAACCTTATTAAAATGCAGGAGTTGCAACAGATTGCTAATGCTGGAATTTGGAACAACAAATAATCTGGATGAATTCAGCGGGTTGTGTAGCATTTGTGGGAGGAATATTAATTGTCAAGGTTTTGGGTCAAATTCTTGCAAAAAACAGATTATTGAGATAATATCCTATTTCTGTGCTTAGGGACTTGTGTCCAAATTGGTTGCCTGGTTACATCACTACCCGCAGAGCACTAGAGGACATCCTGAAAAGGAGGTGGGCGACAAGTTTAGAAATGTCAGTCTGTCTTCTCCTTGACTTTCATCAATGACTGCTCTTGCTATCTTGAATGCTCCTGAAAGTGTGTGGGAGAGAACCGCCCTTGTTCTAAATTCTGAACCTCACTCAGAGATAGATGTGATGGTAAAACGCCCCTGCAGTGGTAAGGGTTAGACGGGGGGGGGGGGGGTGTTATTCTCAGGTTCGGAGGAGGTTTGACAGAGGTAGACAGGACATCAGAATATTGTACTTGGAAAGCACTGTGATTGAATGAATCATGGCCTGGTATGGAAATTCCAGTGTAGATGAAGACAAGAGGCTATGCTAAGTGGTGAGCTCAGCCAGTTCCGCCGCGAGCACTGCCCTCTCTGCCATCAAGGACATCTATTGGATGTGATGTCTCAGGAAGGTGACACTCATCATTAATGACCCCCACCTTTCAGGCCATTCCCTCTTCTCATCAGTGTCTACAGGCATGAGGTACAGGAGCCCAAAGACCCACATCTCACCGTTCAAAAACAGCTTCTTCCCCACTGCTGTCAAGTTGTGAGCAGAGCTGAAAAAAAACCCTAATTCCATTCTAGAAAATATTTTCCTCATCCTGCACTAAGATTGTTATGTTATTTACTTTTTGCTTTTTGTGTCATGTAGTTTATATATAATTTATGTTAATTTAAATTTACATAATTTATGCCTGTTGTATCTGTAATGAACACTGCTGCTGCTCCTGTAATAAGCTAATTTCTGTGAGATTTAAACCTGGATTGGTATGTCCATGAAGCACTTATATGCTTCAATGTGAACGTGAATTGTATGTAGTTCTGGTTGCCCAGCTAAAGGAGGGATATCATTGAACTGGAAATGATGCAGGAAGGACTCAAGGGTGTTGCTGGGACAGGATAGCCTGAGTTATAATGAGAGGTTGGATAGTCTGAGAATGTTTTACCTGAAATGAAGGAGGTCAATGTGTCACCTTATAAAATTATGAGGGGCATAGATAAGGTTAATAGTCAGTCTTTCACCTGGGAAAGGGTTGTTAGATTAAGTCAGTTTAATGTTGTCACAGGTGTTCATACCCAGAGTAAAAATGCCACAAAAGTGAGCTTTCTGAGCAGCATGTTACAAGATGAGGACAGTGATATGTTAACAAACTTATGTTAATGTAAATCATACATAACTTTCACATATGCAAAGTGAACAACAAGACTGAGGTCGCGGTAAGCTTCTTCAGATTAGTTGATGAACCTGATGGCAATTGGGAAGAAGTTATTGTTGAACCTTGTGGTGTGGGTCTTCACGCTCCTGTAGGGGAGGCTAGCACTAGAGGGCATAGACTTAAGGTGAGGAGGAAAAGATTGAAAGGGAACCTGAGGGACAAGTTCTTCACACAGAGATGGTAAGTATATGGAATGAACTGCCAGAAGATGAGATGGGTACAATTACAATGTTTAACTGATTTGGATAGGTACAAGATTAGGGAAAGTTTAGAGGAATATAGGTGAGAAGCAAGTAAATAGGACTAACTCAGGTAGGCAACATGGTTGGCATGGATTAGTTGTGCCAAGGGTCGTGTAGAGATCTGTGACTCTTAAGATCATGATTGGTTTATATAGGATTGATAGGGGGAAGATTTAATCCCATTGTGGGTACTTCAAGAACTTGGGGAATAGATCTGAAACGACATAAGGGAGGTGTGAGGAGAAGTGTTTTATCCAGTGAGATTACCATCTGGAACTCACAAACTCTGAAAGACATTATTTTCCAAATGGAAATGGATGGGAAAGGAAGATTAATTTGTTGAATTGTTGGGAAAGATGTGGAATGAGATTTCTTCACAAGGAGCGAGCTTGAATCTCTATACTGTAATGATGGAGTGGTACACCATTTGTGCTTAGCACTGAGGTACACTGGTGATTACGCAGGGAATGATGGATACTGTCCCTTGAAGAAAAAGACACAAACTCCTCTTTGATGAACAAATAGAAATCAGAGTATTGATGAAAGCAACCTGTGCTACAGCATGAGCAGCACACAGTCACCTGCATCTATATTTACTCAGGAGACAGACACAGAGTCTGTAAAAGTGAGGCAAAGCAGTATCAACTTCACGGACCCTGTGCAGATTACAGAGGAAGAAGTGTTTGCTACCCTGAGCCAGATCATGGTGGCTAAATCCCCAGGGCCTGACAAAATATTCCTTCAGACCCTACGGGAGGCAAGTACTGAAAATGCTAGGGCCTTGCGAGAGGCAAGTTCAGAAATTGCTGGGGTGCTACCAGAGATACTTAAATCATTCTTAGCAACAAGAGAGGTATCAGAGGATTGAAGGCTAGCCAGTATGGTTCCACTGTTTAAAAAAGGCTCTACATATAAATCAGGAAATGATAGGCTGGTGAGTCTGACATCAGTTGTGGGAAAGTTACTGGAAGGTACTCTAAGGGACCAGATATATAAGTATTTGGATAGACATGGACTGATTAAGGATAGTCAGCCTGGCTTTGTGCATGGTAGGTCATGTCTAACCTATCCTCTAGAGATTTTAAAGGAAGTTATCAGGAAAGTGGATCAGAGGCAGTGGATATTGTCTACATGCAAGGCATTTGACGAGGTCCCCGACAGGAAGTTGGTCAAGAAAGTTCAGTCACTCAGCATTCAAGATGAGGTAGTAATTTGGATTAGGCACTGGCTTTGTGGGAGAAGCCAGAGAGTGGTAGTAGATGACTGGAGGCCTGTGACTAGTGGAGTGGTGCAGGGGTCAGTGCTGGGTCTATTGTTGTTTGTCATCTATATCAATGATCTGGATGATAATGTGGTTAACTAGATCAGCAAAGATATGGATAAGACCAAGACTGGGGGTGTAATGGACAGTGAGAAGGCTACCATGGCTTCCAGAGGATCTGCATCAGCTGGAAAAAGGGGCTGAAAAATGACCGATGGAATTTAATGCAGACGAGTGTGAGGTATTGCATTTCGGTAGAACCAACCAAGGTAGCTCTTAGACAGGGAATGGTAGGGCACTGAGGAGTGTGGTAGAACAAAGGAATCTGGAATACAGGGTTGTAAAGAAAGCTTTTGGCACATTGACCTTCATAAATCAATATTTTGAGTACAAAAGATGGGATGTTATGTTAAAGTTGTATAAGACATTGTTGAGGCCTAACTTGGAGTACTGTGAGCAGCTTTGATCACCTACCTACGAGAAAGATGTAAATAAGCTTGAAAAAGAATACAGTGAAAATTTACAAGGATGTTGCAGGGTTAGGATTGTATTCCTTAGAATGTCAATGATTGGGAGGAGATTTGATAGAGGTGTACAAAACTATCAGGGGTCTAGATAGGGTAAATGCAAACAGGCATTTTTCACTAAAGTTGGGTGGGAATACAAAGAGGTAATGGGCTAAGGGTGAAAGGTGAAAAGTTTAAGGGGAACATGAGGGGAAACCTCTTCACTCAGAAGGTTGTGAGAGTGTGGAATGAGCTGCCAGCCCAAATGGATGCAAGCTGGATTTCAACATTTAAGAGAAATTTGGATAGGTACATGGATGGTAGGGCAATGGAGAGCTATGGTCCTGGAGCAGGTTGATGGAAGTAGGCAGTTCAAATGGTCTCAGGATTGAAATAGGGAGGGCGGATAGCTCGTATAAAGTGTGGAACAAGAGTTGGCAATGATAGGTACATACAGGAAAGGGGAGTGATAAGCACATTGGGGTGGGGAGAGTGGGAGTAGTTCCAGAAGCTGTGACAAGGGGTTGAAGATGATGCAATCTGAGAGGAGAGGGAGCTGCAGCATGGAATCCAAGGGAAAGAGGTGGGAAGGGCAGGTGGGAACAGGGCTGGAGGAAGTGTACCAGTGGCTGGATGGCAAGATGGTGGATTGAGTGAAGAGACATGGTGATGTGGGCTGGGTAGATCAGGAGGAGAGAGAAAAGGAGAAAAGAGACGGGGGAGCAGTTTACTGGAAGCGAGAGGATTCTTTGTTCATACTGTTGGGTTCAATAGCTATGCTGCACAAGGGTTTTTTCCGAGACTGAAATCATCCTTACAATCTAACTTGAATCTAATCTTTTCCACCTCCACAGGTGGCAGGGTGGAGATACCTCTGCCAAAGGAGGTGTGAGGCGCTCCTCCTCTCTGCTAGCCTGCAGGTCACCCTGAGGCAAAAGATGTTTTTTCAGACAGTCCTGCTGAGGGGTCTCGGCCCAAAACATCAACTGTTTATTCCCCTCCATAGATGCTATCTTACCTGCTGAGTTCCTCCAGCACTTTGTGTGTCTGTCAGGTCTGCCCTCAGTCTCCGTTGCTCCTGAGAAACATGAATCAGAATCAGATTTATTATCGGCATATATTGTGAAACCTGTTAACTTTTGCAGTAGCGGTATGGAGCAATACTGTACATGATAATATAGAAATAAATACCAAAGTAAATCAATTACAGTAAGTATGTGTATATTGAATAGATTAAATAGTGCAAAAGCAGAAATACATTTAAAATTATATATAATACATATTTTACAGTGCTTGGAAGTAGCTACTGAGGAGATGTTGGGTAAGTTTTTACGCAGAGGGTGGTGAGTGCGTCGTATGGGCTGCCGACAATAGTGGTGGAGGCGGATACGATAGGGTCTTTTAAGAGACTCTTGGATAGATACATGGATCTTAGAAAAATAGAGGGCTATGGGTAACCCTAGGTAATTTCTAAAGTAAGTACATGAACAGCACAGCTTTGTGGGCCAAAGGGCCTGTATTGTGCTTTAGATTTTCTATATTTCCATGTTTCTAAAAAGAGTGAGGTGATATTCATGGGTTCAATGTCCATTTCAGAATCATATGACAGAGGGGAAGAAGCTGTTCCTGAATTGCTAAGTGCCTTGAGTCTTCCGTACCTCCTACCTGATGGTAACAGTGAGAAACCAGCATGCCCTGGGTGTTGGGGGTCCTTAATAATGGATACTGCCTTTCTGAGACGCCACTTCTTGAAAGTGTCTTGGGTACAACAGAGGTTAGTACCAAAGATGTTCCTTATAGCTGCGTCAGTATGTTGGGACCAGGTTAGGTCCTCAGATCTTGACACCCAGGTACTTGAAACTGCTCACTCCACTTCTGATCCCTCTGAGGATTGGTAGGTGTTCCTTCATCTCACCCTTCCTGAAGTCCACAACCAGCTCTTTTGTCTAACTGATGTTGAGTGCCAGGTTGCTGCTAAGACACCACCACTCCAGTTGGCATATCTCACTCCATCTGAGATTCTACCAGTAGTGGTTGTATCATCACAAATTTATAGATAGTATTTGAGCTATGCCTATCCACACCCTTGTACACCCCTAAGGTGCACCAGTGTTGATCGTCAGCGAGGAGGAGATATTGTCACCAATCCGCACGGATTGTGTTCTTCTGGTTAGGAAGTCAAGGATCCAATTTCAGAAGGAGGTACAGAGGCCCAGGTTCTGTAACTTATCAATCAGGATTGTGGGAATGATGGTGTTAAACACTGAACTACAGTCAATGAACAGCGTCCTAACATGGGTGATTTAAGGCCATGCAAAGAGCCATTGAGATTGCATCTGCTGTTGACCTATTGTGCAATAGGCAAAATGCAATGGGTCCAGATCCTTGCTGAGGCAGGAGCTAATTCTAGTCATGACCAACCTCTCAGAGCATTTTGTTACCTTAGACGTAAGTGCTACTGGATGATGGTCATTAAGGCAACTCTCACCAATCTTGGGTACTATAATTGTTGTTCTTTTGAAGCAGGTGGGAGCTGTGGGGTCATACAGCAAGGAGTCTGGCCCTTTGGCCCATCAATACTGTACAGACTAATAAACACCTTGCTACACTAATCCTACACTAACCTCAATCTTTATTCTCCCCATGTTCAAAATTGAATGTTAAAAGTTCAAAGTAAATTTATCATCAAAGTACATATATGTCATCATATACTGCTGTGAGATTCATTATCTTGTGGGCAATCACAGTGAAAACAAAGAAACACAATAGAATCAATGAAAAAAACACACTCAACCAAGACAGACAACTGATGCGCAAAAGGCTACAAATTGAACAAATATTAAGAGGGGAAAAAAAAAGTAAGTATTTAGAGCATGTGCTATATGTCTTAGAATGTGAGTCCACAGGATGTGGAATCAGTTCATTGTTGGAGTGAGTGAATTTATCCCCTCTGGTTCAAGAGCCTAATGGCTGAGGGGTAATAATTGTTCCTGAACCTGGTGGTATGGGTCCTGAGACTCAGTTACCACCTCCTTGATGGTAGCAGCAAAAAGAGAGCAAGGCCTGGATGGTGGAGATCCTTGGTAATGGATGCTGCTTTCCTGCGACGGCACTCCTTATAGATGTGCTCAATGGTGGGGAGGGCTTTACCTGTGATGGACCGGGTGGTATCCACTACTTTTTGCAGAGTTTTCCATTCATTGATGTTTCCGTATGAGGCCATGATGCAACCAGTCTGTCTACTCTCCACGACACATCTGCAGATGTTTGTCAACGTTTCAGATCATCTGCCTCCCGGATTCTGCCACTCACCTACACACTAGAGGCAAAGTGTAGAGGCCAGATAACCTGTCAACCAGAGCATCTTTGGGATGCAGAAGGAAACCAGATCGGCCAGAAAAAAATCAACATGAGAGAATGTACAGCCAGCACCAGTGAGCAGAACCGAACCCAGATCTCTGGAGCTCTGCTCATAACGCCACTATTCCACTCATTACATAAATAAAGGATCCAGCTTAACCAGTTCCTAACCAATGCTACCTCCTTTGTGTAGACTCTTCATTCATGTCCATCTCCCAGTACACAAAAAGAAAGCTCATTCTCTGGTTACCTCTCAGCGTAGCCTTTGACCCCTTCCTGCCTGTAGTAAAATTTCTGTATTCCCTGAACTTCACAAACCATTCAGATGCCTATTTTCCTTTTTGCAATTACACAGCCTTCTCCCTACCCAGAATCCCAGTGGAATCCTTCACATCAAGATTTGAAATGCTTTCTGATAAAACTCATCTTTTGTGATGTCCCATGTTATGGCCTTTTAATCCTCTAGACATCTGCAGTGAACTGGAGGAGAGTTTTATTTCTGGTGTCGGGTGGGAAAATGCAAAGTCACAAGGCTGCAAAGAGGATTTGAGTCAAAGAAAAATGCTTTCTTGACAATTTGATTGGGTTCCTGGAACTAGGTATTTTGAGTTTACACTGCAAGGTGCTTAATCCCATTTTAAATTTGTCTTTTTAAGAAGTCGTCTTGTGACATTAGTGATTTAGATAACAGCTTCGTTCGCCAATACTGGCTGCACTGAGATCATAACTGTGTTAGACATATATTCAAGGGATTGAGGAATAGTAGAAACATTACAGTGCGGAAGAAGACCATTCAGCCCATTGTGTCTGCACCACTCCTATCAATACCCTCCTTTGTCATGAGGTGCTGAAGCTCAATTTGTCTCCAATGTCAATCAATTCTGTATTGTTTTATGCCGTTTACCCTCTAAGTGACAAGTTGTTTACCCCATGCATTTACAAGGTAAACTTGCAAACTCCACACAAATAGCAGCACTGAGTGGTCAGGATGGCAGAAGATCCAGAAAAGGGCTAGAATATTTCTTCTCAGCATCATTTGGTAACTGCTAACCTAATAATGCAACCCTCAGGACTATGTGCCCATAAGGCTAGAAGACCGTAAGATATAGGATCAAAATTGGGCTATTTGGCCCATTGAGTCTGCTCCGCCATTTCATCATGGCTGAAACAATTTTCCCCTCAGCCCCAGTCTCCTGTCTTCTCCCCATATCCCTTCATGCTCTGACCAGTCAAGAATCTATCAACCCCTGCCTTAAATACACATAAAGGCCAGTAACATGAAGACCAGGTTGATTCAAGTTACCTGTTGTGAGATTAATGTCTGAATGTTACAGTAAATGAAAGTGGCCTGAGAAGGCAACTGCAGTTTCTGGTTGAGACCTCAGTCAGTCAGAGTCGAACATTAATGTTGTGTTCTAGCTGCCTAGATACGCAAGCCTGGGCAGTACAATATGGAGAGCAAGCTGTTAGCCTTGTAGCAAGCTTCTCATCTCCATGCAACTGATGGACCCAAAGGAACAGCAAAAACTAAGACAATTTGGCATCAGCAGTGTTGCAGGAGTTGCCAGCCAGGGCTGATTGAAGCTCCGAGTGTGATTTGAAAGGCATTGGGGAAGGCTATTTCATCTTCGTTAATCATTGCATTCAATACATCGAGTGCATGTTTACCATTTGCCTTTGGTATGTAAACTGCCTTCAGGATCACAGAGGACAAATCTCTTGGTATTCAGAATGGTTGACGCTAAATCGTTATGTATTCCAGGTTGGGGGAACAAGAATACAACAAGGCTGCTGTGTCCAAGCACCACAAGGAGTTTATTATGAAACACAAGCCACCCCCACCACCTTTTGCCTTTTCTGAGTCAGCGGTCTGGTCCATCTTGTGTATCGGAAAGCCTTCAGGTCTTACCGAGGTGTTTGGAGTTGATTTTGCTGTGGTTTGCCAGTGCCATCTTGTTTGGTACTGTCCTACAAACATGAGGGCAATATACCTTAATTCTACTGGTTAACCCTCTGAGCTAAGGGTTTACTAATTTAACTACTTTGAACATTTAGATAACAGCAGCCTCACCAAAATTTCATCAGTAACAAAGTATGCAGAACACAAATCTAGGCCACAATATCTTGGTACACTGTTCAAAGGCAGTGGCTCAAGAAAGCGGCATCTTTCATTAAGAACTCTCACCATCTGGGACATGCCCCTTTCTCATTTCTGCCATCAGGGAGGAGATGCAGAGCCTGAAGATCCAGACTTTCAGAGCAGCTTCTTCCCTTCCGCCCTCAGATTTCTGAACCGACCATAAACCCATGAACACTCCCTCACTATTCCCTTTTGCACTATTTATTATTGTAATGTAGTAACTTCTAATTCTTGCAGTACACTGCTGCTTCAGAACAACAAATTTCATGACATACAGTATGTCAGTGATAATAAACCTGATTCTGATTATGAAACAGGTAGAAATTTTATAGTTACAGCCTTTTTGAGATGTTCATCTCAGTAAAGGTCACACAGTGTCAGTTTGAAGTAGCAAGCAACAGGAAGTGATGGTAAATAAGGCAAGTAAGGCAATTAACAATTGACTGGAGACCTCTTATTCTCCCTTTTTACTGTAATTTAGTTTAAACTGGTTAGAGGAGAGAGTCTTCTCTGATAGGAAATGTCTGAACAAAGTCAGTCTTGATTTAAGTTTTCATGGCACCTCTGGTTTACAGATGAAGAAACTTAAAAAATCTACTAAAACTTACAGATACACAGATGAGCATACAAATATAGAAGCAAGCATAAGGAAAGTGAAACTACAGGGAAGAAAATAACAATTTACAGAGTAATTTAGACACTTATCCAACATAGTTCAAATAAATGTTAAACAAAAGGCAGGCACAGTGACACAGTGAGAAGAGCTTCTTCCTCAGGGTTCTAGGGAAATGGGTTCAATTCTGCATTCAGGCACATGGTAGCATAGCGGTTAATGTAAAGCTTCACAGTGCCAGCGAGTTCAATTCCCATCTGTCTGTAAGAAGTTTGTGGTTTTCCCCATGATAGCATTGTTTCCTCTGGGTGCTTGTATTTCTGCCACATTTCAAAGACATATGGGTTAGAGTTTGCAAGTTGTGGGCATGCTATGTTAAATCCAGAAGCATGTCGACTTCAGCAAATCCCCAGGCTGTTTTGCTCTTTGACATAAATGACATGTATGTTTCATGTGTTTCAATCTTTTGATATAGATGCAACAAATTTAAGGATTCAAAATACATTTATTATCAAATTACATATGCAGTATACAACCCTGAGATTTGTCTCTTTTCTTTTCTCCCCCCCTGCCGCCCCCAGACAGCCACGAAGCAAAGAAGAACCAAATAAATCTAATCTCATTTTATCTGACTGTGTGGAGTTTGCATGTTCTTCCTCTGACCACGGGTTTCTCTGGGTCCCTCACTTTCTTCCCACATTCCAAAGGCATGCAGGTTGATTGGTTAATTGACTGTTGTAAATTAGCCCTAGTGTGTAGGCGAGGGGTAAAATTTGTACTGAAATTGATGGAAACATAGGGGTTACAATAAATGGGAATTCAGGGTGAGCATGGACTCAATGGGCCAAAGGGACTGTTTCCATGCTCAATGAATGTCTCATCTGCTGGGAGGTAGAACAGAGAAAAATATGCTGTCACTGTATGGAACAAGCTCAAGAAATTCTCTCATGCCAAATATGTTTTGCTCAGCAACTGAATCAGAAGCAGATAAAATGGTCAGCAATTGTGTTGACAATTTGTGGAACCTTGCTGAGGACTGCCCTACAGAAGTGCTACCATCCTGATAATGGAGAACAGCAGTGCAGGTAATTGAACCTGTGACGCAGATCCAGAGAAGAAAATCTGTGCAGATGTCAGAAAGAAAATCACTTCTGCGTCATCTTTCACTGGGGGGGGGGGCATTGCGGATTGCTGTTCCTGCATAAAGCACTGGGAAAATGGATGGTCTGATGAGAGGGCAGTGAAAAAGTGAGTTGTACTTATCTCATTGTCCTAAAGTAGTCGTTGGGGCTTTCATTAAAGCAAACCTGCTAGCTTCCAAACTCAGTTGCTGGCGTTCTTGTCCCAGTGACCTACTTAGTGCATTTGCTGTCCATGTCTTCTGCCTCATTGATTTAAATGAAGTGGCGTATGGATTGGAAATGGTTCAAAGCTGAGAAGAGTCAAGCCGTTTCATCCTCCTCCTTTCTAAGTGCGACATTAATCATTTTACCGATGCTGTGGTGTAATCAGCTTTGAATAAGAAGGCTCTCTGGATGAAGGCATAATTTTTATTTCTGCTCAAGCTATACCTTGTAGTCCAAGGTCTAATGGGGTACAAGGCTCTCTGATTTACAGAGAGCGATACACTGAGTAGTGGTTACTTTCTGTGTCCGTTTCCAGCGAAGGTGATAAACTAGCAAAGGAAAAAGGAGACATTACATTAATGTGATTCTCTGTGGTTGGGATGTCTTTCAAAACCACACTTTGCAGAGCACAAAATGCTGGCATAGATCTTCGTGGTCAAATAGCCTGTTCCATCTTTGCAAGGACTATATTATTGCCATTGTTAGTTTGGGTAGTGTGAATACTGTTAAATTGGCCGTCTCAACAGCTAATTTGCAAAGACCAAAGTCCCTAGTGCTCTGACAAATGAGATGATGTGCTCACTGATGAAGCAATGTTGGATGATCTGGTGATCTTTGATTTGGTTCATGGACTTGGAGAATCACAGGGAACATGTGGTGAAAGAGGCCCTTCAGCCCAGCTAGTCTGTATATGCCATTAACCACCCATTTATACTAATCCTAAATTAGTCCCTATTTTTCATCTCCTCTTGTTCTCATCAACATCCCCACAAGCCCTACCACTCACCTACATTATACCCACCTACATTATACCCACCACAGAGAGAACGTGCGAACTCCATGCAGACAGCACCTGAGGGCCGGATTAAACCCAGACCTCTGGAAGTCTGTCTGTACTAGCTGTACCCTGACATTAGTTATTTCTCTGTTGGCAGATGCTGCCTGACTTGTTGAGTGTCTGTATTTCCAAGTCGTGCTACTCACTAAGCAAGCCTGGCATTAGCACGTGGGCCCTGTTTTATTTATTTATTCATTGAGATACAGCATGGTATAGGCTCGTCTGGCCCTTTGTGCCACACTGCCCAGTAGGCACCAATTTAATCCCAGTCTAATCACAGGGTGATTTATAATGACCAATTAACCTACCAACTGGTCGCCTTTGGACTGTGGGAGGAAATCTTGGTGCTCAGCGGAAACGCGCACAGTTGTGAGAAGTACAGACAAACTCCTTTCAGGCAGTGGCGGGAATTGAAGCTGGATGCCTGCGCCTGTATTGTCAAGCACTGTGCCAATCACTGCTATCATGCAACCCTTTGGCCAACAAGTTGATGAAACTGAAACAATGTGCAGATGACGAAAATCTGAAATAAAAAAGAAATTGCTGGAAACACTCAGTGGGTCACGCAGTGTCTGTGGAGAAAATCGCTTCATCAAAGGCCTTCGTATTTATAAGGATCTTGAACTGGAACATTAACTGTTTCTCTTTCCTCAGATGCTGCCTGTGTTGTGCTACTTTGTGGTAGAGGTTTGCTAAGAGAAAAACATGATAAATTGAATAGTTTGAGAAGGTAATGAGGAGTGTTGTGGATGCCATTTATGTAGATTGTTAACAAGATGTTTAACACCACATTGATCAAAAATATTTAGTTGATGGACTTAGAAAATCACTACAGCACATTGGCATATTGATCAAGAAATTAAAAGCTCATATACTCTAGGGATAAGTGGTAAGTACAATGAAGCAAACGCAAGTGATCGATGGGAATTTTAGTGATTAGATGTTTGCACAATTCTTTGTGATACAAATCAATTAAATGCACTATACAAATTTATTGATGATAATCAGTTTGGTGGATAGTGAGGTATAATAGTGATAGTGACAGATAGTGAGATAGTAGATATAATTCTAGGCTCTAGTAAACCCTCAAAGGTCTGGTTGGGTGGGCATAAGGTATTCATTCCAGGGAGCTATGAGGTAATCTATTTGGGGAAAGTGTATCAAACTAAGCAAACTAATCCGTCATAAATAATCGAGACCTTGGACAACATATACACCATTGATAGAAGGATAAGTAGATTGAGAAAGCACATGGGATTCTTGCCATGATTAGTTAAGACAGAAGACGAGGGAAAAATGTAGAACATGGTGAGATTACTCATGAGGTTAGTCATCTAAAGTGGAGAGAGAGAAACGGAATTATTGATCCCTCATCAAACTCCAGTATTCATATTTGTTTTCCAGCTGCTGCAGTTTTCTTTTTCCTTTTCAACTGGACCAGCCAAGTCATGCTGGAATTGTGTATAATGCTGTAAAAACCTGATGGCTCTCAAGAAGTTACAGATGGGTATTAAAATGGTGTTGCCGGCTATGGAAGGTCACAGTGCTGAGAGGAGACTGATCTGCTGGAGAGTGGAGGGGAGATGTAATTGAGCTGTATAAATGCCGCAAGGTCTTAATGGTTTTTTTTAAAAAAAAAGGTAAGAACTTGCTTCCCTAGCAGAGGTAGATCAGGTGCCACAGTAGCATAACGGTTAATATAATTCTATTAAAGCACAGTGACCCAGGTTCAATTCCCGCCACTGTCTGAGAGGATTTGTACCTTTTCCCCGTGACCACGTGGGTTTCCTCTGGTGGCTCTGGTTTCCTCTCGCAGTCCAATGGCATACTAATTAGTAGGTTAAATAGCTTCACGGGTGTAATTTGGTGGTGCATACTTATTTGGCTGGAAGAGCCTGTCACCGTGCTGTATCGCTGAGTAAAAAGTAAATAAAAATCTCGGCAGCCTGAGGCAAGATTTATTTTAATCGATAGAGGGATCTGAGGAAAATTGAAGGAATTTTTCTTCAGTCAGAGTGGGTGCTGGGTATCAGGAATTCACTGCCTGAAAGTGTGTTAAAGCTGGAAACTCTCATCACATTTAAAAAAGATGTAGATGAGGATGTGAAGAGTCTTAAAGTTGGGTGGAGGAGCCCTGATGCAGGATCTTGTACCAAAAATATTGACCATCTCTCTGCACATAAATGCTGAGTTCCTCCAGTAGTTCCTTTTCCACCTGACAGATAGCACTGGAATCAGAACCAGGTTTATTGTCACCCACATGTTGTGAAATCTATTGTTTTGGAGCAGCATTCTACTGCAAAAATTAGAAATTTTTATATTTAAAAAGATATTGGTGCAGAAGAGGAATAATGAGGTAGTGTTCATGTATTTGTGTGTTCAGAAATCTGATGGCAGAAGGCTGTACCCAAAACAATAATTGAGTCTTCAGGCTCCTGTCCCTTCTCCCTGATGTTAAAAACAGCAAGCCACCATGTCTTGGATAGTGAGGGTCCTTAATACCGGGTGATGCCTTCTAGAAGCACCATCTCTTGATGTCCACATAGGTTGGGTGGGATGACAACCAGAGGTAATGGGTTAAGGGTGAAAGATGAAACATTTAAGGGGAACAAGAGGGGAAACTGCTTTACTCAGAGGGTTGTGCAAGTGTAGAATGAGCTGCCAGCACAAGTAGTGCATTCAAGCTCAATTTCAATGTTTAAGAGAAGTGTAGCTAGATCTCAAGGGTATGGGGGCGGGGGGCATAGTCCTGGTACAGGTCAATGGGAGTAGGTAGCTTAAATGGTTTGGCATGGACTAGAAGGGTGGAAGGGCCTGTTTCTGTGTAGTACTTTTCTATGATTCAATGACTCTGTGTCCTCGATGAGGTGGAAGGTTGGCCCCACCTGAAACTGGTTGAGTCGATGCCCCTCTGCAGAGCCTGGGAGTGAGACTTGTGTGCAGTTCCCAAGGAAATTAACAAGTATTCCCATTTATAGCCACTGCAGCACATCTTAATCTGCACCAAGAATTGGAAATCTATTCTTGCAGTGTGGATGCAATGGGCCGAGTGGTCTGCCTCTGCAATTTCCATTTCTCTTGATGTTAGATGATAAATGTCACACCAACAAAGGCAATGGCTATAAAGCGATATCTGTGCTCTTCCAAGTCTTGTGAACCGCCCCTTCCATTATAATTAAAATTAATCTGCCATTGGTTGATGTGCTTTCAACCAATTAATCTCCTATGCTTTGTACTTCCAGCAGCCTCACCATCTCCCTTTAAGAGCACCTTAAACCATCTCACATCAACAAAGCATTCTCACCTGATGTGCTGTCAAAATATTTTGACAGCTTGCCTTTGAGTCATTTTTGGGACATCTTACTGTGCTAAACTAGCTGTGTAACTTTATATTGCAGAATAATGTTTGTGAATGCAACCCTCATCAGCAGACACTAAATGCACAATATGGCAGTTTGAGTTTTGCACTTGGATACAATAACTCGGCTCCATAAAAGTCAGTGGGACCAGAATACAGGAAGCATTCTCCACCGTACTGTGGCATAAGCATGCAGTTATTTTCTATTCAGATGGATTAATAGCATGGGAGGAATTCCTTTACCCAGAGAGTGGTGAATCTTGGAATTTGTTGCTCCTGGCAGCTGTGGATGCCAAGTCATTGGATATATTCAAGGCAGAGGTTAGTAGATTCTTGAGTAGTCAGGATGTGAAGGGATATGGGGAGAAGGCAGGAGATTGGGGCTGAGAGGGGAAATGAATCAGCCATGATGACCTAGCGGAGCAGACTCGATTTACCTACATCTTATGGTCATAACTCGAGTGATAAACATTGGAATGTGATAGAGAATGGCAAAGAAAAAATCATAAATAAATTCCCCAATTATCATTTTAAAAAGTGCAATTTCCTTTATAGTAGAATGGGTATCCATTACTTTCAATCACATAAAGGTGTCATTTAAAGTGAATTCTTCACTTAATTTCCTGATGGCCACACTTTGGGACACAGCTATGTTTTGTTCCAAATGCATCAGTGAAACCATGTGGGCCTCCTTGCAGTTTAGTGTGGGTATCCGGAAGCCTAAATCATGTCTCCCCAAACAGATCCTTTGTTCCCAGTTGAACAAAGGTCAGGGAGCCCCTGTTGTGCAAAGGAAATGCTTTGAAGATAGATTAGATTATGAGGACACTCGGTCCTCATTTCTTTTCATTTAGAAATGCATGCATTAAGAAATCATACAATGTTCCTCCAGAGTGATATCACAAAAACAGGACAAACCAAAGACTAACACTGATAAGACCACATAATTATAATATATAGTTACAGCAGTACAAAGCAATACCATAATTTGATAAAGAGCAGGCCATGGGTACGGTAAAAAAAAGTTTCAAAGTTCCGATCGACTCCCGATAACAGGCGTCAAAAGGGAGAAACTCACCCTGCCATAAACCTCCAGGCGCTGACAACTGCCGATGCATTGGAAGCACCCGACCACAACGGACTCTGAGTCCGTCCGAAAACTTCGAGCCTCCGACCAGCTCTCACGCACCGAGCACCATCTCTGCCGAGCGCTTTGATTCCGCCCCGGCCGCCGGGCAACAAGCAAAGCCGAGGACTCGGGGCCTTCCCCTCCGGAGATTCTGGATCACACAGTAGCAGCGGCAGTGAAGAAGGCATTTCAGAAGTTTCTCCAGATGTTCCTCCATACTCTCATGTCTGTCTCCATCAAATCAGGATTGTGCACAGCACTCTACTCGACAGATTACAGATATTGTTCACCGGAGTGGCCACTGCGCGCTGCGTCGCGCCACCATCTTCTCCTCCTGCATGGTTCAACACCATCTGCCCTGCTCTGCTGGGGGAGAAGCTGACAGTGATGCAGGTGGATGCTTTCCTGGTGTCATGGATTCTTGATTACCTGACTGGCAGACCACAGTACGTGTGCTTGCAACACTGTGTTCGACAGAGTGATCAGCAGCACTGGGGCTCCACAGGGGACTGTCTTGTCTCTCTTTCTCTTCACCATTTACACCTGGGACTTCAACAACTGCACAGAGTCTTGTCATCTTCAGAAGTTTTCTGATGACTCTGCCATAGTTGGATGCATCAGCAAGGGAGATGAGGCTGAGTACAGGGCTACGGTAGGAAACTTTGTCACATGGTGTGAGCAGAATTATCTACAGCTTAATGTGAAAAAGACTAAGGAGCTGGTGGTAGACCTGAGGAGAGCCAAGGTACCAGTGACCCCTGTTTCCATCCAGGGGGTCAGTGTGGACATGGTGGAGGATTACAAATACCTGGGGATACGAATTGACAATAAACTGGACTGGTCAAAGAACACTGAGGCTGTCTACAAGAAGGGTCAGAGCCGTCTCTATTTCCTGAGGAGACTGAGGTCCTTTAACATCTGCTGGACGATGCTGAGGATGTTCTACGAGTCTGTGGTGGCCAGTGCAATCATGCTTGCTGTTGTGTGCTGGGGCAGCAGGCTGAGGGCGGCAGACACCAACAGAATCAACAAACTCATTCGTAAGGCCAGTGATGTTGTGGGGATGGAACTGGACTCTCTCACGGTGGTGTCTGAAAAGAGGATGCTGTCCAAGTTGCATGCTATCTTGGTCAATGTCTCCCATCCACTACATAAGGTACTGGTTGGGCACAGGAGTACATTCAGCCAGAGACTCATTCCACCGAGATGCAACACTGAACGTCACAGGAAGTCATTCCTGCCTGTGGCCATCAAACTTTACAACTCCCCCCTTGGAGGGTCAGACACCCTGAGCCAATAGGCTGGTCCTGGACTTCATAATTTACATATTACTATTTAACTATTTATGGTTTTATTACTATTTAATTATTTATGGTGCAACTGTAACGAAAACCAATTTCCCCTGGGATCAATAAAGTATGACTATGACTATAGCATTAAAATCAGCCAGAAGAAATTCAAAATTACATCTAAAAGCTGGGAAGACAATGCACTCAGTAGATACACCTGCAGGAAATCTGTTCAAGAGGGAGCAGGACTACATAGAACAACCTTCTGTGTCACAGAGAACATGCAGCTGTGAAACGAGAGACTGAACAACCAAAAGACCCAACCACTCACCACCACTTACTCTTGCCCACACAGCAGCAATGTGTGGTTCCCCGGATTGATCTCTACGGCTACCTGGGGACCCACCAATTGTCAACCCTTTAGGAGAACATCATACTCGACTCAAATGATTGCACTATTACAGTACTAGTAAAGGTTAGTAGATTAGTTGGTCACATGGGTGTAATAGTGTGGTGTGGGTTTGATGTGCAGAAGAGTATGTAATCGTGCTGTAGTCTGCAGATCCTGGAATGTCTCTGGGCATCTGTTCACTGGAATTCAGAAGAATGAATGATGACCTCATTGAAATCTATCAAATGTTGAAAGGCCTTGAGAGAGTGGATGTGGAGAGGATGTTTCCTTTTGTGGGGAGGGCTCAGACCAGAGGAGTCATCCTCAGAATAGAGAGCCATCTTTTTAGAACGGAGATGCGGGAGTTCTTTAGCCAGAGAGTGATGAATCTGTGGAATTCATTGCCACAGGCACTCGTGGAGGCCAAGTCATTGGGTATATTTAAGGCAGATATTTATAGATTCTTGATTAGACAGGGGATGAAGGAATACTGATAAAAGGCAAGAGATGGATGAAATGATAGAGCAGACTCGATTGGCCAAATTCTGCTCCTATATTTTCTATCTCTAATTCTCCAAGTTAAGAGCTAAATAGATACCAATAGCATTGATAATTATGATATGTTGATTAGAAATGTAGACTTAAAACACTGCAACTGGACAACTGCATATGTCAGACTGGAAGAGCTGAGCTGCGGCAGTCCTGCCAAGATGAACGAGGCTCAGGAATATAAAACAATAATTACGCTATAAATCCAAAGAGCCAATTGAATGAAGATTTTCTTGGTGCTGAACATAAAAAATGCAGAGGCAGCAAAATGGTTTTCTTGTGTTTGAGTGCCAGTTTGCTGTAAGTGATTCGATTGTGATGGGCAGGTGAGACGAGGCCTCTGTAGTGATGTCCCTTACACTGGAGTTAACTTGGAGTTTAGATGCAGTAGAGTGAACAATTCCAAGGTCTTGGAGTATGTGCAAGGTAGATTTACCAAGCTGTTTCAGTAATTATTGCCAATTCTCTCACGTGAAAAGATTTGGAATATTTAAATTGTTTCTGAAGAGCATGCAAAGATGAGAGGTGTTTGAGAGGTTTGCTTATTCATGGGGTGTGGAATATCACTGGAAATGTTGGTGTTATTGTCCATCTGTAATTGCTCTTTAACTGAGCAGACAACAAATAGGGATGACTGAGGAAGAATAGCTGGTTTATTTCAGTGAACAAGAATAGTTTTGCAGCAAGCTGCTTTGTTTCATAGTCTCTAACCGAGGCAGCCTTCATTCCAGATTGATTTAGTGACTTGAATTTAGTTCTCCAGGGGCCCTGGTTCTATTGGTTCAAGAACTATGTTAGCATTTAACCACTGTGCCACCACTAACTACTGCTGGACTGATACAGCTTGTGTTTCTACAGTGTGCTCCGTGACCTCCGGGTGTCCTGTATCACATTAAAGAATACTTCTGGAAGAGTGGTCACTATTATGATGTGTATTCAGGGGCCCACAGCAGATGAGATGTGGCAGAAGCAAGTCATTCAGGACTGATGTGTACATCAAAGATTCTCTTCATTGAATGAGAGAGAGGGACACAAGTCTATTTCTGGATGTGAGTTGTGACTGTTGTGCCCGTGTTAAAACATAGACCATTGAATTTTTATGCTTCTACTCACAATGTCTGTACTAGCCAATTTTAACAGAATGTCTGCCTACTCGTGGTCAAAATCTCTCCATTTCCTACCTCAAAAGATTTAAAATGTATATTGAAACATACAGTAAAGGTGTCATTTACACCAATGACCAATATAGTCTGTCGAGAGACAGAAGTAGTGGCACTTGCGGGCTAAGTACCAATGTAGCAAGGCCCGCACATTACAGGCCCTTAGTAACCTGTCGTCTTTGGAAGGTGGGAGAAAACTGGAGCACCCAGAGGAAACCCACACAGTCATGGTGAGAATGTTCAAACTCATAAACAGCAGCAGGAATTGAACCCCGATCGCTGGTGTTGTAAAGCTGTAAAGTGTTGGGATGGATACTACGCTACAGAACCGCAACGTTTAATGTCACGTACTTCTCTGTGTATATATGTGTGTGTGTGCGCGCACGAGTCGTGTCAATGTTGTAATCACAGTAATTTTTCTTGAGCTCAGTGGACTGGGCAATGTACTGGAATGGATTTAGTATCAGTTAACAGGCAGAAAACAGAAACACTGGAAAATGAGGGCATTTACTTTGGCAGATTAAATACAAAAGTAGAGTACTTTTTAAAATGGAAGATTAAAAGGTATTGGTATTCAGAAAGACACAAGATGCTGAAAATTAACATGAAGCAGTTAGGACAAATGATGTGTTAACCTTTATTGCAGAAGGATTTGCATTCAAGATGTTTTACTACAATTTACATAGATGCCTCTGACCACACCGGAGATATTGAATAGGATTTAATGTTCCTATCTAAACAGGAAAGCATTACCGATGCAAGGATTACACAAGAATGATTCTGGTATTGGTGACCTTGCTCCTTGAGGAGAGATTAAGCAGAATGGGCCTGTATATCGCATAAATTTAAAAAAAAATGAGACGTGATCTCTTTGAAAATGACAAAGTTCTAAGGGAGCTTGGTGAAGTTAATAGATGTTTGATTTTTCTTTAGCTGGGCTGTCTAAAACCCTGTGCCACCATCTCAGTGTATAGGTCAGGTATTCTGCACCATGGTAAGGAATGTCTTCACCCAAAGTTGGGGGGGGGGGGGCGGTGAACCTTTGGAATATTCTACCCTGGGAGATGTGGTTGCTCGGTCAGTGATATATGATCAATAGATTTTGAACATTAAGGGAATCATGAATTGTGGGGTTAATATAGAACGTTGCCATTGAGGTAAAAGATCAGTCACAGACTTCTTACAGGAGATGGGCGGAATAGACTACCAATGTTTTTTTTTGGTGTGGGTGTGACAATAAGCATCAATTCCACCAAACTGACTTCTCCCTCAGCTGGTTTCACCTATCACCTGCCAGCTTATACCCCACCTTCTTTTTCTGCCTTCCTCACCCTTCCTTTCCACTTCTGATAAAGGGTCTTGGCCCAAAATGTTAACTGTTCTGTCCTCTCATTTGAGATGCTTTTTGACCCATTGAGTTCCTCCAGCATTTTGTGTGTTGCTCTGGATTTCCAGCATCTGCAGTATCTCTTAACTTAATAATAAACTTTTGTTTCTACTCTTTTGTTCAGTTTGTCCACTCAGTCTCTTGTGATCATCACTCTTACATTTTCAGTCTTTAGTATGCTGTAGTCCAAAATGTTAGTTTTCACCTATTTGGAAAGAAGACACTCTATTTCCTGCTACAGTCCGGTTTTAGAGAATTGTAATCAAGTGACCTTTGTGTTCTCAATAGGGTTTAGAGTAGATAAATTATCTCTGTGAAGTTGTGTGATATTTTATGGTGTAATACTGAAAATTGCAGTCTCATTACAGAATAATACAGAACATTAATCACGCTATCACAATGAGACTCATAGAGTTATGCAGAGTGGAAATAGGCCCTTCAATCCCACTGGTCCATGCAGGCCAAGGTATTTTCCTTGGGTAATCTCATTTGTCTATATCTGGCCCATATCCCTCTAATAATAAACAAGAAGGCTATGTCTGATCCATCCATATCATTCATGATTAGTGCAAAATGGGGCAGGCTCGACTGGCCATGTGGCCTACTCCTGCTCCTATTTGTTATGTTCTTATGTTCTAAACCTTACATAACCATGTACCCATCCAAATGACTTTGTCACTTCCTCTGACGGCTCCTTCCAAATACCCTCCAGTCTCAAGAGGAAAACTTTGCCCCATAGGTCCCTTTTAGATTTACCTGTTTCCCCTCATAATGTTATATACCTCCACTAGGCCACCCATCAGCTCCCTTCGATGCAGGGAAAACTGTCCCAGACGATACAGAATCTTCTCAACTCAAGCTCTCCAAAGTCAGCAAATGTCTTTATGAATCTCTTCACCCCCTCTTGAGATTAATCAAATTTACGATGGCATTGTGGCCAGAAATGCACACAATATTCCAAATGCCATCTCACCAACATCTTGTACAGTTACACTCGCGAAATGCTGGAGCGACCCTTCAGGACTGAGAAGGAAGGGGGAATACACCAGAATAAAAAGGTGGGGGTGGGGAAAGAGGCCAGCTGAAAGGTGATAGGTGAAGCCAGGGGGGTGGGAAAGGCAAAGGGCAGGAGAAGAAGGAATTTGATTGGAGAGGAAAGGGAAAGAGGAGAGTGGACCATAGGAGAAAGGGAAGGAAGAAGGGACCCAGGGGAAGTAATAGGCATGTGAGAAGAGGTGAAAGGTCAGAGGGGGGAATAGAGGAAGGGAGGATGGAAATTAGTTTTATCAGAAGGAGAAATCAATATTTGTGCCATCAGGTTGGAAACTACGCAGGGTGTTGCTCCTGCGCCCTGAGGGTGGCCTCCTCTTGACACAAGAGGAGGCATTGACTGATATATCAGAACAAGAATGGGAATTGGAATTAAGATGTTTGGCCACTGGGAAGTCCTGCTTGTAGCAGTTGGCATGGAGGTGCTTGACAAAGTTGTTCTTCTTGTACAGCTGTAACATGACATTACAACTCTTGCATTCAATGTCATGTCTTAGGGGTTTTATTCAGGGAGGGGAGAGGAAAATAGATCCACTCTCTGTCTGGAATGAAGAGTGTTCAGACAAAACTGACTGGCATTTAAAATCTTGCAGGATTTTAATTGAATAGATGTGTGGACCCTAGCTTCACTGGCAGGAGATTCAGGGACAGGAGGGATCAAGTGACACTCAAGTTCAAATTGCAAAGCTCACCAAGTAAAGTGTATTATCTGAATGCATACTTTGCAAATCTATAGAACAGTAACTGTAAACAGAATCAATAGACAATAAACTGGGCAAGTGCAGATATAATTAAATAGCAATAAATAATGAGCACAAAATAACAAGATAAAGTGAAGTTCAAAGTGCAAAGTAAGTTTATTTGTCACCATATTCTAACCTGAGATTTACTTTGGGCATTCCCAGTAATGCAATACAATCAATGGAAAATGGCACAGAAGCATGGACAAATAATCATTTTGCAAAAAACAAATTGTGAAAATATAGAAAAACAAAATAATAATAAATATTGAGAACAAGAGTTGTAGGGTCCTTGAAGGTGAATCTATAGCTTGTGGAATCAGTTCAGTTTTGAGTGAAGTTGTCCTCTCTGGTTCAAGAGGGGTAATAACTGTTCCTGAACCTGGTGCAGTGTGATCTAAAGCTCCTGTATGTCTTTCCTGATAGCAGCAATGAGGTGAGAACATGGCCTTGATGGTGGAGGTCCTTGATGGATGCTGCTTTCTTGTGACAGTGTTCCTTGTAGATGCACTCACTGGTGGGGAGGACTTTACCCATGATGGTCTGAGCTGTATCCACTACTTTTCCATTCAGGGAGTTTGGGTGTTTCCAGACCAGCCTGTGATACAACCAGTCAGCAAACTCTCCACCACACATCTATAAAGGTTTAAGTTTTAAATGACAAATCAATTCTGCGTGAACTTCTAAGAAAGTAGAGGTAGTAATTGTATGAGTTTATTTATTGTTGAGCTACAATACGGAATAGGCCCTTTAAGCAGCACCACCCAGCAATCCACTTGTTTACAATGACCAATTAACCCACTAATCAGTATGTCGTTGGACTGCAGGAGGAAACTGGGCACCAGGAGGAAACCAACAGGAATTCTGCAGATGCTGGAAATTCAAGCAACATACATCAAAGTTGCTGGTGAACGCAGCAGGCCAGGCAGCATCTATAGGAAGAAGCGCAGTCGACGTTTCAGGCCGAGACCCTTCGCTTCTTCCTATAGATGCTGCCTGGCCTGCTGCGTTCACCAGCAACTTTGATGTATGTTACCAGGAGGAAACCCATGTGTTCACAGGGAGAACATACAAACCCCTTACAGGCAATGGCAGGAATTGAACCTGGGTCACTGGTGCTGCAAAGTGTGGTGCTAACCACTACACTCCCACTGCCACCCCAAAACTGAAGTGGGCAAAGCAGTATGGTACTATTGTCTCATATACTGAGGTACAATGGAAACTCCATTTTCTGCTTCAGACAGATGAAAGATTAAAAAAAAATTGAGGTAGTGCAAGGGCAAAGCATTAGCAAAATGCAGAACAAAGCTTTACAGTTACAGATAACCAATAAGATGTAAGGGTCATAATCATAAGGTCAAGAGCTCATCTTTAATCTTCAGTATACAAAGGACCATTCAAGAGTCTTACTATAGTGGGACAGAAATTGTCCTTGAACCTGGTGGAGCCTGTTTTCAAGCTTTTGTATCTTCTGTCTGATGGAAGGTGGAAGAAGAGAAAATGTTTGGGGTATATGGAGGGCATGATTATGATGGCTGGTTTTCTGAGGCCAGCAGGAAGAGTAGACAAAGTCCATGTAGGGGGGTATTGCCCCTCTTTCTTTTCAATCCTGATGAAGGATCCAATAGTTCCATTTAATATCAGAGACTGTATACAAGATGCAATGTGAAATTCTTGTCCTTCGCAGACATCCACAAAAACAGTGCCCCAGAGAATGAGTGACAGTAAAAACATTAGAACCCCAAAGCCCCCCTACTCTCCCTCCCACACAGCAACAAAACAACAACCCTCTCCCACCCCACTTCAGCAAATAAAAGCATCAGCCCCCTCCTCCCACCAACGGAACAATAGCAAAGCCCCCTCGAAAGAATGTGATCTGAAGTACAACAAAAACAAATCATTCACCTGACAATTCGACATACCACAGGCTCACTCTCTCCAGAGTGGTATTAGCAAGAAGGGAGACCAACAATGACAAACAACTTGGTGATTTAAGTCAGCTGTGTTGCTTTTTTTCCTGAGTTCTCCACCTCGAGAATCAGCAACAATCTCTCCCCCAGCAACGAGACAGAGAGGGCATGTGATTTGCTGAGTACAGAGCCCTGACAGCTGATCCAACGTTACATTGTAACCTGCAACGCTTCAGTCAGCAGCACCGTAAAGCCTCGGAACTTTGAAGGCATGCTTGTCGTCTTGGCCACATCCTTGGGATATCGAAAAGTGGCTAGCCATTGAGCCCCTGGTGAAGGTTTCACTACTGCAGGAGGCCAAAGTTTGAGTCAGGGTCTTTGACAGAAACCCATCCACCTTGAAAAGGAAAAGGAGAGACACTAAAGGTAGAAATTAAGCTGCTTCTGTAGAAGAGCTCGAAAGAATCGCTGTTGAATGCCATCATGGCCATGGCACCTGAAGCAGTGACTGTTTATTTCCCTCAACAGATGGAGTGATGGACTGAGTTCTTCAGCTGCTTGTGTTGCTCCATTTGTCCAGCATCCTCTGTCTCTTGTGTCTCCTTGAAGGGGAGATTGTTTTCTCATGGTGGAATGAGTTGCATTCACAACTCTCCGCAATTTATGTGTACTTGGTCAGAGCAGTTTCTGTCCAAAGTTTGATGCATATTTGGCAGAAACACCAGAGGGCTGATGATGAGATATTTGTTTCCAGTGTGAATTAGACACACTGATAAAAAGCTAATGGAAGCAGATCCAATAATCTCTTTGGAAAGAAGAATGGAGAAATGAAGTGTCATGGTACGTGCTTGCTGGACTGGACCGGAATGCAGAGGAATGGCAGACTCTCTCCCTCACGGCGGTTGTTGGCACCGACACAACCCAGGTGCAGCTGGTGGTAGTCTCAGTCATGGTAAGTGCTGACAGTGACTCGGCCCAGGAGTGGAGGAATGGCTGGCTCCCAAGAAGAGACAAAAACAAGATGTTGTTATGTATCAGTGCCAACAGATCATCGAAGGCACAATCGAGTAACTCCACGAGACAAATCATTCTCCAACACACAGTAGTACTTTGCTTACAGAGCACAACGAGAGTCCCCTTAAATAATCATCGAATCTGGGAAGCTTGCAGATTTACTAGTCACAATTAAACTGACGAGATAAAACTGAAAGCGCCTGGGGTTTATAGCTCTAACAATTAGTCAATAGGGGTTGCATGAGAAACCCTGATGCCCAATGCTTTGTGGCAAGCCACTGAGTCCCACAGGGTTCATGAGTTGAACCGGGAAAATAGTACAAAGGCTGTGGGGAAAGAGCTGGAAGTATGGATTTAGTAAATAGATCATTCACCAGGAGGAAATCCATGCAGTCACAAGAATGTGCAAACTCCACACAGACAGCACTGGATGGCAGGATTGAACTTGCGTCTCTTTTGCTGGGAGGCAGTCACTCTACCAAGCTGCACTTCTGCACTGTCTGGGTATTATCAACATATTACCTCTTTGAGTGCTTCCTAGAAAAATGTAATGATCTGTATTTCTCTGCAATGAATTTCACAGACCACCTAATCCCTGTTTCTCCAGCCTGTCCATGTCTGCTGGGTCAATAAAAAATGTACTGTGGATGCTCTACAGATGTACCCTGGAGAGCATTCTAAACGATTATATCATTGACTGGTATGGAGACAGAGCTGCACAGGGTTATAAATTCATCAATCTCCCTCGTGGGCACAAGCCTCCCCACTATCAAGGATGGTTTCAGAAAGGCATCCATCAGTAAGGACCCACACCACCCAGGCAGGGTACGATGCCTTCTCATTACTACCCACGGGGAAGAAGCACAGGAGGCTGAAGACGCATTGAATTGTAACTCCCGCTTGGGCTAGCGGCTTAACGTAGGGGATGATAGCCCCCGGTCTGGTCAAACTTAAGGAATCTCGTTTGGGTGGATGCTGCGCGATGTGTCCCCTGTTACAAATCAGTACCATGAAATAACAAACAGTACACAATATGCAATTAAATGATTGAGCTTTATAATTCTTACATTGACTATATGGTTAGTAAAGAAAATGAAGAGGGCCCATTCTCATGAAACAGTTTAATGCTCAATGTTGGAGCTCACTGAGGCTATTCGTCCACCATCGACCTCCTCCAATCGTCGCTGACCTTTGGACCCTCGCTCCAAGTCCACTCTGTCTGGCAGTCTACCGACTCTCTCCATTCGCATCTCCTCTCCACATCTCTCCCCAGCAAAAGACCGTGAATTCCTGGCTCCCAGACACACAAGAAAGAACAATATCTCACTCATTGGCTAATATGCCCCGTTATCTCTAGTCATAACCCAAACATTTCTGCTACAGAGAAGCCATTACATGAGCAGTGAACCCTTGCAGCGCGTTACACAATGTTTTAGGAACAACTTCTTACCCTCCAAAGTCAGATTTCTGAACTCTCTGAATCCACGGACGCTACCTCAATATTTTCGCTGTCTTTTTGCGCTATTAACATTTTTTTCACATTTCTTATTGTATCACATTTTTTTTAGTGCATTCCACTACAAATTCCATGACTTTTCAATAATAATAAACCTGATTCTGATCTACCTTTTGCACAGATCATCACCCTTCTAATCTAATGTAACCTACACATCCTGAAAATATATTCTGTGCACCCAATACCAAATCATTAACATACATTAAGAAAACTAGTGGTCATAGCACTGATTTCAGTTCCACTTCCCTCCATCTTGAAGAACAACCATTCACCATATTCATCTTTCATCAACTGTCTATTCCCTGGTACTGCAGGCCTTCCTATTCACATATATATACATTCAGTCATATTTTCTTCATCCAGCTTCTCTGATATCATATCAAGGAAGGGTCAAGTTAGTTAGACATAATTTGCCTTTAGCAACTCCTGGCTTGTTCTATTCAATCCAGAGTTATTCAAGAGCTGTCTAATTCGACCTTGAGTACTATATCTAAACTAGGTTGTTTTCTATGAAGCAACAGAGACTGAGGGGAGATGTGAGAGAAATTTATAAATTGACAAGAAGTATAAATAAATAGCCAGTATCCTTGTCCCACCTCCAAGAGGTCCACAACCTTGCCGTACGGTTTGGAGGCTTGTGTATCCCCAGTGGCTCAGAGAGCTATATTGGCTGGAGTCAGGGCTTTGTGCTTTGGGTTGAAGAAGGGTCACCCATGCCAAACAGGTCAAAGAGTAGAGGCAACACTAAGAGTGGTCTATTAGGGTTTCGGCTCAGGGATAACTACTCTGACTAGTCAAAAAAAAATTGTTGTGGAAGCAGCATTGAAGAATCCTATATCTGTGATGGTATGGACAAACAGGTGGAGGACCTTCATCACTGTCCTAGATGCCAGTGACATAACAGGCAGTAAGTAATCATTGTCTTAGGGTCAAAGCATCAAATCTGAGCGGATGTGCATTTAAAGTGAGAGGGGGAAAGTCAAAGATGTGTGGGGTGATTTGTTTTAAATATTTGTGCATAACTGAATGTGCTGCCAGGACTGCTGGTGGAGTCGGATATGTATGTATGCATTCATGGTCTTTCTAAGACCATGATTGTTCTTGGCAAATTTTTCTATTGAAGTGGCCTGCTATTGCTGCCTTCTGGGTAGTGTCTTTGCAAGATGTGTGACCTCAGCCATCACCAATACTCTTCAAAGGTTGTCTGCCTGGCATCAGTGTTTGCATAATCAGGACATGTGATATGTACCGGCTGCTCATACGACCATCCACCACCTGCTCCCAGGGCTTCATGCGACCCTGACTGGCAGGCTGAGCAGGTACTACACCTTGCCGAAGGGCGACCTGCAGGCAAGTGGAAGGAAGGAGCACTTTACACCTCCTTTGGTTGAGACTTATCTCCATCCAGCCACCTGTGGAAGCAGATATAACAAAGGCATTTAAGCAGTTCATAGATAGATGCTTGAATGTGCAGGGAACAGAAGAATATGGACTTTGTGCAGACAGAAGAGATTAGTGTCCTTAGCTGAACTAGTTCAGCACAGTATGCTCTGTCATAGGGCCTATTCCTTTGCTGTGCTGCTCTATCCTCTCTGTTCTAATACAAGGTTAAACTAAATGGTTGGTAGTTATGGGGTTTGTCCATTGACCCTTCTTTGATTAAGGGTGCAACTTTTGAAATTTTCTGGGCCCCAGTGTTCCCCCTAAATCTAAGAGCTGGGCGCCACGGTACTGTAGCAGTTAGCGTGACGGTATTTCAGCTCAAGACATTTTGGAGTTTGGAGTTCAACCCAAGCACTGTCTGTAAGGAGTTTGTCTGCTCTTCCCGTGAACCAACTGGGTTTCCTCCCAGTGTTCTGGTTTCCTTTGACTGTCCTTAGACGTACCGGTCATTGTAAATTGTCCTGTGATTAGGTTAGTGGTAAATGGGTGGATTGCTGGGCGGTGCAGTTCATTGGGCTGCAAGGGCCTGTTCAGCATTGTATCTCTAAATAAAATAAAGGAATAATAAATAATAATGAATCAGTAGATATCTGGAAAGTTATGACCAGGGTCTCTACAATTACATCCTTTACTTTCCCCAACAACTGTGATGCTTTTCATTTTTTCATTTAGAGTCATAGGGTCATTGAAAATTTCAACACAAACAGGCCCTTTGGCCCATCTAGTTCATGCTGAACCATTTAAGCTGCCTACTCCCACCAACCATTGCCCTCCGTACCCCTTCAATTGCAAACTTCCTTGCTGAGGTCATGATTGCTTTCTTCTTGCATCAAAATTCAATGTTCAAACAAAATTTTATTATCAGAATAGATACACATTTCCACATACAACCCTAAGATTTTTTTTCCTGCGCGCATACTCAGCAAATTTATAGAACTGTAACTGCAAAGTGGATCAATGAAAGAGTAAAAGCATAGAAGAGAACAACTGTTGAAAAACTACATGATGAAGACTGATATAAAGTAATCATTTAGTACCTGCAGAATGTCACGTGTGTGTCCGTGTGTCCGTGTCCCCTCATCCGGCCATCCGAAGGTAGAGCCTTCCTATGAAATGATTCGTAAGCCAGAATGTCGTAAAGCGAAGAAGCAATTACCATTTATTTATATGGGAAAGTTCTGTGAGCATTCGCAGACCCAAAAATAACCTACCAAGTCATGCCAAATAACACATATAACCTAAAATAACAGTAACATATAGTAAAAGCAGAAATGATGTGATAAATACACAGCCTATATAAAGTAGAAATACGTCTCTACAACGCTTGCCTGCACTATTCTCCGTAGCGAAAATCTCACACAAGCACTGTTGGCAAAAACACTCTGTCCAGTAACCTTTAAACTATGAAGCTGCCAAATCATACCAAATAACACGTAAAAATACACAGCCTACATAAAGTAGAAATAATGTATGTACAGTGTAGTATCACTTATGGGAATGGGGAAGATAGCTTGCCAAGCATACTGATGGTGTGTTAGACTGAGTCGTCGCAGGTTGGGGTGGTGCAGTGGCCCCCACCCTCCAGGCCACGGACCGATACTGATCCGCGAAGAGTGCAGTGGTAGCCAGGAGGCGCACAGCACATCTTTAAGAAAAAAACCAAAATAAACATGCTAATTAATTAGGTGCTGCCTGGCACGTAAATGTCGGCCCAGATCAGAGGTGATTTCTGATGGTCCTGACAAAGGGACTTCGGGGCACTCATCTTCACATGGAGGTCATGACTAGAGATGAGGAACTATTGGGAAAGTGTGCTGCAGATGTCGTGGGGCCCACACGCTCACTTAACTAAGTATCTGTTTGTTGGATGTTTAGTTTTGTAGTTGTGTAACCTGGAGGGACTCAGTGAGATACCTGTTGAGTTTGAAGTGTGACTAAACATTTAGTATCATAGTTTGTGTAACTCAGGGTGGCTTAGATGTCTGGTGGAATGTTTTTCTGTAAATAAATGATTAATGTGCTTGTTCGTAACTAGTGTCTTCAGTCTCACTTACCAAACCCATGGAGCTGGTTCCCTGTGACAGAGTGGAAGCTGGAGAAAACCAGCGCGGCCAAAGGGAGATCACCCACAATCCAGAGGGCAGGGTTGAACCCAGGACGCAGGAGGAGTGTCTTCCAGCTGTGCCACTATGCTAGTCAGCTGCCCTGAGATCCTTAATGCCCACCTGATAAGAGAGAGGCTTCACTCAATTCACTCAGCGCTGACTGGAATTTTCCTCTCAACCATTGTGTCTTCTGCCCTAAGCCCGTGAACCGAGATCAGAGATGTGGCTCACCTAGTCCACAGCTGTAAGAATGCAAACACCTCAAAAGTGAAAAGCTTTTTCATGTAGCCTGTCTGAAGCTGACAAGCAAGTATGAGGAGATCATCCCCAGATGCTGGATTAAGCATTTAGATCTTTGACAGTTCTGACTTAGAACTTCTGCTAGGAGAGGTAGTGTTTGACATTAATAATCCAACCGGCTTCTTGGAGGAAGTTTTGAAAGGGCAGCAAATGGAAGAAGAGATGAATTTTAATCATTTTGTGCAGCAGTCAAGAGCTCTCATCACCTCAAAGAGAGCAAGGAAATATTCCTACTACCCAGGCTAAATTTCAGTCCGTACTTAAACATGTTTTATAGAGCGATGAACAGTCCTTCAACCCACCAAGTCCACTTCTACCATCAAGCATCCATTGTTAAACAAATCATAAGACCATAGACCATCAGACACTGGAGTGGAATCAGGCCATTTGGCCCATCAAGTCTGCTCCACCATTCAATCATGGCTGATTTATTATCTCCCTCAACCCCTTTTCCTGCCTTCTCCTGTAACTTTTGCACATTCACTAACCAAGAACTGATTACCCTCTGCTTTAAATATACCCGATGATTAGTCTGACTGTGGCAATGAATTCCATGGATTCACTAGCCTCTGGCTAATGAAATTCCTTCTCAACTCTATTAAAGGGAAACCGTTGTGTTCTGAATTTGTGCCCTTTTGTCCTCGACTCCCCCACAATTGGAAACATCCCCTCCACGTCGACTCTATCTAGGCCTTTCAATATTTGAAGTTTCTTCTAAACTCCAGTGAGTATAAGCCCAGAACCAGCAAACGCCCCTCAAATCAAATCCCAGCCAACCCAATTTATTTTTCTCAGATTTCTATCAACCACCTTCCCCAGATTCTACGACATGAAAGCATGTGGGTGAAAACCAGATGAACAGAAGGAAGTTACATGGTCAAAGGCAGCACTTGGAAACTTCACACAGATAGCACCTGAGAGTGGGATTGAACCCAGAACTACGGCACTGCGAGGCAGCGACTCTACCAGCTGTGCCACTGTGCTATTCCAAAGAAAATCAGTCCAGTGATTATTGTAATTACTTTTTATAGAATCTTGATGTACACAAACTGACTATTTCTTTTCCATTTATCGAAAGTGATGGCACCATAGAGTCACGTTTTTGATTGTAGAGCACATTGAAATGAACAATGTTAGGTTTTACCTGCCTTTCAGAGCACCCTTTTTCCATAATTAAAGTAGCACACACTGGCCTTTGTAAATGACATGGTGTTATACAACATGCATACAGGCCTTTCAGCCAACTTGCCCATACTGAGCAACGGACACAAGTGCTGGAGGAACTTAGCAGGTCAGGCAGCATCCGTGGAGAGGAATAAACCCTTGGCATTTCAGGAAGAGATCCTTCATTGGGATCGAAAAGCAAAGGGGGAAGAAGCCAGAATAAGAAAGTGGGGGGATGGCGAGGGCAGGAGTACAAGGTGATAGGTGAATCCAGCTGAATGGGAAGACGGATTGGTGGAGAGAGGGAATGAAGTGAGAAGCTGGCCGGTGATAGGAGGAACAGATAAATGGTTGAAGAAGAAGGAATCTGAAAGGAGAGGAGAGAACATGGAAGAAAGGAAAGGATGGCGGGCACTAGAGGTAGGTAACGGGCTGGTGAGGAGAACAGAAGGGGCAAGAAGGGAGTCAGAATGAGGAACTGAAAAAGAGAGAAGGGGTAAGGAAGTGAAATTACAGGAAGTTAGAGAAACTGTTGGAGGCTACCCAAATGGAATATGAGGTGTTGCTCCTCCAATCTGAGAGTGGCCTGATCATGGCAGTACAGGAGAGCATGGATTGACTGCTGGTATGGGAATGGGAGGTAGAATTGAAATGGGTGGAAATGCTGCCTATGGTGGCTGACGGAGTAAAAGTGTTCGATGGATACATACTGACCAGATTATCTTCCTGAACTTGTCCCATTTGCTTGCTTTTGACTCATTATCTTCTTAAACCTTTCTATGTACCTATGTAAGTGACTTTTTAAAAATTTTGTCATTCATCCCACCTCTACCATTTCCTCCACATAGACACCACCTTCGCTGTGAAAAACTTGCCCCACAGGTCCCCTTTAAATCGTTCCCCTTTTACATCAAACCTACGTGCCCTAGTTTTAGACTCCCCTCCCTTGTGGAAAAGACTGAGACCATCCACCTTATCTATGGTCCTCGTGATTTTATAAATGCCTATAGATCACCCTTCAGTCTCCTTCACTTCAGGGAAAACAGACCCAGCGTATCCAGTCTCTCCCGATAACACAAGCACACCAGTGTTGCTCACATCCTTGTGAATATTTGTGGCAACTTCTTTAGCTTAATGACGGCCCTCCTACAGCAGGGCGATCAGAACAGTCCCCACTCTTGTACCCAGTGCTCTCATCGATGAAGGCCAGTGTACTGAACACTTTGCTCAGATTCCAATTCAGGCTCATTTATTTATAAATCCCATTTACATTGAAACATACTGTGGAATGCGTCATTTGTGATAACAACCAACATAAGCAGGGGGTGGGGTATGAAAAGCTCTGGTCCGGGAGCAGGTTAACGGGATTAGGCAGAACAGTAGATCTGCACAGACTAGATGGGCTAAAGGGCCAGCTTCTGTGCTGTCATGCTCTGAGTCTATGATTCTAACCTAAGGATGTGCTGGGGAGAGTCACCACACATTCTGGTACCAACATAGTGTGCCCAAATTGTTCATCAGAACAACACAAGCAACAGTAACAGCACCAGCAAAACAGTGACAGGGAAACAACCACAGCAAAGAAGTCCCTTTTCTCCCTCCCAGCTACACATACAGTCCTCCAACCCCAGGGCAGGCTGCCTCTGGCCACCAGACTGTGGTGAGCTGAATTCGCTCGGCTGGCTCTCAGACTTGCAGTCCCAGGGTTCACTACTCTGTGTAACCATGTCCCCATTTTATTACATCCCAAGATATGTCTGCTCCACAACACTCCCCAGGTGTTAGAGACTTGTCTGTTCTTTCAATCTCCTGCCCCAAGCTCTTAAGAATGATACTCCGTTCCCTTTACACGTGGTAAGTAGTTACTGAGCAATGCCACATGCTTTCTGTATACAAACCGTCATGAGTTATTAATGTATTCATGCTTTGGGATCTGCTGGCGTGATCAATCAATGCAGAACATTCTTAATTGTCCTTGAGAAGGTTCTGCCTGTTGAATCAATGATTCTATACACCCTCAGTGCTATTGTCGAAAAATACGATATTCAAGATACAAGTTTATTTATCATGTGTGCGTCGAAACATACAATGAAATGTGCTGTTTGTGTTAACAACCAGCACACCCAGAAGTGTCCTGGTGGCATCTTGTTGGTGTCACCAAACTTTCCGGCACAAACATAGCATGCCCACAATTCTCAGCAGACCAAGATAGCATGTCCATAACGCTCACAGACCAACATCGAATGTCTACAATGCTCACAGACCAAGATAGCATGTCCATAATGCTCACAGACCAACATCGCATGTCCATAACACTCACAGACCAACATTGCTTGTCCATAACGTTCACAGACCAACATCGCATGTCTACAATGCTCACAGACCAACATCGCATGTCCGTAATGCTCACAGGCCAACATCGCTTGTCCACAATGCTCACAGGCCAACATAGCATGTTCACAATGCTCAGATGGATTTACACCAAGTGATGATGACAAAGGGCTGGTGATTTATTTTCAAATTAGTATGGCATGTAACGTATGCCATTGCCTTTTTTTTGGTTAGTGGTTGCACTCACAGGTTTGAATGGGGTGATTTAGACAATTGACTCCGATGTCCTGGGTAGATGTCACACTCTGCAGTTACAATGAGGAAAGGGGTGAAAGTTTCAAAGGCTGGATGATGTGCTATACAGCAAAGTGTTTGTCTGAAATAGTGTTGAGTTTCTTGAATATTTTTTGCATCTGTAGTCATCCCATCAAGAGGAGAATAATTCATCATATTTGTATTCTGAAGATGGGATGTCAGGAGGTGCATCACTCTCTACAGGATACCTGATCGTCGATGTGCTCTTGTGGCCGTGAGATTTTGTGGTTGGTCCATTTGAGTTTGTGGTCAATGAGAGAGCTAGTGCACATGCTCATGTCTTCAGCAATGGTGTTGAGGTCTAGGGGTTTAAGAACTTCAAGTTCTGAGGTGTGAACATCACCAATAGCTTGTTCTGGTCCAAGGAAGCTCACCAACTGTTCTATTTCTTCAGAAGGATAAGAAATTCAGCATGTCCCTGTTGAATTTTTCCAACTTTTATTGAAGCACTATAGAAAGCATTCTGTCTGGATGTATAAACGTTTAGCATGGCAGCTGCCCTGCATGAGATCACAAGAAACTGCAGGGATTTGTGGTTGCAGGAATCAGCCTCCATTCTATGGACTCCGTCTATACTTCTTGCTATATCAGTAAAGCAGCCAGCATTATCGAAGATCCCACCTACCCAGGATGTTCTCTCTTCTCCCCCTCTCATTGAGCAGAAGTTTCAAAAGCTTGAAAGCACCTATCACCAGGCTCAAGGATAGCTTCTAGTTCGCTATTACCAGTCTCATAAATGGGCCTCTTGTATGATAAGATGGGTTCTTGGCCTCACAATCTACCTTGTAATGATCTTACACTTCATCATTTAAACTACACTGCACTTTTTCCTGTAGCTTGTACACTTTATTCTGCATTTTTTTTTACCTTGTTCTATCTCAATGTGCTGTATAGTGATTTATTCTGTATAAGCAGTTTGCAAGATGTTTTTTGACTGTATTTTGGTTTGTGTAAATGTATCTGTGACAATAACAAGCTAATACCAATACCAATAGTAAACCCCAGGATGCTGATAAGACCATAAGCCAGAGGAGCAAGATTAGGCCATTTGGCCCAGAAAGTCTTTTCCGCCATCTTATTATGGCTGATTTATTATTGAATTGACTTTATTACTTACATCCTTCACATACATAAGGAGTAAAAATTTTTACGTTACCTCTCCGTCTAAATGTGCAAAGTGCAATTTATAGTAATTTGTAATAAATAGCATGTACACCAGGACGGTCAATATAGCATAGAAATACAATTGTCTCAGCATGAATTAATCAGTCTGATGGCCTGGTGGAAGAAGTTGTCCCGGAACCTGTTGGTCCTGGCTTTCATGCTGCGGTATCATTTCCCGGATGGTAGCAGCTGGAAGAGTTTGTGGTTGGGGTATCCTCTCAACCATGTTCTTCTGCCTTCCCCCCATAATCTTTGATGCCCTGACTAATCAAGAAACCATCAGTGATAAGGGGGGCTCACTGATAACTATATCATTGTATGTCATAGCAGGTGATTAGACCTTGCTTGGGATGGCCATTGTTTCAATGTTCAGATATTATTTGCAACTTATCAGCCCATGCATGAATGTTATTTGGACCTTACTCCAAATAGAATAGACAGCTTCATTTGTGAAGAAGGGGCAAGTGGAACTGAACCTTATGCAAACATCACTCAACATTCATATGTCTGATATGTTATAAGGAACATAAGATATAGGAGCAGAAGTAGACCATTCAGCCCATCGAGCCTGCTCTGCCATTCAATCATGGACTGATCCAATTCTTCCAGTCATCCCCACTCCCCTGCCTTCTCCCCATACCGTTTGATGCCCTGGCTAATCAAGAACTTATCTATCGCTGCCTTAAATGCACCCAATGACTTGTCTTCCACAGCCATTCATGGCAATAAATTCCACAGATTTACCACCCTCTGACTAAAGTAATTTCTCCGCATCTCTGCTCTAAATGTACGTCCTTCAATCCTAAAGTTGTGCCCTCTTGTCCTAGAATCCCCTGCCATGGGAAATAACTTTGCCATATCTAATCTGTTCAGGCCTTTTAACATTCAGAATGTTTCCATGAGATCCCCCTCATTCCCCTGAACTCCAGGGAATACAGCCCAAGTGCTGCCAGATGTTTCTCATATGGTAACCTTCTCATTCATCGAATCATTCTTGTGAATCTTCTCTGAACCCTCTCCATTGTCAATCCTTTCTAAAATAAGGAGCCCAAAACTGCACACAATACTCCAAGTGTGATCTCATGAGTGCCTTATAGAGCCTCAATATCACATCCCTGCTCTTATGTTCTATACCTTTAGAAATGAATGCCAACATTGCGTTCACATTCTTCACAACTGACTCAACCTGGAGGTTAACCTTTAGGGTGTCCTGCACAAAGTCTCCCATGTCCCTTTGCATCTCTGCATTTTGAATTCTCTCCCCATCTAAATAACAGTCTGGTCATTTATTTCTTCCACCAAGGTGCATGACCATACACTTTCCAACATTGTATTTCATTTGCCACTTCTTTGGCCATTCCTCTAGACTATCTAAGTCTTTCTGCAGACTCTCTGTTTCCTCAACACTACTGGATCCTCCACCTATCTTTGTATCATCGGCAAATTTAGCCACTAACTCATTAATCCCATTGTCCAAATCATTGACATACAACATAAAAAGCAGCAGTCCCAACACCGACCCCTGTGGAACTCCACTGGTAACCTGCAGCCAGCTAGAATAGGAACCCTTTATTCCCACTCTCCGTTTTCTGCCGACCAACCAATGCTCCACCCATGCTAGTAACTTCCCTGTAATTCCATAGCTCTTATCTTGCTAAGCAGCGGCACCTTGTCAAAGGCCTTCTGAAAATCCAAGTACACCACATCTACTGCATTTCCTTTGTCTACCCGGCTTGTAATTTCCTCAAAAAATTACTGTAGGTTTGTCAGGCAGGATTTTCCTTTCAGGAAGTCATGTTGGCTTTGGCCTATCTTGTCATGTGCCTCCAGGTATACTGTAATCTCTTCCCTAACAATTGATTCCAACAACTTCCCAACCACTGATGTCAGGATAACAAGTCTATAGTTTCCTTTCTGTTGCCTCCCACCCTTCTTAAATAGCGGAGAAACATTTGCAATTTTCCAGTCATCCAGTTCAATGCCAGAATCTATCGATTCTTGAAAGATCATTGTTAATGCCTTTGCAATCTCTCCAGCTACTTCCTTCAGAAGCCAAGGGTGCATTCCATCAGGTCCCAGAGATTTATCCACCCTGAAACCATTAAGCTTCCTGAGCACCTTCTCAGTCGCAATTTTCACTGCACATACTTCGCTTCCCTGACACTCTTGAATGTCCGGTATACTGCAGATGTCTTCCACTGGGCAGACTGTTACAAAATACACATTCAGTTCCTCTGCCATCTCTGCATCTCTCATTACAGTATCTCCAGTGTCATTTTCTACTGGTCCTATATCTACACTCAACTCTCTTTTAGCCTTTATATACTTAAAAAAGCTTTTAGTATATTCTTTCATATTAGTTGCTAGCTTCCTCTCATAATTCAACTTTTCCTTCCGAATGACCTTCTTAGTATCCTTCTGCAAGTTTTTAAAAGCTTCCCAATCCTCTATCTTTCCACTAGCTGTGGCTTCTTGTATGCCCTCTCTTTTTCCTTTACTTTGGCTCTGACTTCACTTGTCTGCCATGGTAGTGTCCTTCTTCCATTCAAAAATTTCTTCTTAGTTGGAATATATCTGTCTTGCACTTCCCTCATTTTTCACAGAAACTCCAGCCATTGCTGCTCTGCTGTCATTCCTGCTAGTGTCCCTTTCCAATCAACCTTGGGCAGTTCCCCTCTCATGCCTCTGTAATTTCCTTTATTCCACTGAAATACCGACGCATTGTAATTTAGTTTCTCATTCTCAAATTTCAATGTGAACTCGATCATATTGTGATCACTGATCCCTAAGGGTTCCTTAACCTTAAACTGTCTTATCTCCTCCAGATCATTGCAAACACCCAATCCAGCACAGCCGATCCCCTAGTGGACTCAGCAACAAGCTGTTCTAAAAAGCCACCCCTTAGACATTCTACAAATTCTCTCTCTTGAGGTCCAGTACTGGCCTGGTTTTTCCAATCTATTTTCATGTTAAAATCCCCAACGAATACCATGACATTGCCCTTCTGACATGCCTTTTCTTTCTCCTGCTGTAAATTGTAATCCACATCTCGGCTGCTGTTTGGAGGCCTGTATACAACTGCCATTAGGGTCCTTTTACCCTTGCCATTTCTTAACTCAACCCATAGAGACTCTACACCATCCGATCCTGTGTCATCCTTTTCTAATGATTTAATATTATTTCTTATACACAGGGCCACACCACGCCCTCTGCCTACTAACCTATCTTTCCGATACACTGTATATCCTTGGACATTCAGCTCCCAATGGCAGCCATTTTTTAGCCAAGTTTCAGAGATGGCCACAACGTCATACTTGCCAATCTGTAGCTGAATTTTAAGATCGTCCATCTCATTTCTTATGCTGCATGCATTCAAATACAACACTTTCTGTCCAGTATTTCAAAGTTGCTGGTAAATGCAGCAGGCCAGGCAGCATCTCTAGGAAGAGGTACAGTCGACGTTTCGGGCCAAGACACTTCATCTCGAAGGGTCTCGGCCCGAAATGTCGACTGTACCTCTTCCTAGAGATGCTGCCTGGCCTGCTGCGTTCACCAGCAACTTTGATGTGTGTTGCTTGAATTCCCAGCATCTGCAGAATTCCTCGTGTTTACTGTCCAGTATTTGTTGCTTTCTGTTTCAACTGCACCATGCCTCTATTGCCCTGTAACTCATCCCACTGGCTGTGATTATGTCTCATCTCCTGCCTGTTCTTTCTATCATCTTTGTTGCACACTATCTTCGATTTATTTCTGTTTTTCCCTTCCTCAGTCTTCTCATTCTGGTTCCCATCTGCCTGCCAAGTTAGTTTAAACCCTCCCTACTAGCTGGTTTTAACCTGCCTGCTAGGATATTGGACCCCTTTGGGTTCAGGTGTAACCTGTCCTTTTTGGACAGGTCGTACCTCCCCCAGAAGAGGCCCCAATGATCCAGGAACCTGAAGCCCTGCCCAGACATCAGTCTCTCAGCCATGCATTAATATGCTTCATCATGCTGTTCTTGAGCTCGTTAGCATGTGACACAGACAGCAATCCTGAGATTACTACCCTGGAGGTCCTGCTTTTCAGCTTCCTACCCAACTCCCTGAATTCTCTCTTCAGGACCTCCTCCCTTTTTATATCATTGATAAACAGCTAAAATAGTTAGGCCTAACTCAATATTGTGAGGGCCTCCCGCAAACTGGAACTATGCACTCCAAAGGGCTCAACTACTTTCCAGCCTTCCCGTATATTATGCATAATTTCAACCATTGAAACATTTTTGCATTGATGTCCTTTGATCGCAGTTGTTGAAGCAGCATGGTAGTGTAGTGGTGACTTGGGTTCTGTTCCCTCACTGTCTGTAAGGAGTTTGTACCTTCTCCCTGTAACCACGTGGGTTTCCTCCAGGTGCTCTGGTTTCCTCCTGCATTCCAAAATGTATGGGTTAGTGGGTTAGTTGGTCACATGGGTGTAAATGGGTGACGTGGCCTCATTGGGTGTGATGGTCCTATAAATGTGCTGTATCTCTAAGCGATAATAAAATGCTTCTTGATGTCACTCTCACCAAAGACTGTTTTGATAGCATGGGTAGAGATTTTATTTCAGTTGCCTACCTGAACTAGTCCCATTGGCTGAGTTCCTCCAGCACGTTGTATCACTCCTGATTTCAGTATCTGCATTCTCCTGTTTCTCCTCACTACTGAAACCATTCCAATCCAGGCAACATCCTGATAGATCACCTCTGCTCACTCCTCAGATCTATCACATCTTCTCTATAACGTGGGGACCAGAAATGTATCCAATACGTTAGCTGAGTCTGGCCGATCTTTTATAAAGTTGGAGTATAACCTTCCTGCTCTTGTCGTCTGCCTATTCTCGGACAACCTTTCTCTGAGGCCTTCATCGGCCAGGGTCAACCGCGTGGTGTCCCAGCTGTCTAGATTCGCAAGCTGGGGCAGTAGAATATGGAGAGCGAGCTCCCCCTTTCCAAGTTTGGAAACCTTCAGGGATCCTCGCTGGCAGAAAGACACCCGATGAAAAGGCTGATGCGAATTCACTGCTATTGGTGGTGAATTCAGACGGAACCTTTTGACACTGCAACTAGCCCAGTATGAGCTGCTAATATAATATGGAGAGACACCACTACAGGAAATGTATAAAGGGTGGTGGAAGTCTGGAGGACTCACCCCCAGACAAACCTGTTGACCCCAATGATTAGTACAGGGGTGTAGCTAATCATAAACACATTTCCAGTGACCTTGGTTTGATCCCAAGCTGTGCTGTTTGTGTGGGGTTTGCACGTACATGCCACAATCATGTGGATTTCCTCCAGGTGTTACGGTTTCCTCCCACTCCCGAAGACATGCAGGTTGGCAGATTAATTATCCACTGTGGGTTGCCTCTACTAAATTGGTGAGTGATAGAATCTATAGGGGAAGTTCACGACAAAATAAAGAGAATAAAGTATGATTATTGTAAATGGGTGATTGATGATTGGTACAGACTTAGTGGGCTGAAGGCCTGATTTCATGCTGTATCTCTCTATGACATTCTGAAAGCTGAAAAGGTCAGACTTTGGTTAGTTGAGAGTGTTTAAGGATTTATTTCCTTTCCAATGCGCACATCACCGGAAAGACAAACAAATACAGCGCAAGATGATTTTGCTTGACTGATTGGTACAATGTGGCACCATTTTGAATTGTTCCAGTCCAGTAAGACTGTAGTTAAGTTAATAGATTTATAATCTGTCTTCAGGGGCATTGACTTAAGGACACAAGTATAAATGTCAGTCTGGTGAATCAAAGTTAGCAGCTAGTCTCAGTAAAAAAAAACATTTGGTTCAATTCTGCCGACCTAGTGAGCAAAATCCACCACCCAGGCATTGGGTGGCAAAGATCTGGGGCCTTTTGTGATGAACAATAAATGGAGGCAGCACTAGAAATAAAGATACATACCAATACAGTTTGTGTTAGTTTGGTACAATGGTGTGACTTACTGACCCATTTTAGATTTCATGTGATAGTCATTACTGGACGCCAGAAGTCACATAAGCGTCATACTGGGTCTGTCCCAGGTTAATTCAGGAAAAAGCAACTGCAAATCAAATGAACCTTAAGAACAATCTTGCTTTTTCAATGATCACTATTACTATTTTATCTTTTTAACTCCAGATTATTTGATTATAGAAATTTAAATTTCACTACTGCTGTTGTGGGATTTGAACTCCTGCCCCTGGCACTGCCTCATTGTAATTGAATTAGTAAACCTTTGGATTACTAATTTAGTTACAATGACTCGAGAGTTTGATGGAGAGACTACCACCAGTCAGAATGGGAGACATATTAGTGGGTCTGGAGTCACTGAGGACAATCTGGGGGTTAGAAAGGAGATTTTGTTCTCTAAGAGGGCAAAATTGGGCTTTTACCAGTACTAATTACTGAATTTGAATGAGCCAGGGCAAGATTTATATTTATATCTCTGGATCAGAGAATCAGAATCATAATCAGGTTTATTGTCACTGCCATAAGTTGTGAGATTTGTGGCTCTGTGGCAGTAGTACACAAATTACTGTAAATTACTATAAAAATAAATACTGAAAAAGAGCAACATTGAAGCTTTGGACACTACTTCACTTTTATGAATATCTTTTTCAAAAATCTATTCAATATATGTAATTGATTTACTTGTTTATTTATTACTATGTTTTATTCTATTTATTATTCACAAATTTAAAACGTCCTCAAATGTTGACCGTGGGTCTTCAGGCTCCTGTATTTCCTCCTGTTGGTAGTAATGAGAAGAGGGCATGTTGCAGATGGGGAGGCTCCTTAATGATGTATAATGCCTTCTTGAGCACCACCTTTTGAACGTGTCCTTGATGGATGGGAGGCTTGTGCCCATGATGGATCTGGCTGAGTCTACTACCTTGCAGAGAATCATGTAATCCTCTGCATTGGTGTCTCCATACTAGCTGAAGATGCATCTAATCATAAATCTCTCCATCATACATCTGCAGAAATTCATAAGAGTCTTTGATGACATAGTAATTTTCCTCAATCTCCTCATAAAGTTTAGCCACTGGTGAGACTTCAATATGGTGGTCCCAGGACAGATTCTGATATGTTGACATTCAGGTACCTGAAGCTGTTCACTCTTTCTACTGCTGACCCCTCAGTGAGGACTGGTGTGTGTCTCTTGACTTCCCCTTCCTGACGTCCACAATAGTAGTCTTGTTGACGTTAGGTGAAAGGTCATTTTTGTGACATCACTTGGCCAGCTGAATAATTTCAGCTGGATGCTGTACCAGGTCACCAAGGTGTCTTATCGCCATCATCTTGAGGTTAATAGATCAGTGGATGGTGGGACATCCTCATGTGCTAAGTAGCGTTGTTCCTCTTTTCTTTTGCCTGTGAAACCTTGAGATGAAAGAGGTGGATGACTGACCTTTGATCCTAATATAAAGCCTTATCTTTGTGTAAAGTCACCACAGAAACAAAATTGCTTTCAAGTTTGAAGGAGCTAGCTTTCCACTCTTCTAACCAATGACTGAAAACAACTGAATATCTTCTCAGCTGATTACAGGCAGTTTGTTTTGTGAGTTTACAGGTGATGGTTTGAGCAAGTCCAACTCTGGCCTTCATTGAGGGGTCTGACCGTTCAGTCACAATGTTGTGACTAACATTGCAGTATAGGCATGATATTCAGAAGCACTGAAAAACCATTCAAAATAACTTTTTAAAGTTTAAAATTGAGTTCATTGATCAACAGCTCTACAGTAAACACCAACAATTTAGTCCTAAGAAGGATCTCGGCCCAAAACTTCGACTGTTTATTCATTTCAATAGATGCTGCCTGACCTGCTGAGTTCCTCCAGCATTATTTTGTGTGTCTTGCTCTGGATTTCCAGCATCTTCAGAATCACGTATGTTTATAATTTAAAAAATTCTCTTTATTTATCCTTGCTATCAAAAAACTCCTTTCAGGGAACTTTTTACACTATTCGGGGCTCCAAACTGTCCTTCCAAGGTGAGGCAGCGCTTCATACAGAGTACTAGAATCATAGAGCACTACAGCTCAGAATCAGAATCAGGTTTATTATCACTGGTATGTGACGTGAAATTTGTTAATTTAGCAGCAGCAGTTCAATGCAATACATAATCTAGCAGAGAGAGAAAAAAAAATAAAACAATAATAAATAAATCAATTGCGTATATTGAATAGATTTTTAAAAATATGCAAAAACTGAAATGCTGTATATTTTTTAAAAAGTGAGGTAGTGTCCAAAGCTTCAATGTCCATTTAGGAATCAAATGGCAGAAGGGAAGAAGCTGTTCTTGAATTGTCGAGTGTGTGTCTTCAGGCTTCTGTACCTCCTACCTGATGGTAACAGTGAGAAAAGGGCATGCCCTGGGTGCTGGAGGTCCTTAATAATGGACACTGCCTTTCTGAGACACCACTCCCTGAAGATGTCCTGGGTACTTTGTAGACTAGTACCCAAGATGGAGCTGACTAGATTTACAACCTTCTGCAGTTTCTTTCAGTCCTGTGCAGTAGCCCCTCCCTACCAGACAGTGATGTAGCCTGTCAGAATGCTCTCCATAGTACAACTATAGAAGTTTTGGGTGTATTTGTTGACATGCCAAATCTCTTCAGACTTCTAATAAAGTATAGCCGCTGTCTAGCCTTTTTTATGACCACATCAATATATTGGGACCAGGTTAGATCCTAACAGAGAGCTTGACACCGAGGAACTTGAAGCTGTTCACTCTCTCCACTTCTGATCCCTTTATGAGGATTGGTATGTGATCCTTCGTCTTACCCTTCCTGAAGTCCACAATCAGCTCTTCCGTCTTACTGACGTTGAGTGCCAGGTTGTTGCTGCGACATCACTCCTGTACACCCTCTCGTCACCACCTGAGATTCTACCAACAATGGTTGTATCGTCAGCAAATTTGTAGATGGTATTTGAGCTATGCCTAGCCACACAGTCATGTGTATATAGAGAGTAGAGCAGTGGGCTAAGCACACACCCCTGAGGTGCACCAGTTTGATCGTCAGTGAGGAAGATATGTTATCACCAATCCCCAAAAAATGTGGTCTTCCGGTTTAGGAGATCAAGGATTCAATTGCAGAGGGAGGTACAAAGGCCCAGGCTCTGCAACTTCTCAATCAGGATTGTGAGAATGATGGTATTAAATGCTGAGCTATAGTCGATGAACAACATCCTGACGTAGGTGTTTGTGTTGTCTAGGTGGTCTAAGGCCGTGTGAGGAGCCATTGAGATTGCATTTGCCATTGACCTATTGTGGCGATAGGCAAACTGCAATGGGTCCAGGTCCTTGCTGAGGCAGGAGTTACATAAACAGGCCCTTCAGCCAACGTAGTTTATACCAAGCTATCGTTCTGCCTAGTCCCATCAACTTGCACATAGACCATAGCTCTCTTTATCCTTCATATCCATGAACCTATCCACACTTCTCTTAAATGTTGAAATTGAACCAGCACCCACAGCTACATGTGAGTTCATTGGTGTCATTAGATCCAGTGTAAAGTGTGGTCGAAGTTTGGAAAACTCACCCTGAAGCAACCTATCGACTCCCAACGCTTACAGCTCCTGTGACCTAGATTTGAGACCAAACCATGCTGCATGTGTGGAGTTCACATGATCTGCTTGTGACTGTGTATTGTATCTGGTGCTTCAGGTGAGTCCCGGTGCCAATGCTTTGTCAAGGAGCTTTCCTGCAGAGTCCTGATTAAGGGTCTTGGTCTGAAACACAGCATATTTTCCCATAGATGCTGCCTGTCCTGCTGAGTTCCTCCAGCATTTTGTGTGTGTGTTACTCTGGATTTTTAGCATCAAAATTAGATACTATTTCATGTTTTTTTCTTGTGTTTCCAGTCAATCGATGTATGCCAGCAAGGCTTTAGAGAAGCTGTTTAAGTCACGACGAGGGGTCTCAGCCCAAAACATTCGACTGTTCATTCCTTTCCATAGATGCTGCCTGGCCTGCTGAGTTCCTCAGCATTTTGTATAAATGCAACAGATTTAGTACAGGTTGACCTTCACTAATCCGACTACCTGTAATCCGGTTCCTTTGGTAATCTGGCACTGATTATGCTTAATGTGATCCGTCTGTAATTCAGCATTTTCACTAATCCGGCACTCCTCAGGTCCCAGTGGTGCCGGATTAGTGAAGGTCGACCTGTAGTTGGTTACAAGCTTATCCAAATGTGGATGTTATGAGCTTGTGGATAGGTTCCTGCCAGTAACCCTTTCCTTTCCTGTTTGTCTACTGAACTCCATCTGGAACCCAGGGCAGACCAGAAAAAGACTGGTATTGTCCAGCTTTTCTGGAGGAGATTCACCACAAATCCTTCAGCCAATTAGACCTGACGTGCAAGCTCACTCAGCTGAAAGGAGAGGTGCAAGACACTCTTCGAGTGCAGGAAATCTGGGTTAACTTACACAAAATACTGGAGAAACACAAGCGGGCAGGCAGCGTCTGCGAAAAGGAATAAAGAATCAATGTTTTGGGCTGAGACCCTTCATCAGGACTGGAAAGGAAAGGGGAAGAAGGCAGAATAAGAAGATGGGGGTGGGGAGTGAAGAAGCTAGAAGGTGAGGGGGAAAGTAGGTGGGTGGATGAGAAAGAGAGTTTGAAGTGAGTAACTGGGAGGTGGTACATGGAAAGAATGAAGAAGCAGGAAGCTAATAGGAGAGGAGATTGGACCATGGGAGAAAGAGAAGGAGGAGGCAAATCAAAGGGAGGTGGTGGACAGGTGACAAGAAGAGAAGGGGTAAGAGGGGAGCCAGAATGGGGAATGAATAAATAAAAAAGTGGGGTGGGGGATGGAGCACTAATACACTGCAGCTGGCATTTCCTGGCAGGTTCTGGACAACTGAATTACTTTTTACACTTTACTTTGTTCTTTTTTTCAAATTGAAGTTTTTGTAATCTTCCATCTATTTGTAGGGAAAGGACAAAGATATTCATTTATTGAGATACAGTGTGGAATAGATGCTTCTGGCCCTTTGAGCTATGCCACACAGCAATCCCTGATCTAATCCTAGCCTAATTACATGACAATTTACAATGACCAATTGACCTACCAACTGGTACAATTTTGGACTGTGGGAGGAAACCAGAGCACCTGGAGGAAACCCACATGGTCACTAACAACATGTAAACTCCCAGCAGACAGCAGTGGGAATTGAACCTGGGGTGCTGTTACTGTAAACCATTGTGCTAACCACTACACTACCATGCTGCCCCTGAAAATATGTTTTCAGTGTTAGAAAGAAAATGTTGTGACCCTACTTGGTAGTAATGGATGGCAGGAGAGAGTTGATGGACCCATGAAGGGCAGAGTTTAGGTAATTGGGAAGTAAGTGGGAAAATAGGTCGAACGGTGAGTGGCATGGTGTTTGATGGGCCGCATTGACTCCTGCTAAGTTTTAGGAAATTATAGTTCCATCATTTTTGTGGAATCCATGTTCATTTCAAGTTAGTCTTGGAACTTCCAGGAAATTTCCCAGTGAAAACTATAAAGCTTCCATTTTCAATAAAGGGGTTTCTGTGGAGCTGTGATGGTCCCGGCTCCATTACAGTCGTCCAGTAATACGACACAGAAATAGGCTCTTCAACCCAATGCTTCCATGGCAGCCATGGTGCCCACCTGGGCTTGTCCCATTTCTCCATATTTGGCCTATCTCACTCTAAACCTTTCTTATCAATGTACAATGTCTGTCCAAGTGTCTTTTACGTGCTATTATTATACTAGCCTCACCAAGTTCCTATGGCAACGCATTCCGTATACACACCACCCTCAGCAGGAAGAAGTTGCTTCTTGAGTCCCTTTAAAAACTTTCCGTCTCACCGTGAACCTGTGCCCTCTCATTTTTCTTCATTCCTCTTCCCTGGGTAAAAAGGCTCAGTGCATTCACAGGATCTATATCCTTCATGATTCTATACACCGCTTAAAGTTCTCCCCGAGGAATGTAGTCCTAGCCTGCTGAACTTCTGCCTATGATTCAGGCCACAAGTCTTGGCAGCATTCTTATGAATACCCTTTGCATTCTTTCCAGCTTATGTACCATTACAGAGACCAAAACTAAACATTGCAGTCAAAATAGGATGCATCATCCTATCATATTGTACCACCTCCAGAGCAGATAAAGGCTTTTCTGCCAATTATATCCCCTCTCTTACTAGCTAAGGAAGTAACACACTCATTTGAATTATGTATTCCTTTGACTTATGGACCTACTGAGATTTATGGACTAGACTGTGGACTCTTTCAGTTTATGTTTTTTTATGTATTCTATGTTTTAGTCTATTCTTTCTTGTTGCTATTTTGTGCAATTTGTTAGCTCTTTTTGTGTGAGGGCGGGGTTAGGGTGTTCGATATTGTTACGTAACTGGCAACAATAAACATCAATCGAGACAGGTTTTATTAAAAACAACCAAACATTTATTAAACAGGGATAAATGATTAAAAAAAAACAAATGAAAACCTTAACCGGAGGTTAACCGCTATGCAGCCGTATAACAAATCGTCACTCGGCACTAGTTCTTAAAGTGTTAAATGCGAAAACAGTTCTTAAAACGGTAAAGTCAGATATAGTTCTTAAAATGGTAAGTTCAAAAGTCCACCAGATGTATACGTTCAATTGGGAGAGACTTCTCTGGAGAAGGATTTCTTCATAGACGCAACTTTCTTGCTGGTTCTGTCCAAAGGATTCACCATGCAGGAAATAAACAGTTTAAAACAACTGACCTTAAATTCTAGAGAGCAAACCTTTGCATGAACTACCTTGCTCTTTTGGCAAGAGTTATCCTCGATGCATGTCACTACTCCTTCAACGAAGGCTCAATAAGGTCGATCCTTTGTTAAACTGCCGAACGATATTTCTCAATCCTTTGGGTCCTGTACTTCGATAAATTCTTCACTCTCCCGTACTACTGCTGGAATAAGATAGATAAACACCTCTAGCAAAAATTGCCAATCCAGCACTATTGTACCTTGCAACAGAACGCAATACTCCGTTTTTAAAAAAATGAAACTGCGTCATAAAATAAATACGCAACAGAAACTGAGACACAGATGCACGTTCTAGCTGGAAAACTAACACTAAAAACTAACTGCGTCATCTGAGGTCTTCCCTCCTTATATACCCACGGTGCACATGCCATCACGTGACTTCACCGGCAGGAAAATTACATCAGGTGACCTCCACAAGACCAATACATCATTCTCGCAAAAAAAATCACAGATCTCCTTGAGGTATGTAACAATATTCTTGCCGTTTGCATGATTTGTTTCTGCGTGGGGAGGAGGTTTGATGATCTTGCTGCCATTTGTGCAACTTTTTTCATGTGGGGAGTGTTGATCGTGTTACTGTTTGGCACCATTTATTAGTTATTTGTACAGGTGAAGTTTGGAGTTTGATGCTCTTGCCATTGCATGATTTGCTTTCCTGTGTAGGGGCGGGGTTTGATATTGCCTTTTGCGCACTGTTGTCTTTTTTGTGTGGAGACGGTTTGATGTTTTTCTTCAAAAGAGTTCTATAGTTTTCTTTGTTTCATGGCTATCTGGAGAAGACAAATCTCAGAGTTGAACACTGCATATATGCTTTGATAACAAATGAACCTTTGAACCTTTTGTCTCTGTGTCCACCAAGGGGATAGAGAGTAAGCAATGTTTAGGTAAGCTTTTGAACCTTATTGTCTGTTATCCTTTATACAATGGGTAATCAGATCTTCAGTTGGGAATTTATGAAGAGGAGCTTCTCTCTATGTGGAAAGAACAATGGGTATAATGAGCAGAAAACTAGAGTCAGCCTTTGAATAAACATCCCACTAGGCATATAATCATTAAATAATGATACCATTGCCCTGCCAATGAAGTATCATTTTTTGCAACATAAAGGCAACGGGGTTTTATTCCAGCTGACTTTGTTCTAAAGAGCTGGCTGTACTTGCCTTAGACTCATTAAGATGGTTGAGATCCAAATCTCTCTTTAGTCTTTTCTTCATACAATGGACTCATTTAAAAGCAGTTCTGAGGTTTACATTTTATTCTCTGGCCTAATTTGATATTGGCTTGTAATTGTCAATTCCTAATTATGAAAAGCAATTAGGGAAATATAAGTTAATACACGATTGGTCATTCAAAAGCAAATTACCCTGTTTGAAACTGAGAAGTTGCAAACAGATCCACTGAAAGAATTTTCCTCTGTGTACAGTAATCTGAACCAATCAACAAATGCTAATTACATTTCTCTTCTGATGTGCCTGAAGTTATGAAGCTGTAAGTGAGACAGACTAATCAAACAATGCTGGCATCCTCCCTATTCATGATCTTCAGTCTTTGGAAATAAAAATCAACTCCCCACTTATAACTAAATGCATCAATGTAGTACTCTTCTTGTTGCAAGTTACTAGAAACTATTAACACTGTTCCATCTAGAGAATTATTTTGACAATTGCCCAAATGACCTTACATTAGAGAGAGTGAGAAGAAGAAATATAGAGAGAGAAATACAGAGAAAGAGGGAGAGAGAAAGAGCAATACTGAGATAGAGACAGTGAGACAGAGATAACAAGATAGAGGGAGAAATCGTGAGATAGATAGTGAGGTGATGAGAGAGAGAGATGGATATAGAGGGAGACAGGAAGCGATGGAGAGAGAGAGAGTGAGAGACGAAGCGAGAGAGTAAGGTGACTGTAAAATGCAGGACTAAAGCAGCTAAAGACACAACCACCAACGGTGTAATTATTAAATTAAGAAGATCAAAATTGGCAAAGCTCACATACATTGCTGAATTGAAGATGACAGGGAATGGGAAGGCTGAAGGAATTCAGCAATTTGAATTTTAAAGCTGAGGTCTGGTTTAATCAGTCAAGCTCACCAACGATGGACTGACATAAGGAGTCTATAACAAGGGCAGTGAAAACATTTAGAGGCCTCATTTCTGATGGCTCACTTCAATATGATTTTGGACACAGGCCTGCCAACTGCTCCTTTATCTTCTCTGAGGAGCGTCAGTGCCATACATGTTGTGGAATATGAGAAGTCATCTGTCTGGAGCAGCCTGAGTCAAAGCTCACACCCAGATTCAAGTTACACCATCTGATTCTCCCTGACCTATGCAGAGCAGGCTTGATGGGGCTGAAAGCTGAAATCTGCTCCTCTGTCTACGTCTGTGGTCTTGTGGGTCAAGATGCACTTCAGTCTGAAAATTCTCACCGCCTCAATATTGGCTCACTTTGTGATCTCTTCCAGCTCTCCAATATACCTGAGCTTCTCCAATATACCATCTCTCCAGTAAACCAAAGCTTCTCCAATTTTGGTTCGTTAAACATTCGTTAATTTTTACTTGGCAGTTGCATGTTCAGCTTCCTAGTTCTTGAGCTCTGGAATTCCCTCCCTGTCTCTCCACCTCTCCGTTATCTTTTTGGTCAAATTTTTATCCAACTATCTTAATATTTCCTTGGCTCTGCTCTGAATCAATAGCCTTGTGTAGCACAAATGCATTTTAGTCCATCGTCACTGACCATCAACCACGCATATGCACTAATCCCATTTTATTTGCCATTCATTCCCATCAACATATCGCAAGGGGAAGTCATGGTATCATGGTGTACTGCAGCATAGGCCCTTCAACCCATCTAGTCCATGCTGACCTGTTTTTTCTGCCTAATCCTATCGACCCGCTTTCAGACCATAGCCATGCATACCACACTCATCCATGTACTTATCCAAATCTCTCTTTAATGTTGCAGACAAAACCCAGATTCATCACTTCCACTGGCAGCTTGTTCACCATCTGAGTGAAAAATGCATCCATCACTTCCACTGGCAGCGACTCAGGGCTCCTTTTCCCTTTAATATTTCACCATTCACCCTAAACCTATAACTTCTTGTTGTAGATTCACCAAATATTGTGTGGCGGAGGGGTTGCTGCAGGTATTTACCACATCTATACCCATCAGAATTTTGTATACCTTTGTAAGATCTGCCCTCATTCTCCCAGACAGACAGGTAATAAAGTCTTAAAGCTCCTCAGATCCCAACAACATCCTTGCAAGTTTTCTCTGCACTCTTTCAAGCTTCGTGGGAGAAGGAGTAACATTCATAAACTTTTGGATAGACACAGGAACGTGCAGGGAATGGAATGATAGGAATCCCATTCTGGCAACGGGGAATAGCTTAATGAAACATTATGTTCTGTATAGTCGTCATGGACTGTTCATGTGATGTCCTGTCCTCTGCTCTATCAAGCAATATGTAAATTCCATGTTTTTCAGCGAGATACTCTTTTAACCCTGGAGAGTTTAAACCTAGTAAATTTAATCTCTGCTTTCTAGATTTAATTAGGTGAACCTTTGTTATCTTCAAACACATTTGACAAGGGGATTATAACACAGTATTCCAGGTGCAGCCCAGCTGGAACCCTAAAAACTACAGTGAAATGTCTTTCGTTAAATCCTCATTCAGTTTAAGTTTAGCATATTAAATACATTATGGGCTAATTCAGATTTGACAATAAAGCGCATCGCCTGAATTTGGCTGTTCGACTTGTCGGATGAGAATTTAGCTCTGTTGATTGGATACATTTCTGATTTTACACTTCAGGGTATACACTGTCAAGTTTCTGTTAAAATTTACATCTTAAACTGCATCAATTGAAGCTGTTACATTTCTACTGAAAACATAAGCTTAACGGCCTTGGCAAATGGCTTTTATCTCTTTCACTGTGGAATGGATTTCAAGTTGGCAATCAGTCCCTGGCCAGGTCAAACCACAGAATTGGAAAAATTAAATATGCAAGTCACAGGTTTAAATTGCAAACCTTCCCAATCTTTAGGGAAATTAAGCATTATTTGTACTTTCAGCCAGATTGTATGTAATGAGGAGCTTTCATAATTAATCAGCCAATTGAAATACAGTGTTTAGCATTGCTTTACATCGGTTCAGGTGCTGATGGTTGGATACCAGTACAGTCGTTATCTGTTAAACTAACAATGCAATGTCTGTGCTAGTAATTCAGACATATGAGTTCAAAGGTGTGAAATGCAAATTCAGTTCATTACATAAATCTAGAATTGAAATGTTAGTCATTGGAATAATAGCTACTCCATTGTAATAAAATGAAAAATGTGGTTCATAAGTTTGAAGAAGGGACTCTGCCATATTTGCCTGCATAAATTGATACATGACCTAAGACCTACAATAGTGCGGTTGACTTTTACTACTTCGAAAATACCCAAGTTGAAGGTATGTTAGGTAAACCCACTCACCGTAAATTAATACATTACATAACTACAGCAGTCCATGTGCCTTGAATGGAATGGATTAATAATTAAGAGGTGCCAGTTTGGATCTGTAGAGGTGCTCAATGGAGGGAAGGGCGTTACTTACCTGTGACAGACTGGGCTGTATCCACTACTTTTTGTAGGATTTTCTGTTCGGGACATTGGTGTTTCCATGCCAGGTCATGATGTAACCAGTCAATATACTCTCCATCACATAGCCACAGAAGTTGTTCAAAGTATTAGATGCTATGCCAAATCTTCACAAACTTCTAAAGAACTAGAGTCACTGCCGTGTTTTCTTCATAATTGCACTTATGTGCTCGGGCCAGGACGGGTCCTCTGAAATGATAACACCAAGGAACTTAATGTTGCTGACCCTCTCCATCTCTGATCCCCTGATGAGGACTGACTCACGGATTCCAGTTTCCTTTAACAGAAGTCAATAATAAGCTGCTTGGTCTTGCTGACGTTGAGTGAGAGGTTGTTGTTGTGGCACCATTCAGCTAGATTTTCAGTCTCCCTCCTGTACGCTGATTTGTCACCACCTTTGTTTTGGCCAACATCAGTAGTGTCAGCAACAAACTTAAATATCGCATTACAGCTGTTCTTAGCCTCACAGTCAAAAGTGTAAAGCGAGCAGAGCTGGGGGCTAAGGACACAGACTTGTGTATCTGTGCTAATAGAGATTGTGGAGGAGATCTTGTTGCTAAACTAGACTGAATGGTGTCAGCAAGTGAGGAAATCAAAGACCCAATAGCAAAAGGAGATATTGAGGCCAAGGTCTTGCAGCGTATTGCTTAGTTTTGAGGGGATAATGCCATTGAATGCTGAGTTAGAGTCAATAAACAGCATACTGATGTATGCATCTTTGCTGTCCGGATGTTTCAGGGTTGAGTGAAAAGCAAATGAAATGGCATCTGATGTGGACCTGTTGTTCCGGTAACATATCCAAGTTGCTTCTCAGGCAGTAGTTGATGAGTTTCACCACCAAAGCACTTTACTACGGTGGATGAGACAGTGCTACTGGAAATAGCCGTGCTCTTCTCAGACACCAGTATCATTGAAACCTTCTTAAGATGGTTGGTTGCCTCGAACTGCCAAAATCTCAGTGAACACTCCAGCCAATTGATCAGCAGTGGTTTTTGATAGTCGGCGAGGTATCCCATTGAGGCTCGATGCATTAGGTGGGTTCACTCTCCTAAAGGATGCTCTCACATCAGCCTCAGAGACTGAAATCACAGGGACTCTATAGTTAGGGGGACAGACAGGTGATTCTGTGGGTGCAAGAAGAAAACAAAAATGGTAGTTTGCCTCCCAGGTGTCTGGGTTCGTGATGTTTTTGAACGCGTCCACAATATCTTGAAATGGGAGGGTGAGCAGCCAGAGGTTGTGGTACATATTGGTACCAATGACAGAGATAGAAAAAGGGTGGAGGTCCTGAAAGCAGAATACATGAAGTTAGGAAGGAAGTTGAGAAGCAGGACCTCAAAGGTAGTAATCTTGGGATTGCTGCCTGTGCCACGCGACGGTGAGTATAAGAATAGAATGAGATGGAGGATAAAGGCGTGGCTGAAGGATTGGAGCAGGGGGCAGGGATTCAGATTTTTGGATCATTGGGACCTCTTCTGGGGCAGGTGTGTCCTGTACAAAAAGGACAGGTTGCATTTGAATCTGAGGGGGACCAATATCTTGGTGGGGAGGTTTGCTAATGCTATTGGGGGGGGTTTAAACTAGATTTGCGGGGGGTTGGTAACCGACATGAAGAGGCAGAGATGAGGAGGCTGGAGCACAAGTAGAGACAGCTTGTAGGGAGTTTGTGAGGAAGGATAGGCAGATGGAGCAAAGATGCACTCAGCCTGATGGTTTGAGATGTGTCTATTTTAATTCAAGGAGTATCATAAACAAGGCGGATGAACTTAGAGTGTGGATCAATACCTGGAATTATGACGTTGTGGCCATTACCGAGACTTGGATGTATCAGGGGCAGGAATGGCTGCTGAGTGTGGCAGGCTTTAGATGTTTCAAAAAGAACAAAGAGGGAGGCAAAAGAGGTGGGGCGTGGCGTTGCTAATTAGGGATAGTGTCATGACTGCAGAAAAGGAGGAAATCATGGAGCGATGGTCTACTGAGTTAGTGTGGTGGAAGTCAGAAATAGGAAGGGGGCAATAACTTTACTGGGTGTTTTCATAGACTCTCCAATATTAACAGTGATTTCGATGAGCAGATAGGAGACAGATTGTAGAAAGGTACACTAATAATAAGGTTGTGGTGGGAGATTTTAATTTTCCAAATATTGATTGGCATCTCCTTAGTGCAAGGGGTTAGATAGGGTGGAATTTGTTCGGTGTTTGAAGGTTTCCTGACACAATATGTAAATAAACCAACTAAATGACCTGACGAAGGGTCTCGGCCTGAAACGTCGACTGCACCTCTTCCTAGAGATGATGCCTGGCCTGCTGTGTTCAGCAGCAACGTTTATGTGTGTTGCTTGAATTTCCAGCATCTGCAGAATTCCTGTTGTTTGCAACTAAAGGAGAGGCTGTACTTGATCTGGTATTGGGAAATGAACCTGGTCGGGTGTCAGATCTCTCAGTGGGAGAGCATTTTGGAGATAGTGATCACAACTCTACTTCCTTCACCATAGTGCTGGAGAAGGGTAAGAGCAGACAATTTGGGAAAACATTTAATGGAGTAGGGGGAAATATGATGCTATTAGGCAGGAACTTGGGAGCATAAATTGGGAGCAGATGTTCTCAGGGAAGTGCACAACAGAAATGTGGCAAATGTTCATGGAACATTTGCATGGTGTTCTACATAGGTATGTTCCATTGAAGCAGGGAAAGGATGGCAGGGTAAAAGAACCATGGTGTACAAAGGATGTAGAAAATCTAGTTAAGAAGAAAAGAAAGCTTACAAAAGGTTCAAGAAATTAGATACTGTTAGAACCCTAGAAAATTACAAGGTTGCTAGGAAGGGGCTTAAGAATTGAATTAGGAGAGCTAGAAGGGGCCATGAGAAGGCCTTGGTGAGCAGGATTAAGGAAAACCCCAAGGCATTCTACAAGTATGTGAAGAGCAAGAACATGAGCTGTGTGAGAATAGGACCAATCAGGTGTGATAGTGGAAACGTGTGCATGGAATCAGAGGAGGTAGCAGATGTACTTAATGAATACTTTGCTTCAGTATTCACCAGGGTTAAAGACCTTGGCAATTGTGAGGATGACTTACAGTGGACCAAAACGCTTGAGCATATAGACATTAAGAAAGAGAATGTGCTGGAGTTTTTGAAAAGCATTTAGTTAGTTAAGTCACCGGGACCGGATGAGATATACGAGGAAGGAGATTGCTGAGCCTCTTGCGATGATCTTTGCGTCATCAATAGGGACGGGAGAGGTTCCGGAGGATTGAGGGTTGCAAATGTTGTTCCCTTGTTCAAGAAAGGGAGTAGAGATAACCCAGGAAATTATAGACCAGTGAGTCTGACTTCAATGGAGGGCAAGTTGTTGGAGAAGATCTTGAGAGGCAGGATTTATGAGCATTTGGAGAGACATAATCTGATTAGGGCTTGTCAACATGGCTTTGTCAAGGGCAGGTCATACCTTATGAGCCAGATTGAATTCTTTGAGGATGTAACAACCATGTTGATGAAGGTAGATCAGTGGATGTAGTGTATATGGATTTCATTAAGGCATTTGATAAGTTTCCCCATGCAAGTCTCCTTCAGAAAGTAAGGAGGCATAGGATCCAAGGAGGTCTTGCTTTGTGGATCCAGAATTGGCTTGCCCACAGAAGGCAAAGGGTGGTTCGTATTCAACGTGGAGGTCAGTAACTAGTGATGTTCCTCAGGGATCTGTTTTGGGACCTGTCCTCTTTGTGATTTTTATAATTGGGCATTGATAAGATGCAGAACTGGGCTGCGAAGTGGCAGATGAACTTAAATCCAGATAAGTGTGAAGTGGTTCATTTTGGTAGGTCAATTTTGAAGACAGAATATAATATTATGGTAAGACTCTTGGCAGTGATCTGAGAAATCTTGGGGTCCATTTCAATAGGACACTTAGAGCTGCTGCACAGGTTGACAGTGCCGTTAAGAAGGCATATGGTGCATTGCCCTTCATCATCCGTGGAACTGAATTTAATAGCTGTAATGTTACAGCTATATAAGACCTTGGTCAGGCCCCATTTGGAGTACTTGTTCAGTTCTAATCACCTCACTACAAGAAGGATATGGATACTATAGAGAGAGTGCAGAGGATATTTACAAGGATGCTGCCTGGATTAGAGGGCGCATCTTATGAGAATAGGTTGAGTGAACTCGGCCTTTTCTCCTTGCAGAGGCGGAGGATGAGAGGTGACCTGATAGAGGTGTATAAGATGATGAGGGGCATTGATATTTGTGGATAGTCAGAGGCTTTTTCCCAGGGCTGAAATGGCTAAAACCAGGGCTATAGTTTTAAGGTGCTTGGAAATAGGTATGGAGGGGATGTCAGGGGTGAATTTTTTTACACAGAGTGGTGGGTGCATGGAATGCACTGCTGGCAGCGCTGGTGGAAGCGGATACGATAGGGTTTTTTAAGAGTCTCTTAGATAGGTACATGGAGCTTAGAAAAATAGAGGGGTATGCACTATGGAAATTCTAGGCAGTTTCTGAAGTAGGTTACATGGTGGTAGCACAACATTGTGGGCTGAAGGGCCTGTAATGTACTGTCGATTTCTATGTTCTATATTCTATGTATGGTTCATCCAGGGCTTCTGCTGGGGAAGGCTCAGAATGACTTTCTGGGGACACACTCAACTACAACTCCTTTTATAACGTCCATGACAACAGTGATGTATTCATTTAGATCCTCTGAATATGGCCTAGTCCACCGAATCAAAGTAATCCCGTAGCCACACCTCTGCCTCCTGCGACTACCTCTTTTGTTGTCCTAATTTCTGGAGCGTTGTTTTTTAGCCGCTGCCTGTATGCAGGCAGAAGGACAGATATTCAAAAATGCAGTCTGGGCATGGAATTTTAGGCATTCCTTATTGTAGCATAGCAGTGGTCTATTGTGTTGGGACCTCTGGTGCTACAGGCTATATGCCGATGGTAATTAGGCAAAGATTTCTTCAAACAAGCCTGATGAAATCCCCGACAATGATTTGAAATGTGTCGTGGTGGACTGTTTCTTGTTTGGTGATGGCCGCATGCAAAGTCTCTATTGTCTGATTACAGTGAGCCAATAGTGGTACGTAAACTGCGGTCAAAAGCATTGAGGAGAACTCTGCAGGTAACTGAACATTGATTTCAGATGAAAGGAGGAAAATTTAAAGGGGGTTTCAATACAGAACATAGAACAGTACAAAACAGTACAGGCCCTTTGGCCTACAATGTTGTGCCAACCTTTTAACCTACTCCGAGATCAATCTAACCATTCCCTCCACATAGCCCCTATTTTTATTTCATTGATGTGCCTATCTGAGAGTCTTTTAAACCTACCTAATGTATCTGCCTCTACCACCACCAGCCATGTGTTCCTTGCCCTTACTACTCTCTGTATTAAAACAAAAACTATCTCTGCCATCCTGCTTATACTTTCCTCCAATCACCTTCAAATGTATGTCCTGTCATATCTGTCATTGCTACCCTGGTGGGGTGGTGATATATCTCTACCAAAGGAGGTGTAAGGCACTCTTTCTTTCTGCTAGCCTGCAGGTCACCCTTGATCAAGGTGTAACATCTGCTTAGCACCCCCGATCAGGGTCACGTGAAGCCGTAGGAGCAGATGGTGGATGGTCGTATGAGCAGCCGGTACACATTGCAAGTCCTGGTTATGCGACCACTGATGCCAGGCAGACAATCTCTGAAGAGTATTGATAATGGCTAGAGTCACCTGTCTTGTAAAGACACTGCCCAGAAGAAGGCAATAGCAAATCCTTTGTTAGAAAAGGGCTCATGATTGCCTACATCATACATAATGAACGAAGAAACCCTAGGAAAAAGATGCTGGCTGTCCACTCTATCTAGGCCTCATATCATTTTATACACTTCTATCGTCACTTCTCATCCTCCTTCGCTCCAAAGAGAAAAACTCTACCTCGCTCAACCTGTCCTCATTTCTATATCCCAGGCAGCATCCAGGCAAATCTCCTCTGCATGCTTTCAGATTTGCAAGGTATTCTCTTTACAGTGAGAAAGATAGTAGCCTGGAACCTGTTACTGAGGAAGTTATGCTGTATCTGTTATGATGACAGTGTTTAAGAGGCATTTAGACGAGCACATTAGCAAATGAAGAGAAATGGATTGCATGCAGGCAGATAGTATTAGTTACATTTGGCATCATGGTCAGTAAACGTATGAGGGCTGAAGGGCCTTTTCTTGTACTATGTTTTAGTTCTAAGGTGGAAAAAGTACCTTTATAGCCACACTTGTAGTCAATAAGAACAGGAATTCATTGCCGTGCTTTCCCCAAATTTACCTTAGATCAGGATCACTTTATCCCTCATCATTTTGAGTCTGGGTGCTTCACAGGGTCAGAACTTTGGTTCAGCTTTTTCCTTTGCCCCTCCAGAAGCAGCAAACTCTGTACAACTGTGTTTTACAGTTATTAATGCCCAGATCTTGAGGGGGATGTGTCTCGAGAAAACCGTACAGCACAGTCCAGGCCCTATGATTTCAAAGCCTTCAAGATGCACCATCTGGGTATGTGCCTCGAAACCTGGGTGGAAAAAATATTAGTTACTTTATTTTTATTTTCTTACATAAATTCCATGAGAGCGAGTTTTATTCTATATCTCAGAGTTTGGGTGGTGATTTGTGTATTCTATGAGGCTGAATTTTCATAACCTAAATGACCATAATGCAAAGGTAACCTGCACTGGGATTTTCTTTACAATTCTGCTTGGGAACAAGACATCATCTTATCCATTGTCTGACATCTTTACAGACTGTGGAGCCCAGCACACAGTGAATTAAAAAAAGCCCTGCATTGAAGTTGGGGTTAAGCCATACCATTGCCATTGTTAAGGGGTTAAGACAAATCAATGCCCTTAATTTTAACTCTTATGAAGGAATGGAACATACAAGTTATTCAGAGGGCAATGTAATCTGTTTACAGTTTCAAATAGTAATACGGGTCAGAAAAGCAGGGATTCGAGGTTTCTGGTATATTCTGATGGAATTGTTTCTGAAAAGTCAGTGAAGCACAGTACAGGCCTTAGGATTTTCCAGCCCCACAAGCTGCAGCATCTGTGCACATATCTGCCTTTCTGTTGTCTACGCCAGGTGAGTCCTTTTTGCATTTGTATGGAAAAAATATAAAAGTTACGTGAACTTGAGTGTATTGTTTCAGCAGATTTCATATGAGGATCACTTGTATGATGTCCATCCAAAAGAAAGAGAGAGAGAGAGAGAGAGAGAGTGTGTGTGTATGTTGCATAGAACAAGCTGACAGTGGCAGTGGTAAGGTGGAAACAATGAAAAAATTTAAATGTCTTTTGGAAAGTTTTGTGGATAGGAAGGTAGAGGGATACGGGCCAAATTCAGCAAATGGGTCTACCTCAGGAGAGCACCTTGGATAACATGGCTGAGATAGGTGGAAGGGCCTACTTCTGCGCTGTGCGTGTGTGTGTGTGTGTGTGTGTGTGTGTGTGTGTGGTGCATTGTGTGTACATGTGTATGCGCGTGTATGTGTGCGTGTGTGTCTGTGTGCGTGCATGTGTGTATCTGTGTGTGTGTGCGCACGTGTGTGTGTGTGCACATGCATGCATATGCAAGTGTTTGCATGTGTGAGCACGTGCATGTGTGGATATAGAACATAAAACATAGAACATTACAGGCCCTTTGGCCCACTATGTTGTGCAGACCTTTTACCAACAGTATGTGTTGGATTTACATGTATGCATATATGGTGGAATGCTTTCATTAATGTGTGTCTTGTACACACTTGCGTGCAGTTGTGCTGCAAACACGTATTTGTGAATGCTTCTCTTTGTGGTTATGCGGTGACGGATTCATTGCTTAAGGTGTAAGGAGAGCACAGACTGAGAAAGCAGCATATTAGCTCCACCACAAGGGGCAGGGCCAGTCAGTCAATAAGTGTGCAGGAGAACTGTCAAAACAAAACTGTGTATAGTGTAGAGTTAGAACTTCACAACCATGTCTGACCAAAGCACTGTCCCATCCTGTATCAGTTGTGTGGTATTTAGGGCCTGCAATGATGCATGGTAATCGAAGACTAGTATTCAAGGAGGAGAGAGAAGCTGAAAATTCCAGTCTACTGGCCCTGGCAAGTTCGAGGCACAGTCTCGGTTGTTGGGCTACAAGAACTTCAGGATACGCTGGTCCCAAGAGATCCAAGATGGGGCTCTTGATAGACAAGGTGACAGAACATAAAACATAAAACACTACGGGCTAGTACAGGCCTTTTGGCCCATGCTGTGCGAACCTTTAATCGATTCTGAGATCAATCTAGCCCTTCTTTCCTACTTGGTCATCATTTTTCTATCGTCTATGAGCCCATCTAAGGGTTTCTGAAACACCCCAAATATATGCACATCTACCACTACTCCTATAAGAGTGTTCCACACACCTACTGCTGTGTGTGTGTGTAAAGAAATAAATACGAAATACTAGATACAGAACGGATGTGAATAGGAGCAGCGATGATAGCAGAGTAGTTAAACCACTACCACCAGCTGCAGTGACTCACATTCAATCCTAAACGCAAGAGATTCTGCAGATGCTGGAAATCCATAGTAACACACACCAAGTGCTGGAGGAACTCAGCAGGCTAATAATAACAGATGTATTTATAGAGCACTTTCATATAGATGATGTAGTTCAAAGTGCTTTACATTGTGAAAATACAGAAATATGAAAATCAAGGAAAAAGTAAAAGTAAACATAAAAAGTAAAAATAAGGCCTGGTCTTTAAAAGTATCAACTGAGTCTGCATCCTTTATAGTTTTAGATATTGAATCCCACAGTTTAGGAGCGTACAGTACTTCAAAAGGCTGACCTGGCAATTATCTTTTGGAGGGAGATTGTTTAAATTTAAGACATCGCTGGAAGAAGATCTGAGACCTCAAGCAGGATTATAAAACAAAAATGATTCTTTGATGTACTCCGGACCCAGACCATTGAGAGCTTTAAAAACAAGAAAGAGAACTTTAAAATTAATTCTAAAAGACACAAGGAGCCAATGCAGAGTAGCTGGTATGGGAATGATATGCTCCCTCATCCTGGTTTTGGTTCAAAGTCCAGCAGTGGCAGACTGATAAGCTGAAGTTTATTAATAGATTGCTTTGCAAGGTCAGTAAAAGGTGTATCACACTAATCTCGTCTATTTGATATAAAGGCATGAGTTAGTTTTTCAGTGTCATTACATGACAGAAACGATTGTACCTTTGCAATATTGCTTAAGTGTAGAAATGCTGCTGTGGTCACTTTCTTTATGTGGGATTTAAAATTCAAATCTGAATCAAGGGTAACACTAAGGCTAGTTACTTCTAATTTCAGAAGGGGAGCCAAGTTCCTAAGTTTATCAAGAAGTTTATTTCTTTTTGCTTTAAGACCAACCAAAAGTATTTCAGTTTTATCATCATTCAGTTTTTGGGAAATTATTGCTCGTTCATTTGTTTATTGTAGCTGTACCAGATCGGGTGTTATCATGATCAAGCTCATCCGAGATGTACAATTGTGTGTCATCTGCATCACTGTGGAAACCAGGTTGGTGCTGTCTAAGGGAAGCATTCATAGTGGAAGAGTAGGGGACAAAGACAGCTTCCCTGAGCAACAGCAATGGATACATTGTATCTCTTAGAAAACTGGTCCCCAAGACACAATATAGGAACAAAACCAATTAAAGGCACTATCAGAGAGGCCAATCCCATTCTTAAGGTAATCTAGGAGAATGATGTGGTCAATTTTGTCGCAGGCTGCACTTAAATTGAGAAGAATTAGAACTGAAGCTCTGTTGATATCTGTGCTGAGCCTCGGGTCACTGACAATTTTGGTAAGGGCCTTCTCTTGCTGTGGTTTGCTCTAAAATCTGACTGAAACTTTTTCTAAAATAGAGCTCTCATTTAGAAACTTGTTGAGTTGATTAAAAATGACTTTCTCAAGAATCTTGCCAGCAAGGGAAGCTTTTATATAGGCCTATATTTTAGTGAGTACCTCAGTATCGACGTTAGGCTGTGTCTGTGAAGAGGAATAAGGAGTCAGTATTTTGGACCAAGACCCCTCATCAAGACATGAAAAGAAGGGGGGAGGAAGCCAGAATAAGAAGGTGAGGAGGAGAAAGAGTACAAGCTAGAAGATGATAGGTGAAGCCAGGTAAAGGGGAAGGTAGGTGGGTGGGGGAGGGAGGATGAAGTGAGAAGCTGGGAGATGATAGGTGGAAAAGTTGAAGGGCTGAATGAGGAACTGTTAGGAGTGGAGGGTGGACAATGGAAGAAAGGGAAGGAGGAGCACCACGGTAGTGGGTGTTGTTGATAGGCAGGTGAGATGAGAAGGGGTAAGGAGGGGATCCAGAAGGGGAATGGAAAAGGGGGTTGGGTAGCCTCCAACCTGACGGCATGAACATGAATCTCTCCAATGTCTGATAATTTCTCCCACATCTCCCTCCTCTCCCCTTCCCTGCTGTATGGTTCTGTAATGTTGAGAGTGAGCAGGGTTGTGCAATGGCAGGAGGACTTTGGATGCATTTCAAAAAAACAAAGGAGTCTAATTCAGGATTGTTCTCGAGAAGCCTGGCACAGGCCCATGTTGAGTTGCCAAGGGAGTGAAGCAGCAGCTATTTCACCTTGTGAAGGGCTTCCGCTTTGGCATCTGCATCATTACCCTGCTTTTTTTTTTGTCTTCTCACTGAACCGAACGGACCTTAATCATCTGTACCTTACTCTATTTCACTGCATCACTTGCAAGTAATAGGCTTCAAGAGTGGTCGATTGATGCTGATGATTAGTTTTGCAAGCCACGTTAGTTTGGAGGTTAGTTACCTGAAATTAATAATCTGAAATAAGGATTTAAAGATGTTTAAATGCAGCAAGACTGATTAACTCTAGGATGACCACTCTTTTTAATAGCAGCATAACTGTTGCTAGTGGTTGCACGGCGGTGTGTAAAAATGCCTTTGTGGAATATTTCATTGCTTATTTTAGTAGATGCACTATCCATTTACTTTATCTTATTAGAGCAGTTAAATTATCTACTTGAGTACTGCCATGAATCAAATGTATTGTCCCAGACTTTCCTTTGGGGAATGCTGTAAAATTGTCACTACAATGGCACAGCTGGTAGAGTCAATGCCTCACGGTGTCAGAGAGTCAGGTTTGACCCTGACCTTCTGTCTGTGGATTTGCCCAATTTCCTTATGAAAGATGAGCTTCCCTCCCATATCCCAAAGGCAGGCAGGGTGGTAGGTTAACTGGCTATTGTAAATCACCTCAGGTGTTAGAATTATCTAACAAGTCAATAAAGAACAGGCAAAGGATTAAATGAGATTTAATGAAAGATTATTTATAAATGGGCCCTTGATGGTTGGTATGTTGGCCTGTAGTCTCCACCCTCTCAATGAATGCACCCCCAGGCCTGTAGCAGACATCGCACCTCTCCCGGAAGTTCTGGGAGTCTCCTGTATATTGATAGCGGCTCTCTGACGCCCGCAAATTATATACAATATCCTGGAAATCGATTTTTTTGAGAGCGAGAGAGAAAGAGTGTGTGTGTGTGTGACAGAGAGCATCCTGATTGGTCTCTCTTTGTGCTACGTAGAGCTATCAGTTTTCTCTGTGGGCGAGTTTTACAGTCGACCTCTGTCTCTCTCTTTCATTGTCCATCAGTTCAGTTTGGTGTCCTGCAGCGCCATGGCAGAGTGTTCCAAAAAAAGAAAATATAAAACATACTTGGGGGAAGCTATCCAAAGTAAAATCTGTGAGCACAGGGCAGTTGAGATTCAAAGAGCTCTGCCAGTTGATAAAGCTGCTTTTGGTGCTGCCAAATTCTAATTGTGATGTAGAAAAGGCATTCAGCATTAAGACAGAATTCAGAAGTCAGCTGTCTCACAAAATACTTGTGAATATGATGTCTTGCAAAATTAACAAATTCATTGACTCAGACTGCTATGAGGTTGAGACCTCCTTGAAATGAGTTTTTGCAGGGTGGGGTGTTTGCTGTGGTATCCATCCTCCCACTGAATGCACCTCCAGGCCTGTAGTCTCCACCTCCTCAGCATTACCTTTCCTATATCCCCTCACTACACCTTTGCGATCTATGGAATTCCCCTTACTCTTTGCCTTTTCGTTCTCCCCCCACACTTGAATGCTCCTAATTTTCCTGTACCCATTAATTTCTAAAATAATCTGCAGCCACCTGCATAGAACATTATGAAGATTAATTATCGTCCAGCTGAAGTAATTTCTCCAGATTTCAGTGTTGTATGGCACACCTCTTCTTCAGAGACTGTGACCCCTGGCTGCAGAGAGCACATCACGTAAAACATCTTCCTCACAGCTACCCTGTTAAATCCTGTGAGAATTTTATGTATTTGAATGCTATCACTTTCATTCTCCTAAACCCCACTGAATCATAAAACTACAACAGTACGGAAACTGGTCATCTATGTTGATAAAGGATGAGCAAGTCCGTTTAACATCTCCACGTAACTCCAAGTTGCTGTCTGAGGATCTTAGTTCCAATCTGTCTGTTCCTCTAGTCTTCTTCAGGTAGGGAGGACAGACTGGACAATATACCAGGTTCATTCTCACGCTAATCCTGGGTAACCATTCAATTCTGAAACTTGCCTACTTCTTTTATTACTAATGTAAAGAAAAAGATCCACTTATTTTTAAGAGAAACTGGGAAGTTCTCCCTCAGCAAAAAAAACATTCGTACAGGCCATTCACTTGATTGTTCTTTGTGGGACCTTGTGCATAAATTATCAGGCACACCTTCCTACAACGGAGAACGTTGACTATGATTGACTAATTGGTGTGGCTGAATGAGAGGCATTCTTCTGGGCTCCCTCTCAGTTCTGAGAGAGATTCACTGGGTAGCTACCGGAAGCCTGTTTCATCACACCAGAAAGGATAATCTTGGAATATGAGTACAACTATCTAGGACAAAGACAGAGAGAAATCTCTTCTTGCATGAGAGCTGAGAATTTGCAGATTTACTCCAATATGCATTAACCTATTCTGCTGTGGATAGAAAAAATGATTAGCTATTTACCACTTTCTAGATGAAAATCAGAAATCCTCCAGAATGGAGGACAGTTGATGAATAGTCATTAAGGATATTCAAGGCTGACTAGCTTTTTGAGCATCAAGGAATTAGACAAGATTGTGAAGGATGTTTAGTTGAAAAATAAAATCTCCAACAGCCACATCTGTCTGCCATTACTTATGTTGTTACAACAGTGACTACGGTTCAAAAATACTTCTTTAGTTGCAAAGTATTTTGGCACACCTAGAGGCAGTAAATACAATATTTTCCTAAGTATTAATCAACGAAGCCCTTTGAGACATTTGGTAACACTAAGACTGCAATGCATTATGTTTGTTTAATGCATTGCTTCACTCTGTCGATATTGCAAACAGTAATCTCTAATTCTGATCTGAAATTCAGAAATTATGTTTGGGCTGACATTTTTCTGGATGGAAACTTTATAAAAGCAGTAGTTGTGAGTATATATCAATACAAAGAAATCATTTCAATTTAAAGGGTGATTGCATTCATGGAAGATCTTTCTGCCTCTTAATATGATGACAAATATCATTCATTAGCTTATTTAGAGATCACTTCGTAGTGTCCATCTCCAAGTCAGGACGTTGTGAGTTGCATTCCAGCTGTGTATACACTCTGTGGCCACATTATTAAACACACGTATGCACTTCCTCGTTAATGCAAATGTCTAATCAGCCAATCATGTGGCAGCAACTCAGTGCATAAAAGCATGCAGGTATGGTCAAGAGGTTCAGTTGTCATTCAAATCAAATATCGGAATGGGGATCTAAGTGACGTTAATTGTGGAATGATTGTTGGTGCCAGACAGGGTGACTTGAGTATCTCTGAAACTGCTGATCTCCAGGGATTTTCATGCACAACAGTCTCTAGAGTTTATAGAGAATGGTGCAAAAAACAAAAAAAAACATTCAGTGAGCAGCAGCTCTGTGTGCAAACGTGTATTATCAATGAGAGAGGATAGAGGAGATGGCCGGTCTGATTCGAGGTGACAGGAAGGCGACAAATAACCACACGTTACAACAGTGGTGTGCAGAAGAGCATCTCTGAACGCACAACATGTCAAACCTTGAAGTAGATGGGCTACAGCAATGGAAGACCAAGAAACCCTCTCAGTGGCCACTTTACTAGGTACAGGAGATGCTTAATGAAGTGGCCATTGAGTGTATATCAATACAAAGAAAACACTTAAATTTAAAGGGTGATTGCACTGATGGAGGATCTTTCTCTCTTTTAATATGAAGACAAATCGCTTATTATGAGGTTACTTTGAAGTGTCAGTCTCCAAGTCAGGAGGTTGCAGATTGCAATCCATTTGTACGTATAATCCTGCTGTGCGTGTAATTCAGGCTGACAATTCAGCGTTGTGGGGGAATGTCACATCACCATAAGAGCTGCTTTGTTTATGTGAATGTTAGTTTGATGGAAAAGATCCTACAGTGCAGTTTGAAGGCATGGTATGACTGATACTCCCAGGTGTCCTAGCCAATGTCAATCTCTCAGCCAGCTCCACAAAGATCCAATATCTGGTCAATGCGACCATGTCTCCATGGGCATTGCATGTGCAAATTGGCAGCTGCATTGTCCTATAACCCAGCAAGGAATGAAAATGGCTTGAAAACATTCTGGGACTTCCAGGAATCTCAAATTGGACTGGGAAAAATAACTATGACCCTTCCTTTATTCTTGAAGCAACATTTTTTTTCTGAATTGGAATGGTGAATGTAGTCTGTCAGCATGCCTGAGCTGTCTGTTTCTAGCTGATATAATGCACTCCCTGAAGGAGTGATCCTTGTTGCCATTAATGTTCTGAGCCAGCTTTGGTCCACGGCCAGGATCTAACACTCGATTGAGATTATTCAGCAAGATCACAGCCACTGTAACTTAGAAGGTGGTAGGTTCATGTTTCTCTGCTGGGAGCCAAACTGCAATTTGAAGCTGTTGACAAACACAAGGAACTCTGCAGATGCTGGAGATCTAAAGCAACACACACACAAATTACTGGAGGAACTCGGCACGCCAGGCAGCATCTATGAAAAGGGTAGACAATCGATGTTTTGGGCTGAGACCCTTCATCAGGACTGGAAAGGAAGGGGGAAGAAGCCATAGTTGATTTGAGGGAGTGGAAAGAGTACAAGCTGGCAGGTGATAGATGAAACCAGGTAAGGAGGAAGGTAGGTGGGTTGGGGAGAAGGATGAAATGAACAGCTGGACGGTCAAGTGCAGAAATGGTAAAGGGCTGAAGAAGAAGGAAGCTGATAGGACAGGAGAGAGGACCATGGGAGAAAGGGAAGAAGGAGGGACACCAGAGGGAAGTGATAGGCAGGAGAGGAAAAGTGGTAAGGGGGGGGGGGTAATAGGGAATGGAATAAGAGAAGGGGGGGGCAGAAACCATCTCAAGTTATGCAAATTAATCTTCGTCCGTCAGGTTGGGGGGCACCCAGATGGAATGTGAGGTGTTGCTTCTCCAACCTGAGAGAGGCCTCATTGTAGCAGTAGAGGAGGCCATGGACTCACATGTCAGAATGGGAAGGGGAAATAGAATTAAAAATGCTGGGCACTGGGAAAGCCTACCTTATGTGGCAGATGATGTGACTGTGTTCGATGATGCAGTCCCAGGCATTGACGCCCTGTTACTGACACGGATGAATGGTGACAGTGCAAGTGCAGAGGGAGTGACACTAAAGAGGATTGAGCAGTTCAGCAAATTTTAATAAAACTGTGCAGAATTAAAGCAAAATAATAAATGATAGGCCAACAGGGCCATTACCTAAAGCTCTCAGACTGAAAGCTAACTCTCTGTCTTTGAAGAAGTAACTAAATGCTAAATAAATTCCGCTCCTTTACAGAGTCAATGTAAATTGTTCTTTTTTTTCCTGGAACGAATACTAAGGCAACATTGCCGTAGCTGTGCTTTGGCCAAGACTCAACAAGTCTGAAATGAAACAAGGAAGTTAAATCTAACCATGATGAAACACTAGCTAGTTGGAACGTGCATACTCACCACCTTATTCAGCTGCCCACATGTGAGGGTGCCAGACTCTGCAAAGTTCTCTGTGGTTGTGACAGGGACCCCTCCTTAGGTGCAGATGCCAGCTGGAAGTCCTGGATGAGAAACTTATTCAGGAGCTGGAGCACAAGAACATTCCTCAGGGCCATACCCCTTCCATTAGCTCATAGTGGAGTAGCGGAGCAGACTCGATGGGCTGAATGGCCTACTTCTGCTCCTTTGTCTTGTGATCTTGTGATTCCATGAGATACTGGATATTGCCCTGCACTTGGTGAGGTTCCAGGAGGTGACACACAGATTTGACCAGGGACCCATGCAGCAAAAAGGGAGGAAGGGGGTGAAATGGGAGGCGAATTGAACAAGAGAGGAACAAGTCTCTGGGTTGAGCTGTGAAACATGGAAAACTGAGTGAATCTTCATGAATGATGGTAGGTGCAGTGTGAAGGAGGCTCTGTTGATAGCCTGCTCCACTACAAATGATCTCATGTAGTGTGGGGCCAATCTGTAGCTGACAACTTTAAGGGAAGGATCACTAGATGCCAGCTATACTTTCTGCCCTGGTTTGAAAGGCATCATGTGTTAGCGGAGTCGATCAGCCTACAGGCATATTGTTTCTGAGTGTACAGCAGAGATGTGTTGGCTCATCGCCACATGATCTTGTTGGATTGGGCCAACTGTTCAGCTGCAGGAACACCCACCGCGTTCTCTTGGTCATGGAAGAGTGGCAGCTGGAACCCCCTCAGGAATTCATTGGAGTTGAGCTTTCCGAAATTCATCGCCAGTCAATCTCCGGCCAAGCCGATCCAGGTTCTGGGGCTTGAACGGACAAGCCAGTCAACCTCCAGCCAAGCCGATCCAGGTTCTAGGGCTTGAACGGACAAGCCAGTCAATCTCTGGCCAAGCCGATCCAGGTTCTGGGGTTTGAACGGACAAGGCAGTCAATCTCCAGCCAAGCCGATCCAGGTTCTGGGGCTTGAACGGACAAGGCAGCACATAGTTGTCTCCGGTTTCTGGGGTTTGAACGGACAAACCAGTCAATCTCTGGCCAAGCCGATCCAGGTTCTGGGGCTTGAACGGACAAGGCAGCACATAGTTGTCTCCGGTTTCTGATTCACTCTCTCAGTCCGGCCATTAGATTGGGGATGGAAACCTGATGAGACTTTGATTGTGGCTCCCAAAAGAGAACAGAAAGCCGTCCAAAAAGCGGGACATGAACTCTGCCCCTCAATCAGACACGATGTCCCGAGGGAAGTCGTGCAGCCTGAACACTTGCTGAAGTACAAGAGTGGCAGTCTCACTAGCCAATGGGAGCTTGGGGAAAGCAATAAAGTGGGTAGCTTTTGGGAAGAGGGCAGCTATGTGTAACGAGGAAGGGTGGGCTCTGGATTGTCATTTGTCCACGGTGATCTCAAACTAGTGGAAGGGAGCACTCCTTTTAATATTCTTACTGTCAGGATGGTAGGTGTGAATGAAATGGAGCCGGGTGAAGAAGAGTACTCAATGGGTGAAATGGGAGTTGAGTCTACCAGCACCATGGATGTAGGAGTGGTTCTTTTGATCTGTTTATATGAATAAGGGGTGCTGTGCCCCCGCCAGCCAATGCCACCGTGCCACCAAGGCTGCCTTGACAGCCAGAAGTTCTTGGTACTCAACATCATAGTCTCACTCTGCAAGAGTCAAGAGACAGGAAAGAAAAGCACAGGGATGCAGACAGGTCAGCAAGCATGCGGACTCCACTCCTGGAGTGCCTGAGGGACCAATCGATCCATGCATTGTGTCAAGAGAGCCGGGGAAGGCCAATCACCAGTGGCAGTTCAGATGAATCAACAAGATGGGAGAGCTCTTCCCTGTAGTCGCTTTCTGGCACAGACCGGAGGGATACTGTGGAAAGGTGGATCCTGCAGATGCCCAGAGGCTGACCATCCGGAGCCTTGACATCAATATTCCCTCTCAATTGTTTTGAGCCAGAGAGATAGCCATGATGTTCTCGGCTGCCCTGGAGTCAATAAGTGCTTGAGGCTCATAGGTCTGGGACCGCCAAGACAAGGAAGCTGGGAGCATTACGCGATTAAGGGAAGATGCTTGCGGGGAGAATTGACCCATCAGAAATCCCCTTCCTGCTGATGGGTATCCTCTTTTACTGGGCGCATGGGACATCATGCCCAGAATTGTCCTGGAATGCCACAATAGAGGCAGCAACCTGTTCTCCACTGATCTCATTCCTCCTGAGGTAGGTGCTGGCCCCTCAGCCACATAGGCTGCCCCCACCCCCCAGACTGCGTACTTGGTGATGAGAGAAAGGCAGAAGTCAGACAGTAATCTAAAGGGTAGGAGGCTCGGGGTAATTTCGCTCTGCACCACTCAATTGCCCAATCGCTGATTTGGATGGCCACATTTATCAGGTCATCTAGAACGTTTTGTTTGTCACTCACTGCGACCTCATGCTGAACCCCTGTGCTTAGCCCATGCTGGAAAGGAACAATGAAGGATCTCTCATTCCACCCTGTCTCAACCACAAGCATGCTCTCCATTCAGAGTTAATGGGACTAATAGACAACAGAGCATAAAACATACAGCATCTTCAGCCCATAATATTATGTTGACCTTTTAACCTACTGCAAGATCAATATCATCCTTCCATCCATCCACAGATTGTGACGTCAGAGTTTGGAGTTCACTCCCAGCGATTTATGTCAGAAATATTGTATGCTCTTCCCTTGAGTGTATGGGTTTCATCTGGGGGCTCCAGTTCCCTCCCTCAGTCTAAAGGCATGCTGGTCAATAGGTTAAATGGTCATTGTAAATTGTCCTGTTATTCATAGTAGTGTTGCATTGGACGGAGGAAACGGATGAGGTCCTCCGTGACTGCTTTGAATGGGTGGACTGGGTAGTATTCTAGGACTCGGCAGCTAACCTCGATGAGTATGCCTCAGATGTCATGAACTTTATTTGGAAATGCACGGAGGACTATGTGTCTCGCAAGACAATCCGGGTATTCCCTAACCGGAGACCTTGGATGAATTATGAAGTCAAGTCCCTTTTAAAGGCTAGAGCTGCGGCTTTTAGGTCCGGGGATACCAGTCGCTACACGGAATCCAGGTGTGAACTCCGGAATGCCATTAAGGGCGCCAAGAGGCAATATCGAGCCAAGTTGGAAGCCCAGGCTAACCAGAGGGATGTCAGTAGACTATGGCAGGGTCTAAATGAGATCACTGGGAGCAAAGAAAAGGCTGGGAATATCAATAACTGTGGCGCTTCTCTTCCTGACGAACTTAGTATATTCTACATAAGATTCAAACAGAACAGGAGCGTCCCGCTCCCTCCGGATGAACCGGACCTGGCGGCATCGAGATTCATCGTCACCGAAGAGGACGTTAGAAGGGCCTTCCTGAAGATAAATTCAAGGAAGGCGACGGGCCCAGATGGCGTCCCGGGATGGGTTCTCCGCAACTGTGCAAGCGAGCTAGCTGGAGTGTTTGCTGACATCTTCAACTGCTCCTTGCTTCAGTCTAAGATCCCCTCGTGTTTTAAGAAGGTAACGATAATCCCAGTGCCGAAGAAGAGCAAGGTGGCATTCCTGAATAACTATCGACCTGTGGCTCTGACATCAATTGCTATGAAGTGCTTCGAGCAATTGGTAATGGCACACATCAACCACAGCCAACCGGTCAACCTCGACGCTTTGCAATTCGCCTACTGGAGCAACAGGTCATCGGCAGATGCCATCTCTCTGGCCCTATATTCCTCCCTAGAACACCTGGAGAATAAAGACGCATATGTAAGGCTCCTTTTCATTGACTACAGCTCTGCCTTTAATACCATCATTCCAAATAAACTGGTTCCTATGCTCCAATACCTGGGCCTTAGCACTCAGATCCGCAGCTGGATCTTCCACTTCCTCACAGACAGGACCCAGGCTGTAAAAATAGGGGACAAGCTCTCCTCTACAATCACTCTGAGCACCGGTGCCCCAGAAGGCTGTGTACTCAGCCCCCTGCTGTACTCACTGTACACCCATGATTGTGTAGCCAAGTTTCCATCAAACTCAATATATAAGTTTGCTGATGACACAACAATTGTAGGCCATATCTTGGGTAATGATGAGTTTGAGGACAGAGATGAAATTAAGAACCTGGTGGCATGGTGCGAAGACAATAACCTATCCCTCAATGTCAGCAAGACGAAGGAATTGGTTGTTGACTTCAGAAGGAATAGCAAACCGCATGACCCAATTTACGTCGGTGGTGTGCAAGTGGAACGGGTCAAAAGCTTTAAGTTTCTCGGGGTCAATATCACAAATGATCTGACTTGGTCCAACCAAGCAAAGTCCACTGCCAAGAAGGCCCACCAGCGCCCTTACTTCCTGAGAAAACTAAAGAAACTTGGCCTGTCCCTCACTAATTTTTATAGATGCACCGTAGAAACCATTCTTCTAGGGTGCATCACAACCTGGTATGGAAGTTTTCCTGTCCAACACTGGAAGAAGCTGCAGAAGATTGTGAACACGGTGCAGCACATCACACAAACCAATCTTCCGTCCTCGGACTCACTTTACACCGCACGCTGTCGGAGCAGTGCTGCCAGGATAATCATGGACACGACTCACCCAGCCAACACACTTTTCATCCCTCTTCCCTCCAGGAGAAGGCTCAGGAACTTGAAGACTCGTACGGCCAGCTTTGGGAACAGCTTGTTTCCAACTGTGATAAGACTGCTGAACTGATCCTGACCCGGATCTGGGCCGTACCCTTCAAATATCCGGACTTGGCTAAGCACCATCTTACTTTCCATTTTTCTACTTTCTATTTATGATTTATAATTTAAATTTTTAATATTTACTATAGATTTGCAATCTAGGGAGCGGGAGGCGCAGAATCAAATATCGCTGTGATGATTGTATGCTTTAGTATCAATTGTTCAGCGACAATAAAGTATAAAGTATTAGGCTAAGGTTAAAAAGGGGAGCTGCTGGGTGGTAGAGCCTGTTCCACATTATAGTCTAAATGTATTCAAAAATAAAACATCCTTATTTTATAGGATTATAAAATAATATATATTATACAATAATAATAGATTATTATTAGATTATAATACAGATTATAACCCTGCATTTTTCTGACATCCACCTGTCTATCCAAGAGTTGCTTAAATATCTCTGTCCTCTTTGAGCATTCCCTCGGCAGTGCCTTCCAACACCTACCACTCTCAAGCATTCCCTCGGCAGTGCCTTCCCCATTCTTATCACTCTCTGTGTTTAAAAAGAAATCTATCACTGACATCTACCCTAAACTTTTCTGCGCTCACCTTAAAAGGATGACCGCTCAGATCAGTCACTGCAGCTCTGGGAGAAAGTTGAGATAAATACTCCATGATAGTCACAAAGCTATCCTCACTGACACAAGGGAATCCCTTGTCCATGACCACTCGAAGTGGAGAAGCATTCAGGGAGTAGGAAATAATTCAGAAAATATGTAGTTTGAGTGGTTGATGGTTGAGTTAAGTTGTTCTCCGATCTTTGAAAACAAGTGGCATGCAATAGAGTTCCTAGGTGTGGTTTTCCGCAAATAATTCCGTAGCCAAACATTTAGACCCTGATCCTGTTTAAGAGCGAATGCAGGCAAAATCCCAGACCACAACGCACAAAGTTCGCCACATAACCAATCAGCAATGAAATTTCCTCCTCACGTCACAAATGATGACCAATCAGCTGATTGATATAAAGGCCAAGCGTTCTGAGGACACATCACAATTAACAGCGCACTGACGATATCTCCTTGAATGGTGACGAAACGTTTGCAAGTAAATTTCCATGATTAGGTAACAACTCAACCCAACCGTTTGGGAGGTTATTTGAGAACATTGAAGGATGCATCAGGAGTACAAAGAAGATTGATATAAGCTCCTCTCAAGGGAACATCACCCCTCACCCCACCCTGTCATCTCTGTCAACTACCAACCACATCATCTGTGGAAGGGATGGAGTTTCCTGCGTCATCCTCATCGACCATCTCATGTGGAATGAAAACAAATTGATCTTGATCATGAGGGCAGGAGTATGGTAACAAGAGAGGGACTTGAGCAAAGGGATCAGTAAGATCAAATGGGACTGTGCCATGAAAGATTTTGAATTGTGGATATTACAAAAGCTGTATCCACCTTCCTCTGACTGTTGACAACATCCCCAGAAGAGCTGAGAAGCCTCATTTCTTCAAATTGAGTTTTCAACTGCAAAGCTAGGGAGGAAATTCTAAACTTGTTTTTAAAATATGTAGCCTCAGTCTTCTCCTCACCAGAGGCCTCTGTGGAGAGAGAAGTTAATTAAATGCAAACACCAGCAAGATGTACATTTGTAAAGACTATCGAAGCATTGCTTCTGGATCAGTCTAATTTGAAGAATGCTGTCTTCATTGTTCGGTGGCTGAGAAATATTCGATGAAAAAGGCACGATTAGTTTTGAAGTGTTTTAATCTGTGGATTGATGTTATGACTTTGTGCTGTGCTGGGTCACAGATTGGAGGGTGTTTTCTTGTTCTCCCCCTCCCTCGCTCCCTCTCTCCCCCTCCCTCTCTCTCCCTCTCTCCCCCTCTCTCCCTCTCTCCCCCCCTCCCCGTCTCCCCCCTCTCCCCGTCTCCCCCCCTCTCCCCCCCCTCTCTTCCTCTCTCCCTCTCTCCCTCTCTCCCTCTCTCCCTCTCTCCCTCTCTCCCTCTCTCTGCCCCTTCCCCCCTTCCTCACATCAGGTGAGTGCCTCTTTAACAGTATATGGGTTAATTGTCATCATCTTTGCAGAAATATGCATGGAACTTGGGTGGGGGGGGGAAGAGTTCATCTTATTTTATTCTGAGATACAACACATAACAGGCCCTTCCAGGCCAATGAGCCTGTTCTGCCCAGTTACACCCATGTGACCAATTGACCTGTATGACTTTGGAGCGTGTGAAGAAGCTGGAGCACCTGAAGGAAACCCAAATGGTGATGGGAGTCTGTACAAGCTCCTTACAGAGAGTGACAGGAATTGAACCTGGGATGCTAATGCTCTAACAGTATGCTAATGGCCACACTACTGTGTCACCCCAAGCTGTAGATACTCTTACACAATGCATGGGGTCAGACGGGAAGAAGTCAGACACATACCTGTCCTGATAGAGGGATCACAAGTGGAGAGAGAGTGAACAATGTCGAGTTCCTGGGTGTCAAAATCTCTGAGGACCTAATGTGCACCCAACATATTGATGCAGCTATAAAGAAGGTAAGGCAGCGGCTATACTTCATTAGGAGCTTGAGGAGATTTGTACGTTACTTAAAACACTCACAAATACCACAGGTGTGGCGTGGAGAGCACTCTGACCGTCTGCATCACTGTGTGGGGTTACTGAGCAGGAGCAAAATAAGCTGCAGAGAGTTGTCAAATTAGTCAGCTCCATCGTGGGCGCTAGCCAAGACAACTTCAACAAGTGGTGTCTCAGAAAGGCAGCATCCATCATTAAGGACCCCCAGCACCCAGGACACGCCCTCTTCTCATTGTTGCCGTCGGGTAGGAGGTACAGAAGCCTGAGGCACACACTCAATGATTCGGGAACAGCTTCATCCCCTCTGCCATCCGATTTCTGAATGGACATTAAACCCATGAACACTACCTCACTGCTGTTTGTTTATGTTTTTTGCACTACTAATTTAATTTAACTCTTTAATATGCTGTGCCTATAAAATTATTCCACTCCCTTGGAAGCTTTCATGTTTTATTGTTTTACAACATTGAAGTACAGTGGATTTAATTTTGCTTTTTTGTCGCTAATCAACTGAAAAGACTCTTTCATGTCTAAGTGAAAACAAATTTCTATAGATTGGTCTAAATTTATTACAATTATTGAACACAAAATAATTGATTATATAATTACTCACCCCTTCAAGTTAGTATTCAGTAGGTGCACCATTGGCAGCAATTACAGCCTTGAGTCTATGTGGATAGGTCTTTGCAGATCTTGACACCGTAATTTCCCCCTATTCTTCTTTACAAAATTGCTCAAACTCTGTCACCCTTTTTAAGTCCAACCACAAATTCTCAATGGGATTGAGCATCGCCACAGCATGATGCTGCATTCAGTCTGACAACCAAACAACTTAATTTTGGCTTTATCAGACCTTAGAACCTTCTTCCAGCTAACTTCAGAGTCTCCCACATGCCATCTGACGAACTCTAACTGAGATTTCATATGAGTTTATTTTCAACAGTAGCTTTCTCTTTGCCACTCTCCCATGAAGCTGTGACTGGTGAAGCACCCGGGCAACAGTTGTCTGTGCAGTCTCTCCCATCTCAGCCACTGAAACCTGAAACTCCTCCAGAGTTGTCATAGGTCTGTTGGTGACCTCCCTCACTAGTCCCCTTCTTGCAAGGTCACTCAGTTTTTGAGGATGGCCTGGTCTAGCAGATTTACATCTGTGCCACATTCTTTCCATTTCCTGCTGATTGACTTCACTGTACTCCAAGGGATCTTCAGCGGCTTGAAAATGTTCTTGTATCCATCTCCTGATTTGTGTTTTCCAATAACGTTTTTGCAGAGTTTCTTGGGGTGATCTTTTGTTTTCATGGTGTAGATTTTGCCAGGATACTGACTCGCCAGCAGTTGGACCTTCCAGATACGGGTGTATTTTTACCACAATCAATTGAAACACCCTGACTACACACATTTAACTAATTATGTGACTTCTAAAACCAATTGACTGCACAGTGATGATTTGATGTGTCATACTAAAGGGGGTGAATACTTACACAAACAATTATTTTGTGCTTTATATTTGTAATTGATTTAGATCGCTTTTTAAGAGTCTTTTTCTGTTGGTCAGTGTCCAAAAAAAAGCCAAATTAGATCTAATATTCAATGTTGTAAACAATAAAACATGAAAACTTCCATGGGTTTTTATAGGCACTGTATATAACATATAGATATATATATAATATACACACCGTAATCACAGGTTTTTCCCTATTATTATGTATTGCATTGTACTGTTGCTACAAAGTTAACAAATTTCACAAATTTCACGACATATGCCAATGATATTAAATGCGATTCTGATTCTGACTCAATTTTTTTATTATTTCATCGTGTTCGAAGTACATCTGCTGGATAGTCAGGGAAAACTTTCCTCATTAGGTTGTTACAGTTAGCGTAATGCTCTTACAGCACCAGCAAGCCCGGTTCAATTTTAAGGAGTTTGTATGTTCTCCCCGTGACGGCGTCAGCTTCCTCCGGGTGTTCGTATTCCAAAGCTGTACAGGTTGGGAGGTGAGCTGGTGATATGGATGTAACCTGGAGGGCTGTACCTCTGAATAAAAGATAAAGTCTCCCCTATTACATTCAGAGCAAAGTTTGATAGATTGGGATCAACAAACAAACTGCTGGAGCAACTCAGGATACTGAGTAGCATCTAAGAGGGATAAAGAAATGTCAATATTTCAGAACAAAACTCCCAACGAGACTGATCGTTGCTCTATATTCCAATATTTAGAGTCTATTGTCAGACTCAGAATCAGGTTTATTATCACTGACATATGTTGTGAAATTTGTTGCTTTAGTGAAGTGCAGTAACAGCAGTATGATTCAATGCATAATGAAAAAGTATAAATTAAATTATAAAGCAAAAAAAAAGTACTGAGGTAGTGCTCCTGGGTTTATTGACCATTCAGAAATTTGATGGTGGTCAGGGAGAAGCTGTTCCTATAATGTTGAGTATGTGTCCTCCTTGATGGTAGCAATGAGAAGAGGGCATGTCCTGGGTGATGGGGCTCCCTAATGATGGATGCTGTCTTTTTGAGGCATCACCTTTTGGAGATATCCTTGATGCTGTGGAGACTAGTTGTTATGATGCAGCTGATTGAGTTTTTAACTTTCTGTAGCTTTATTCAGTCCTGTGCAGTGACCCCAGTGATGCAACAAATTAGAATGCTTTCTATGGTGTTTCTGTAGAAATTTACGGCAGTCTTTGGTGACGTCCCAAGTCTGTTCAAACTCTTACTGAAATGTAACTTGCTGCTGTGTCTTCTTTGTGATTCCATCAATATGGTGGGTGCGGGATGGATCTTCAGAGATGCTGACTCCTCAGAACCTGAAACCGCTCACCCTTTCCACTGCTGATCCCTCAATGAGGACTGGTGTGTGTTCCCTCAACTTCCCCTTCCTGAAGTCCACCAGCAATTCCGTGGTCTTACTGATGGAGAGTGCAAACTGCTCAACCAGCTGATGTATTTCACTCTATTTATTTGGACTGGATGTTCGACTCCATTTCTCCAATTAAAGCTCCATTGTTTGCAACGAGGGAAATTAAAACATCGAGGTGAATGTGAAGGGTGAGCACTGACTTCCTGCCTTCTGATCGCTGGTGGGATCATTCTGCTGCCGGACAGGGGAGCCTGCGTGGCCTGTCTTTGTGCCTGGAGGTTGGTACTGAGGTCTTCTGCGTTTTAGATTTGGATTTGGTCACTGGACTATGGACTTTTATAATCTTATAGTTTTTTTATATTCTGTGTTTTCAGCTGTTCTTTCTTTTTCATGCAGTAGAGAGAGATTTGAGGGTCGATGTTTTAGAGACGTTTTGTGCATGGGAGGAGGGTTTTGGGGCTTGAGATCATGTTGGTGTTCTTTTTTTGTGCAGGGGTGCGGTGGGGTGGGTTGGGTTGGCTGTTTCTTTTTGGTTCCATGGTTTTTCTTGGTTTCCTGGCTATCTGGAGAAGAATCTCAAAGTTGTATACTGCATATATACTTTGATAATAAATGAACATTTGAATCTTTGAGCCTTTTCTCTTATCTCCAGCTGAAATTCTGCCAACAATAGTTGTGTCATCAGCAAACTTATAAATAGCTTTTAAACTGTGCCTAACCACATGGTCATGGGTTGTAGAGAGAATAGAGCAGTGGGCTAAGCACACATTTTTGAGGCGCGCTCGTGTTGATTGTCGGTGGGGGGAGATGTTATTTCCGATCCACACAGACTGTGTTTCCCAATGAGGAAGTCAGGGATCTTGTTGCAGAGGCTGGTATAGAGGACCAACCTTTGGAACTTGTTGATTAGTACTGAGGGTATGATGGTGTTGAATGTTGAGCTGTAGTCAATAAACAGCAGCCTGACCTATTATTATTTTCCTGGTGACCCAAGGCTGAGTGGAGAGACAGTGAGTTGCATCCTCTATAGACCTGTTGTGGTAATAAGCATATTGCTCTGGGTCCAGTTACTTGCTTAGGCTGGAGCTGATTCTGACCATGATCAACCTCTCAAAGCAGTTCATCATGGTAGATGAGAGTGCAGCTGGGCGATAGTCATTGAAGCAGCTTACCCTGCTCATGGGCATGGTATGACGGTTGTCCTTTTGAAGCAGGTGTGAAACTCTGTCTGCAGCAGTGAGAGTTTGAAGATGTCCTTGGAAATAGACAGTGAAAATAGAGGTCCCAGCAATTGGTTGGCAGAGGATTCCAGTGCCCCATCAGGTACATCATCACGATCTGATGCCTTGTAATTGTTCATCCTCCTGAAAGATGTTCTGACGTCAGCCTCCAAGAGAGAGATTACAGAGTCACCAGATGATGCAGTGATTCGTACAGGCGTAGTTTTATTTTCCCTGTCAAAGTGTACAAAACTTGCTTAACTCATCTAGGAATAAAGCATTACAACCATTCAGATTTAGGTTTCATCTCGTAGGAAGTAATGGCCAGCAAACCCTGTCAGATCTGACATGCATCCAATTCTGTCTCTAATTTAATTTGAATGGTTTTCTTGGGTTTAACCAGCCTTCCATAGGTCATACTTGGACTTTTTGTATCACTGGTCTTGAATGCCACAGATCTAGCTCTCAGCAGACTATTAATCTTCTGGTTCACCCACAGCTTTTGGTTTAGGTATGTTCGGTATGTTCTTGAAGGCACGCACTTACCTACACAGGTCTTGATGAAGTTGATGACAACTGCATCATATTCATTCAGATCTGAAGCAGAATCCTCGAATACAGTCCAGTCCACTAATTCAAAGCAGTCCTGTAAGAGCTCCACTGCCTCTCTTGACCACATCTTCTTGGTCCTCACCACCGGTGCTGCAGTCTTTAGTTTCTGTCTGTATGCTGGGAGTAGAAAATTACAGCCAGTTGATCGATCTTTTCAAAGTGCGGCTGTGGGATGGCACGGGAAGCATTTGGTAGTGGTATAGCAGTCCTCAAGCGTTTTGGCTCCTCTGGTTTCACAGATGATAAGTTGATCGTAGTTCTTCAGAGACGTCTTTAAGCTTCGGCTGCATGGTAGCATAGTGGTTAGCACAATGTTTTACAGTACCAGTGACACTGGTTCAATTCCCAATGCTGCCTGTAAGGAATTTGTCTATTTTCCCCTTGAAACTGTGTGCTCTGGTTTCCTCCACAGTCCAAAGATGTACCGGTTGGTGGGTTAATTGGTCACTGTAAATGTCCCATAATCAGGCTAGAGACAGCATCATTGAGAAGTCAATGGTGGAAAGGGTGAGCATCTTCAAGTTGTTGAGCATCGACATCTCAGAGGATCTGCCCTAGACCCCACACATCGATGCAATCACAAAGAAGCCTTGCCAATGGATCTACGTCACTTGGAGTTTTGGGAGATTTGGTATTTGATGAAGTCTGTCAGTGAAAATAGACCTAATCTTGATTCTGATTCAGCGCTGTGTAATATATATTGCACATACACACACATTAATTTTGTTGTATTTGTTTGTTCTACCATGAATGACCACAAGAAAATTAATCTCAAGGGAGCGTCTGGTGACATATATGTACTTTGATAATAAATTTATTATGAAATTTGAACTTTGAACTTCAACATTGAGCACAATAAAATGAGAGCCAGAATAGGTCAGCTGGCCTTTCTAGCCCCCCCTGTCATTCAGTAAGCTTGGTTGGGGTTGTTTTCTAGTGGATGGCAGGGTGCTGATGTGGAGGAAGGAAGCTGCTGAGGTATCAAAACATATCATAGACAGGGTAAATAGTCAGAAACTTTTCCCCGGAATAGAAGTATCTACGAATAATGGACAGTGCTTGGGGTGAGGTGGCAGGGAGTATAGAGGGGCTCTGAGAAGGAACTTCTTCACCCAAAGGGTAGATGGAATCTGAGTGTACTGCCTGAGTAGGTGTTAGAGGTAGGTTACACATAAAGCCTTTAGATATCTAGACAAACAATTCAATTGCCATGGCATAGAAGACTATGGATCAATTTCTGGAAAACAGGATTAGTGTAGATTGGGCTGCCGCTATCTCGCACCAGGATATGAGCCCACTGGCCACTCTCACCTGGTTTAGCCTACCTGTTGAAGCGGTATACTGGGGTGTGGCCACTGTCCCATAAAGCAGCCTTGTCCTAACATGCAAAGTCAGCTCTGGCAGGCTGGACGATGAGATCAATAACAAGATCCAGTGGCCAGGAATGACGAAATGAAGAAGGAAGGGCAGGACAAGGCACAGAAAAGTCATGGTCATCCACTGCCCCCAAGAAGACTCCAGTTGTGACAACTACTCAACCAAAAACATTGAGGCCAGTAGAGTGGACCTGTCTCAGTGCAAAGAACTTTTCATTTTCAATTCTCACCTGTGCACGTTTTCGTAAGACCGTAAGCTGTAGGAGCAGAATTAGGCCATTTGACCCATCGAGTCTGATATACCATTTTATCATAGTTGATCCATTTTCCCTCTCAGTCCCAATCTCCTGCCTACACCACCCCCCCACAATATCCCTGCATGCCCTGACCAATCAAGAAACTATCAACACTTGTCTTAATCATCCATAAAGACTTCAACTGCACAGCTCCCTGTGACAACAAATTCCACACATTCAGAACTCTCTGGATAAAGAAATTCCTCCTCATCTCAATTCCAAAAGGACACCCCCTCTATTCTGAGGCTGTATTCTCTAGTCATAGACTATCCCACCATAGGAATCATCCTCCCCACATCAAAGCCTTTCTCCATTTGATAAGTTTCAATTAGATCACCCTTTATTCTTTTGAATTCTAGTGAATACAGTCCCAGAACCGTCAAACACTCTTTATACAAGTCGTTCAGTCCTGGAAGCATTTTCGTGAACCCCCTTTGAACCCTCTCCAATTCCAGCACATCCTTTCTAAGATAAGGGGCCCAAAACTACTCACAATACTCCAGGTACAGCCTCACCAGTGCTTTATAAAGTCTCAACATTATATCCTTGCTTTTATATTCTAGTCCTCTTGAGACAAATGCTAGCATTGCATTTGCCTTCTGCACTACACACTCAACCTGCAATTTAACCTTTAGGCAATCCTGCACAAGGGCTGCCAAGTAAAATTGTTGTATTTTCTCTCCATTTAGAAAATAGTCAACACTTTTATTTCTTTTACCAAAGTGCATGACTATACACTTCCTGACACTGTATTCTATCTGCCACTTCTTTGCCCATTTTCCTCATCTGTCTAAAGTTCTTCTGTAGCTGCTCTATTTCCTCAAAGCTATCTGCCCCTCCTCCTATCTTCTTATTGTCTTCAAACTTTGCAACAAAGCCATCAAATCCCTCATCCAAATCATTGACGAATAGCATAAAATAAATCAGTCCCAACACAGCCCTCTAAGAATCACCCTTTGCTCCTCATTGTCATCTTTTATTCCCACTCGTTGTCTCCTGCCAATCAGTCTCTGCTTTATCCATGCTAAAATCTTTCCTGTAATCCCATTGGTTCTTAACTTGGCTAACAAATGGCTAACACGAGAGGGCACAGTTTAAAGGTGTTTGGAAGTAGGTACAGAGGGGATGTCAGGGGTAAGTTTTTTACATAGAGAGTGGTGAGTGCGTGGAATGGGCTGTCGGTGACGGTGGTGGGGGCGGATATGATAGGGTCTTTTAAGAGACTCATGGATAGATACATGGAGCTTAGAAAAATAGAGGGCTATGGGTAACCCTAGGTAATTTCTAAAGTAAGTACATGTTCAGCACAGCTTTGTGGGCCGAAGGGCCTGTATTGTGCTGTAGGTTTTCTATGTTTAACTTGTTAAGCAACCTCAAGTGGCACCTTTTAAAAGACCTTCTGAAAATCCAAATACAAAACATCAAACAATTCTCCTTTGTCTATTCTGCTTGTTATTTCTTCAAAGAATTCCAAAGGATTTATCAGGCAAGATTTTCCTTTGAGGAAACTATGCTGTCAATGGCTTCCCTTTTGAAAAGTGGAGTGAAATTTACACTTTTCTGGTCTTCTGGAATCATTCCAGAATCTAGTGATTCTTGAAAGATCATTACTAATACCATCTCTTCAGTCACCTCTTTCAGAACCCTGTGGTGTTCACTATCTGGTTCAGGTGACCTAACTACCTTTAGGCCTTTCACTTTCCCAAGAAGGATCACCCTGGTAATGGCAATTTCATACACTTTGGATCCCTGCCGCCTGGAACTTCCACCATACTGCTTGTGTTTTCCACAGTGAAGACTGATGCAAAATTCTTTTTCAGCGTATCAACCATTGCCTTGTCTCTCATTGTTACCTCTCCAGCATCATTTTCCAGCAGCCTGTCCTTTACACTTTATGTATCTGAAGAAACTTTTGGTATCCTCTTTAATATTATTGGCTAGCTTACTTTTGTAATCCATCTTTACCATTTTAGTCAGCTTTTCAGTTGCCTTCTGTTGGTTTTTAAAAGTTTCCCAATCCTCTAACTACTCACTAATTTTTCCTCTATTATATGTCCTCTCTTTGGCTTTTATGTTGCTTTGACTTCTCTTGTTAGTCATGGTTGTGTCATCTTGCCTTTAGAATACTTCTTCCTGTTTTGGATGTATATATTCTGTGCTTCCAAATTGCTTCCAGAAATTCCAGCCTTTGCTGCTCTGCCGTCATCCCTGCCAATGTTCTTTTCCAATCAATTCTGGCTAACTCCTCTCTTAAGCCTCTGTAATTCCCTTTATTCCACTGTAATACTGATACATCTCACTTCAGCTTCTCCTTCGCAAATTTCAGGGTGAATTTGATCATATTATGATCACTTTCCCCTGAGGGTTCTTTTATCTTCAGCTCTCTAATCAATTTCAGTTAATCGAATAACACCCAATTCATAATAGCTGATCTTCTCATTGGCTCAACCATGAGCTCTCTAAAAAGTCATCTCTTAGGTGTTCTAGAAGTTCCCCTTCCTGTAATCCAGCACCAACCTAATATTCTCAATCTTCCTGCATATTGAAATCCCCCATGACTATTGTAATATTGCCCTTATAGCATTGATTTTCTATCTCCCATTGAAATTTGTAGACAACGTTCTTGCTGCTGGTTGGGGGTGTGTACGTGACTCCCTCCAGTGTCTTTTTGCCCTTGCAGTTCCTTAGCTCAATCCACAATGATTTAACAGCTTCAACCCTACATCACTTCTTTCTAATGATTTGATTTAATTTTTTACCAACAGAGCAATACTTCCCCCTCTCCCTTCCTGCCTGTCCTTTCGATTCAATGTGCACCCTTGGACATTAAACTCCTATCTATAATCTTCTTTCAGCCATGATTCAGTGATGCCCACATCTTCATACATGCCAGTATGTAACAGTGCTACAGGTTTATCTACCTTATTCTGTATACTGCGAGCCTTCAGTCCTGTATTCGCCCTTTTTGATTCTGTTGGAATTCTTTAAAAAAATTACAAGCAGGAGTTTAGAAGAATGAGGGAGGGATCTCATTGAAACCTATCAAAATTTGAAAGGCCTAGATGGAGTGGATGTAGAGAGGATGTTCCCTATGGTGCTGGAGTTGCCTTTTAAGTTGCAACTCATCCAGGTTGACTGCAATTTTGCTCTATCATCTGCCTCTCCCTGCCAGGAATCTGATTACTCATTGGCTCTGTTATTATACCAACTATCTCATCTTCAACACTATCACTCTGGTTCCCATCTCCCTGCCAAATTAGTTTAAACCCATCCAAACAACTCTAGCCAATCTGCCAGCAAGGATATTGGACCCCTTTGGGTTCAGGTGTAACCTGTCCCTTTTGTACAGGTCATACATTCCCCAGAGGAGATCCCAATGATCCATCAATCTGAACCCCATTCCCCCTGCACCAGTTCCTCAGCCGTAGCATCCTATTCTTACCTTCACTGGCATGTGGCACTGTTAGTAATTTGGAGAAGATTACTACCCTTTTTAAAAGGCATCATCAGACATGGTGGGCAACCAATCATCAGTTATCAAATGGGTATGTGTAGCTATGATGGGTTGAATTGCCTGTTCCTGTGCTGTATCGCTCCATGATTCTATGTCCCAAAGCCCTCAATTTCCCAACCTCTCAGCATTGCAGCAATTGTTCTTCAGAACCTGTTCCATGAACTCCAGAGAATTTTGACGTATTGCAAAGGTTAAAACATCATCGAAAGGCCTTTTCCTTTCTCTTCATCATTTGCAATGAGGAGCTGATACCATCTTGTGAGTCAGAAAATTCACTGTAACGCAGCCCTCATTATTCTCCCACTTTCACTGGAAACCTCTGCAGCCCTTGACCAAGTGGTCGGCAATTATAAAAATTAAAAGGTGATGCCACTTTGGGTGCTATCAACCCTGAGCGTGACTATCCTATAATTTGGTTGAATAGAACCTTCCGCTTTTTTTTAATGCATTTCATTTTTTTTTAACAGAGCTTATGTGAGTGTATGGTTGATAGACTTTTAATAGAATTACTGTATTTGCAGAGGATCTGTCATTCATATAGTTTATGCACAGTTCCTGCAATGCTGATTTCATATGTTACTGGTAGTGAAGGCTAGATGAATTATTGAACAAAGAGATTGAAATTAGAACAATCTCTTAGTCATTTATTTTATACACTGTTCGTATTTCAATATTCTTTAAAATGGCTTCATCAGGACAGTGAGAACTGTGAGAAAATAACTCGAAATATAGGTAAGTGTGTTGTTTGTTAAAATCTGTTAGAGGTGTGTAATGTTGAAACCTTATGTTAGAATAAAGAAAGTGGAGGACATTCTGCCCACTGATTTCAGGCCAGCTCCCAGCAAGTAATTTCATTAATTCCAGTCCTCCTCATTATTGGACCCTGTATCTATGAAAGGAGGCGTGGCATTGGACAGGTCATGAGAATGATTGCAGGAATGAAAGGATTAATTAATAAGAAGCATTTGATGGCCATGGGTCTGTACTCGCTGGAGTTTAGAAGAATGAGGGAGGGATCTCATTGAAACCTACCGAAATTTGAAAGGCCTAGATAGAGTGGATGTAGAGAGGATGTTTTCTATAGTGGGGGAGTATAGGACCAGAGGACTCAGCTAGAACAGAGATGAGGAGGAATTTCTCTGGCCGGAGGGTGGTGTATCTTTGGAATTCAATACCACAGGCGGCTCTGGAAGCTAGTCATTGGGTATATTTAAAATGAAGTTGATTAATCAGGTCATCAAAGGTTATGGTGAGAAGGCAGAATGAGAGTGAGAGGGATAATAAATCAGCAATGATGTAATAGCAGAGCAGGCTTGATGGGCTGAATGGTCTTATTTACCAATAACTTACTCTTTCTCACAAGCATCTTTACTTCTCCATCACAACCACTTCAAAGCTGTTCTCCAAGAAATGTGTCATCACAATTTGGAAATACTGTATACACTCATTCCTTCGCTCATCGTCGGGTCAAGATCCTGCAGCTCCCTCCCTATACGTTTTCTGGATATACCCACATCTCAGGATGGCAGCCTACGGTCAGCTTCTCAAGGGCAACTAGGGATGAGGAACTGAATGCTGACCCAGTCTGTGAAGCCCACATTCTTTGATTAAACATTAAGTTTGAATAAATTTCATAATTTTTTTGCCCTACACTAAGCAGTAATTTGTAATATCCAAGAATCTACCAGGATATCTTTGGTATATGGTAGGAAACTGGTGCACATGGGAGATGGGGAAAATCTCCCTGAGGGCCTGAGGTCGGGATTGAACCCAGGTCCACCTGGAGCTATGAAGCAGCACTACTGTGCCCTGGGCTCCTGGTGCTGTTTATTCCAGTGACCGGCAACAGGCAGTTCAGTGGAGAACCTCTAGTTCTGGGCTGTCCACAGTCCCACTCTGTCAGAGGCACACAGGAAACTTGGACCGTACCATCCAGTTTTCTACTGTCCCTGGGCCCAGTGAGAGAAAGAGCCTTTCTGTATCTGACCTGTCAGCAAAATGCTTGCTGAGGTCTGTGGTTTTCATACATCCAGGTCAAGCCTACTAATATTATAAACAGCGATATACAAGGGCAGTATGGTGGCATAATGTTTTACAGCGCCAAGCGTCCTGGGTTCGGTTTCTGCCTGTAAGGAGTAAGGAGTAATCTGTAAGGACTTTGTACCTGTGACCACATAATTCTCAAGGTACTCCGGTTTCTTCCCACATTCCAAAGCTATATGGGATTAAGGTTTGTAAGTTGTGGGTAAACTATGTCGGTCATTTATGAAAAGATGTATTTCAGTGGATGTTTCAATGCAAATGTAATTGATAAAACTAAGATTTAAAGATTTCTAAAGCTTTCAAAAGATGCCGGAGGACCTCAGGCAGCACCTGTGGAGGGAAATGGACAGGTGAAGTTTCAGGTCATCCGGAGCGGACAGTGTAAGGTGGGGAACAACTAGCTTAGATGCAGAAGTGGAGTGATCTTCTGAAGAGATGATGGTATGGGAAGTAGTGATCTGATGATCCTTGGTGGGGTGTTGCTCAATTGAGAAGTATGAGGAGGTGTTTGGGAGCTGCCTCTGCAAGACAGAGGTCAGTCCACCAGACTGTAATGGCACTGTCCTTGTTTGTGGGTTTGATAGTGAGCAGTGTGTTGGGAATGAGGGGAATAGAGAAGTCAAGATGATTGATGTCTAAAGAAATTATATTGTGGCTGACGTTATACTGGGTGGAAACAGCAGCCTCAAATACAATATATCGGAACAAGGAAACCAAGTGTATTGTGGGGTGTTTGCACTGATTAAAATTTTTCTGACTCTGAATATGGAAATGGATCCCATCTGTCAGTTCACCATGTCAATATCCAAGTGGTGGATTGAAAGCCCCCGAGGAGATCTGACATGTAATCCAAGCTGAAATTGCCGAACTCCAAATGAATGTCACGCGGTTAGAGGTCTTTTCTGCTGGATGTTCATTGATCCAAGTATTACATAAAAGGTACTCTAAAGTAGGATAGGAGAGATATCCCAGGAGTCCTTCCCAATGTTGGTCCCTCAGCTGAAATCATAAAGGCACTTAGAGATATTCAAGTAATACAGCAGAGAATGCGCATTGTGAGATTTCCAAAAATCATACAAAGGAGGTTTGGATAGAGCAATTCACCTTTATTAATAAACTGTTTTTCAGATTGGAATGAGGAATAGTATTAGGATTTGTATCTCCCTTTACCACAGTTCCTCTTCTCCTAGTCTTCTTCAGATTTTGAGATGCGTCCAGTTGTGGAGCACAGATCTGTTGAAGAGAGCAGCCACATGCGCTTTACATCTGGTCCCTCAGCATTTTCTCAGTGCCATATGCAGCACGATCCTAGTTATTTGACTAAGGTCAACAAGCATTAAAAAAAATGTCAATACTTATTTTGCTTTAATATTATTTGGTAGCATATTAAGGTTTAATTAATTAAATTTATTTTTAAGATTCTTTTATTGATCTTTAACTTATAAATTATTTGTATCCACTCAAAGAATTTTTAAATGTTTCTGTCAAGGGAAATTTATAAACAGTTCTAAAAGTGTCTTGACAGCTGGCAAATTGTCAAAAGCCATTATGAGTCTCAGACTATGAGGCCTCGGGACACCTTATCTCCTGATATTTACTATAAACCCACTGACCCCCATAGTGTTGTTGACTATACCTCCTCCCATCCAGTCTCATGAGAGGCCTTAATCCTTTTATCTCATTCCTCTGTCTCTGCTGCATCTGTTCTCAAGATCCGCTCCAGGACAGCTGAAATGTCTTTGTTCTTCAGGGAACAAGACTTCCCTCTACTGTGCTTGATGGAATTGAAATTGGAATTGGTTTATTATTGTCACATGTACTGAGGTACAAGGAAAAAACTCGACTTGCATGCTGTTCATACAGATCAGATCATAACACAGTGCATTGATTTAGTACAAGATAAAACAATAACAGAATGCAGAATCAAGTGCGACAGCTATGGAAAAGTTTGGTCGTCAAAACTGCCTAACGCATCATTGGCACCAAGCTACCCGCCAAGGACAGATATACAGAAAAGTGCTGGAAAAGGGCCTGTAACATCATGAAGGGGCCACCTATCCTGCTCATGGACTTTTCACCCCTCTCCCACCAGGGAGAAGGCTACATAGCATCTGCACCAGGGCCATCAGATGCAAAAACAGTTACTTTCCCCAAGCAATAAGATTGATCAACACCTCCACACACTAACCCACCCCCCACCCCCAACCACCAACCACCAATACTTTATCACTTCCTGTCAGTCACCTTATGTACAGCCATTCCTGTGCCTAGGGTCTATCTATGGACATACAATCAACCTGTGTATATAAGATATCTTATATATTTCTATTTATTGTGTTATTTCTCTTATAGTGTTTTTTTTGTGCTGCATTGGAGCCGGAGTGAAAATTAATTTGTTCTCCTTTACACTTGTGTACTGGAAATGACATTATACAGTCTTAAATTGATCGTGAATTAAATTACAGTGCAATTAGACAAGGCGAAAGAGCATAGTGACACACACACAATGCTGAAGGAACTCAGAAGGCCAGGCAGTATTTATGGAAAAGAGTAAACAGTTGATGTTTCAGGCCGAGACCCTTCATCAGCACTGGAGAAAGATGATGAGAAGTCAGTGTAAGAAGGTGGGGGAAGGCTGCAGAAAGACTTAAGACAGATCAGGAGCATGGGTAAGGGAGTGGCAAATGAAATACAGTGTTAGAAAGTGCATGGTCATGCACTTTGGGAGTAGAAATGAACGTGCAGTCTATTTTCTAAATGAGGAGAAAATCCAAAAAATCTGAGATGCAATGGGACTCAAGGTATTGTATCTCAATGCACAGAGTATAAAAAATAAGGTGGATGATCTTGTTGCAATATTACAGATTGCCAGGTATGATGTTGTGGCCATCACTGAATCGTGGCTGAAGAATGGTTGCAGATGGGAGTAAAATGTCCAAGGTTACACGTTGTATCAGAGGGATAGGAAGGTAGGCTGAGGGGGTGGTGGCAGAGCCTACTGGTAAAGAATGGCATCAAATCAGTAGAAAGATGTGACATAGGATCAGAAGATGTTGAATCGTTGTTAACCCAAGTAACCTGTTCATATTCTGTACCTTCACAGTATGGTCCGGGTCAATTTTGACCCGGCCCAAGAATCCACTCATAACAAGTGTTTATACCAAGTTTTGAACCACAGATCTATTTAGAATGTATAAATAGCCTCTCTGACATTAATAAATGGGTGATTAATCCTTAATTAATCTTTCAGAGATCTAAAATCCATTTAAATAGATACGGGTCAAATTTGACCCAGAACAGCCTGAATGTACAAAAATTTGTAGCACCTGTACAAAAGTATAACGTTTTTAAGTAATTTCATTTTTGCACATTTTGCGTTACTTTAGGAAGTCATCAAATTTTGGCTTTAAAAAATGGCACTTAGGGTGTTTTTACTGCTGTCAAATGCCAAAACGGGTCAAATTTGACCTGAATCGTATGTAAGGGTTAAGAAGTTGCAAAGGTAGAAGGACCCTGTTGGCAGTTATATATAGGACTCCCAACAGTGGCTGGGAGGTGGACTACAGAATACAATAGGAAATAGAAAAGGTGTGCCAAAAGGGCAATGTTATGATAGTCATGGGAGATTTTAACATGCAGGTCGATTGGGAAAATCAGGTTGGTAATAGATCTCAAGAGAGTAAGTTTGTCAAACGCCTAAGAGATGGCTTTATAGAGCAGTTTGTCATTGAGCCTACTACGTGATCAGCTATACTGGATTGGGTGTTATGTAATGAAATGGAGGCGATTAGGGAGCTTAAGGTAAAAGAACCTTTAGGAACCGGTGATCACAATATGATTGAGTTCAACTTGAAATTTGATAGGGAGAAAGTAAAGTCTGATGTAGCAGTGTTTCAGTGGAGTAAGGAAAATTACAGTGGTATGAGAGAGAAGTTGAACAAAGTAAATTGGAAGGCGCTGCTGGTAGCGATGTCAGCAAAGCAGCAATGGCGTGCGTTTCTGGGAAAAATGAGGAAGGTGCAGGACATGTGTATTCCAAAAATGAAGAAATACTCAAATGGCAAAATAGTACAACCATGTCTGACAAGGGAAGTCAAAGATAATGTAAAAACAAAAGAGAGGGCTTCGTCGAGCACTTCCGCTCCGTCCGCCACAACAGACAGGATCTCCCGGTTGCCACCCTCTTCAACTCTGTTTCCCTTTCCCATTTGGATATGCCCATACATGGCCTCCACTACTGCCATGATGAGGCTAAACTCAGGTTGGAGGAGCAACACCTCACATAACGTTTAGTTAGTCTCCAGCCCCTTGGTATGAGCATAGAATTCTCCAACTTCAGGTAATTCCCTCCCCCTCCCTTCCCCTATCCCTATTTCACTCTGCCCCCTCCCCCAGTTGCCTATCACCTCCCTCATAGTTCCGTCTCCTTCTACTACCCATTGTGTTTTCCCCTATTCCATCTTCACCTTTCCTGCCTATCACCTCCCTGCCTCCCCTCCCCCACCCCTTTATCTTTCCCCTTACTGGTTTTTCACCTGGAACCTACCAGCCTTCTCCTTCCCACCCTCTCCCCACCTTCTTTATAGGGCCTCTGCCCCTTCCCTCTTCAGTCCTGACAAAGGGTTCTGGCCCGAAACGTTGACTGATCATTTCCAGGGATGCTGCCTGGCCAGTTTCTCCAGCGTGCTGTGAGTGTGGCTTTGACCCCAGCATCTGCAGAGTATTTTGTCTAAAAGAGAGCGCATACAACAAAGCAAAAATTAGTGGGAAGTAGGAAGTTAGAGGACTGGGAAGTTTTTAAAAACCCACAGAGAGCAACTATAAGAATCATTAGAAGGGAAAAGGTGAAAGATGAAAGCAAGCTAGCAAATAATATCAAGGTGATGGTAAAAGCTTTGTCAAGTATGTAAAAAATAAAAGACAGATGAGAGTGGATGTAGGACCACCAGAAAATGAGGTAGGAGAAATAATAACAGTGGGGCGGGGGAACAAGGAGATGGCAGATGAACTAAATGAGTATTTTGCATCACTGTGGAAGACACTAGTAATATGCCTGATGTTGTAGTGTATGAAGGAAGAGAAGTGAGTGCAGCCTCTATTACAAGAGAGAAGGTGCTCAAAAAGCTGAAAGACCTAAAGGTACGCAAGTCACACTGACCAGATGAACTGCACCCTAGGGTTCTGAAAAAAGTAGCGTTAGAGATTGTGGCAGCATTAGCAACGATCTTTCAAAAATCATTGGACTTTCTCTGGCATGGTGCTAGAGGACTGGAAAATTGCAAATGTCACTCCACTCTTTAAGAAAGGAGGAAGGCAACAGAAAAGAAATTATAGACCAGTTAGCCTAACTACAATGGTTGGGAATATGTTAGAGTCAATTATTAAGGACAATGTGATGGAGTACTTGGTGACACAGGACAAGATAGCACAAAGTCAGCAGTTAAATGCTTTCCACTATACATCTATAGAAATTTGCTAGAGTTTTTCCAAATTCACACACTCATCACACCTTCCTCCTGTTTGCTTCACAATGAGCAGAGAGACATCCTGTTTACCGGAACTGTTGCCCCCATCTCTATAAACCTCTCCACCTTTGCTGTTGTTGCCCATCCCACTCTCATTCACCCGCAAAATGCAGTGTCGTTACTCCTGCTGCCCAGTCTGAATCAATGCTTCCCCATATTTTGACCTCTAACACTAGGTATGAAAAGATGGCACAGCTAGTAGAGCTGCTGTCACACAGTCCCAGTGACATGGACTCAACCCTGACCTCTGATAATTGGTTTATTTTTAATATTAGATTAAATCCTATATTAGATTCTTCAAGAATAGTTACTCAGAATAAACCTCTGACTCGGAAAGTGAATTCATTGATGGAGGAGTTGGGAATTATAGATGTCTGGAGGGAATTACACCCTACTAGTAAAGATTATACATATTACTCTTTCCCTCATTCAGCCTATTCAAGGATAGACTATTTCTTTATCTTTAATACAGATAGACTCAGGATAAAAAACTGTAATATTGCAACAATTGATCTGTCGGATTATAGCCCAGTCTCTATGTCTCTAATCCTGGAAAGGAAAATGAGGAAAACACTATGGAGGCTAAACTCACATATATTCAATAACCCGAAAGTAATGGAGAGATTAAGGGGAGAAATCAAAGAATATCTAGACCTTAATGACACGGGAGAAACATCACCAGTGATTTTATGGGATACATTGAAAGCTGTACTGAGAGGGAAAATTATTTCCATTACTACTCACATGAAAAAAATCAATGCACAAAAATTAGCAGACCTTCAAAGAAAGTTAAAACAACTTCAAGTTGTAGATAGCAACAAAAGTAATTCAAATCGAAAACAGGAAATTAGGAAATTGCAAAGTGAAATTAATGATATTTATACGTTGGAAACTCAAAGAAATTTTCTTTACCTGAGACAAAAGAATTATGAAGTAGGAGGTAAATCAGCTAGATTATTAGCATATAAATTACGAAAACAACGAGCAGACAATACAATTCATAAAATAAAGAATCCAAAGACAAAGCTTGTGGAGAGTACAATAGGGAAAATTCAAGAGAGTTTTGAAACATATTATTGAGAGCTGTACTCCCAACCCCGGTTCCCCAATGAGCCCTATATAGACAGTGTATTGAATTTTTTAGATCTACCTAAACTTACAGATTTACAAAATGAAAGTTTATTAGAACCAGTAACTGTCAAAGAACTGAACGTGGCCATCTCTAGGTTAAAGGCTGGAAAGTCCCCGGGTTCTGATGGGTTTACCTCAGAGTGGTACAAGTCCCTGCAGACACAGTTAGCCCCATTACTACTTAACACCTTTAATTGGATCTTGCAGAGAGGAGAAACTCCACCTTCCTGGAGAGAAGCGATTATTTCAGTTATTCCTAAAGAGGGTAAAGATAAACTAGAATGTGGCAATTATCGGCCCATTAGTGTTCTTAATTTAGATTACAAACTATTTACATCTATATTAGCGCGCAGATTGGAAAAGCTTTTACCTGGCCTAATCCATTTAGACCAGACTGGATTTATTCAACAAAGACAAACACAGGACAACATAAGGAGAACTCTGCACATATTAGAACAGGTTAATAAGAACGAGACAGAGACAATGGTAGTAGGATTGGACGTTGAGAAAGCTTTTGATTCGGTTAGTTGGGCATTCCTATACAGAGTGTTAGGAAGATTCGGCTTTCAAGAAAGGTTTATTAAAGTAATTCAGACTCTATATGACAGCCCTACAGCCCAAATTAAGATAAATGGGGACCTCTCTGACTCCTTCATTTTAGAGAGAGGCACTAGACAGGGATGCCCAATTTCTCCTCTCCTTTTTGCGCTATATATTGAACCACTTGCCCAACTAATAAGACAGAGCGAAATCGTAAAAGGTATCAAGGTGGCAGGGATTGAACAGAAAGTGGCATTATTCGCAGATGATGTTTTGGTCTATCTGAGTGAACCAGAAAAATCATTTATAGGATTGTTTACACTGTTGGATGACTTTGGGAAAATATCAGGTTATAAAATAAATGTAAAGAAAATGCAAGTTATGTCCCTAAATTATACACCATCCAAAAAATTGCAGGATACATACGATCTTAAGTGGGAAGCTAAATCATTAAAATATTTAGGAATAACCCTGCCGAAGGATCTTTCAACACTGTCACAGGTAAATTATGGGCCATTAATCTCAGAGATAAAAGCAGATATGCATAGATGGAATCTTATCCCCTTTTTAAGTTTAAATTCAAGGATAAATACTATAAAAATGAATATTCTTCCTCGGTTATTATATCTTTTCCGTACTTTACCAGTGGAGGTGGATGATAATCAATTCAGGGAATGAGACAAATGGATTTCCCGCTTCATTTGGCAAGGAAGGAAACCTAGAATTCGATATAACACCTTACAGTTAGGGAAGGAAGGAGGAGGTATGGTTCTTCCTTGCCTGAGAAATTATTTTTATGCCTCACAGATAACCCCTCTGTTATATTGGTGTAATAGGGAATATAAGGCTAGATGGAAGGAAATAGAATTTGGATTAGTTGACAGTTTTCCTCTTCAGGCCTCAATAGCTGACAAAGGATTGATGGCCTAGTTGGAAAAATTTAATAATGCTTGGATAAATCTTACATTAAAAGTATGGCAGAAGGTGGTTAATTCATGTGGAATTAATAACATGTTAAAACTCTTTAGATGGTGTGCATATGATACCGAATTCCTTCCCAACAGAGGAGATAAAAGATTTGAGCTATGGATAAAGAAAGGTCTTACAACCTACCTCTCATTTATAGATAAAAGAGTATTACAAAGTTTCCAAATCCTGCAGGACAAACATGGCCTAGAACATAATGACTTTTTTAGGTACCTTCAAATACGAAACTATGTTAACCAGAGTTGTAGATATACAGACCTATCAACAGTAGAATTAGAATTTTTCAAGATTCTGAATTCGGCTTGCAGTTCAATACCTAGTAAATCAGTTTCTCGCCTATATAATGCACTCTCCCATGCTAAAAATGTAAATACACTGTATATTAAAGAGAAGTGGGAGAAAGAAGTGGGGTTGGTACTTTCAGAGGAGGCTTGGGGGAAAATCTGCAGCTTTCAATGGTCCTCGACTAATTCTTTGACTTGGAGAGAACATTGTTGGAAAAACATTATAAGATACTTCAAGACCCCATATCAGGAAAAATATAAAGATACAAATGTGATGTGTTGGAGAAGGTGCGGCTCCAAGGAGGCAAATCATTTTCATATTTTCTGGGATTGCCCTAAATTAAGTCTATTTTGGGAAGGTATTCATAGAACATTAGTTAAGGTACTTAGGTCCCAGATACCTCTGAACTTTGAGACGCTCTATTTGGGGCATGTATTGTTCCTTGAACAGAAGGAAGATATAAAGTTGCTGCAGGCCCTCTTAGCGGCAAGTAAGAAATCAATCACTAGAAAATGGCTAAATCCAATACCACCTACATTAGAAGATTGGTACGAAATTATCTTGGAAATATTTAAAATGGAAAAGTTGACTTACTCCCTGAGAACTCAAAAAGAAACATTTTATCAAATCTGGAATAAATGGATTGAATATATAACCCCAATGCGAGCAGACTTTAGATGACTCTCCTAATGATTTATATTGCTCTTCTCATCAACACAGTAATATTGCTAACGTAAGCACCCCTAGTCTAAATGTTTGTTTTTTTTGGAAAATAGAGAATTAACACAACTAAAGGGAAAGATTTGGGAAAGGGATAAAAAAAATGAAAAAATTAAGTAAATAAGTACATAGGGATTGGATAATTATGTCTGCGGGCAGGAACAAGCACGAACAAATTGGGATATAAACACCTACAATGGTTGGTATATAGGCTTGTATGCAACATTTTGGACCAGTGGAAATGGTCCAGAAGGGTTGTATGGAAACTATTATTACCATTTTTCTTAACAACTAATTTCATTACTTAGCCTAATAGGTTAGATTTACCACAGTACATAATTATCTATTTAAATGTTTATTTTCCTTTTATATCATCTCAATGTGTACTTAAGAATGTATAAATAATTGTAGTTTTATACATATAAAAAAATGGAAAAGGTTATATGTGTGAAAAAAGTACATGATAATTGTGAATTCCTTATCCAAATAAAAATAAAATTAAAAAAAGATAATTGGTTTATTACTGCCTCCAGTACTGATATAGAGGGATAAGCTTTTCTTGTTTGCCATTGAGACATATTTTTCCAAGTACATGTACATCAATACAGTACTCAGGGAAAAGCAAGAACAAAGTACAGACAATAACACAGAAACTGCACTGCAGATAGAGGAATAAGATTCAAGGACCATGGTGAGATAGATCATGAGGTCGAGTTTCTCTTTATTCTACCAAAGGTCTTCTCAAAAGTCACATGACAGTGGAATAGAAACTGCCCTTGAACCTGATGGTAAGTGTTTTCAAGCTTTTGAATGTTCTGCTCAAAGGATTAATAATGGCTTATTACAGTATTATCACATGTACAAAGATACAGTAATAAAAAACCTTTGTATCCCATCCAGGCAGATGATTTCACCACATCATACAAGGGGAAAGCAATAACTGAATGCAGCATTTCACTTCCAGAGAAAATTCAGCACAGGCTGACATTAGGTTGCACTGTCCATGTAAAAGTAGATTGTGAAGTCAAAAGATCCATGCGATGGACTTTCAGCTGGGTGGTATTTGATTTCAGGCAAAAGGGGGAAGAAGAGCAAGTGAGCAGTGGGGAGAAGAGATGGTCATAGAATAATAAGGTCATATAGTCAGAGTCATAGAAGTGTACAACACAGAAACAATCCCTTTGGGCCATCTAGTTCATGCCAAAACCATTTAAACTACCTGCTCCCATTGATTTGCACCAGACCCATAGCTCTTCTTACCCTTACAATACATCCACCTATCCAAACTTCTCTTGAGCATTGAAATTGAGCTTGCATGTTCCACATTCTCATGATCCTCTGAGTGAAGATATTTCCCTTCATGTTTCCCTTAAACTTTCCACCTTTCACCCTTAACCTCATGACTTCTGGTTCCAGTCCCACACAACCGCAATGGAAAGGGCCTGCTTGTATTTACCCTACCTATACCCCTCATGATTTTATATACCTCTATCAGATCTTCTCTTAGGTGGTCTTTAATTATGTTAGCTGGTTTCCTAAGGTAACGGTAATATGGTCAACAGAGAAGAGGCTGGTTTGTCAGGTGGACTGGACTGTGCCTACAACTCTCTGTATTCCTAGGCAGAGTAGTTGCCATTCCAAGCTGTGAGGCAACCAGAATAGGATGCCCCAGTTGTATATTTTCTCTGCCACCGGTCGGTTCCCCCTGGATACCATGGTTTTCTCTCATGCCCCAAACATATTCAGATTGTTAATTGATTGCAGTAACTTGCACCCACAGTAGGTGGGTGGCAGAATCTGAAAGGAGAAAGTGACAGGGTATATTAAATGAAAAGTTCAGGTTTGAAGAGTTGCTAGATTCATTTATCAAATGTATGTCAAAGTATATAATGAAAGGTATAGCTTGCGTTAACAACCAACTCATCTGGGGATGTGCTGGTGGCAGCCTGCATATGCCACCAAACATTCTGGTGCCAGCTCAGCAGACCTACAATGTCCGTTTAGTGGGGATATAGAATTCCTCTGGTGTTTTGTATCTACCTTGGTCTGCATAGCCTTATGTGAAAAGAAAATGGGAAATATATGTTCAAGGGCAGCTTCTTCAGGTTACTTCTGAAATTTCACACATCCTGACTTGGAAACATATCACCTTTCCTTCATTGTCATTGGGTCCTCGTTCTGGAATTCCGTCCCCAAAATCACAACAGGAGCACCTTCAGCTGAAGGATCGCGATGGTTCGAGAAAGTGGCTCACCGCCACCTTCATACTAGGGATTACGGATAAGGAATAAATACTGGATTTGCCAGTGACAGCCTCATCCTGGAAAATGAATAAATACTTCATCAAAAAAGTATTACAGAACTGTACAAAAGTATCAGGCACATATATATCTCTAGCGTACCTGTGACTGCACAGTACTGTAGTAATTTTTTGTATTGCTCTGTACTGCTGCTACAAAAAAAAACAAAATTCATGATATATGTGAGTGATGATAAATCTGATTCTGATATGGGTCTCTATAGTGGACTGAGAATGGGAAGGGGGCAGAGAGAGGGGATCATGATTGGGAAGAGAGGAAGGGAGGGGGAGGACCAGGAAGCACCAGAGAGTCATTTTGTAATGATCAGTAAACTAATTGTTTGGAATCAAATGACCTTGCCTGGTGATTAAGGGCTGGGTGTGTGTGCACTTGCACTGCCCTGAGTCGCTGGCACTGAATCTGATGCTGTGGCTCAGAAGACACGAGGTGAAGAGGCCTGTGGCGGTGATAGGAGATTCCATTGTTAGAGGAATAGGAATGAAATTTTGTGGATGCAATAGAGACCCGGATTGCACCTTGCTTCCCAGGTTACCAGGGTCAGGGATGTCTCGGATCAGGTATGTGGCATTCTGAAGGGTAAGGTGAGCAGCTTATTATGTAATGGTACCAATGGCACAGGTGAGGAAGGCGAAGAAGTCCTGAAGAGAGAGTCTAGGGAGCTAGGTAGAAAGCTGAAAAGTAGGACCTCCAGGGCAGTAACCTCTGGATTGCTGCCCATGCCACAGTGAGGGTAAGAAGAGGCGTATTTGGCAGATAAATGCATGGTTAATGAACTGATGCTGGGAGCAGGAGTTCAGATTTGTGGATCATTGGGATCTCTTAAGGGGAAGATGCAACTTGTACAAAAGGGATGGGTTATACCTGAACTGGATGGGGACCAATATGCTCATGGGCAGGCTTACTAGAGCTGCTCAAGAGAGTTTAAACTAATTTAGCAGAAGATGGCAATTGCAGTGATAGTTCTGAGGATGGGGCAGTTGGTTTTCAAATAGAGGCAGCCTATGGTGAGACTGCTAGCAAGGAGAGGCTGATACTGTCTCAGTACTTTATACTTGTGTGCTGTAGCACTTACTTTTTATTCGCAGTTATTTTGTAAATAACATTATTCTTTGCATTTCTGGTTAGATGCTAACTGCATTTCATTGGCTTTGTATCTGTACTCGGCACAATGACAATACAGTTGAATCTAATCTAATAATAGGGCAAAATTGCAGTTGGTGGGATGTCTTGCAATATAAAAAGGGGACAAAATCGAGCAGGGTGATGAATGAAGGACTGAAGGTGTTATATTTCAATGCACACAGCATATGGAGTAAGGTAGATGAACTTGTAACACACTCACACATTGGCATGTATGACGTTGTGGGCATCATTGGCTCATAGCTGAAAGACAATTATAGCTGGAAGGTTATTGTTCAAGGATACACATTGTATCAAAAAGACAGGCAGCCGACTAAATAAATCTCCCTTTATCCCCACAGTTTGCTTCCTGCCAATCAATATCCATGGTAGATTATTTCCTGTAACACCACGGGCTCTTAACATGTTATGCAGCCTCATATGTGGCACCTTGTCAAAAGTCTTCTGAAAATCCTAGTACACAACATCCACTGATTCTCCTTGTCTATCCTGCTTGCTACTTTTTCAAAGAATTCCAGTAGATCTGTCAGGAAAGATTTTCTATCAGTGGAACCATGCTAACTTTGGCCTGTTTTATCATGTGCCTCCAAATACCCTAAAACTACGTCCTTAACAATTGTCTCCAACATTTCCCCAGCCAGTGAAATCAGACTAACTGGCCTATAGTTTCCTTTCTTCTACCTGTCTCTTCCTTCTTGAAGAATGGAGTGACATTTGCAATTTTCCACTTCTCCAGAACTATGCCAGACTCTATTGATTCTTGAAAGTTCAGTCCTAAAGCCTCCACAATTGAGGTGTAGATCATCAGGTCCAAATGATTTATCTACTTTCAGAACTTTCAGTTTCCCAAGCCCCTTTTCGTTAGTAATGATAACTTCATTCTCTTCTGCCCCCAACACTTTTGAACTTCTGACATACTGCTAGAGGTGTCCATAGTGAAAACTGATGCAAAATACTTCAAAGATCCAAAGGTCCAATTTAATGTCAGAGAAATGTATACAATATACATCCTGAAATGCTTTTTCTTCGCAAACATCCACGAAAACAGAGAAGTGCCCCAAAGAATGAATGACAGTTAAACGTGAGAACCCCAAAGTCCCTCCCAGCTCCCCCCTCCTGCGCATAAGCGGCAGCGAGCAACAATCCCCCCTCCCCCCCCAGCAAAAAAATACGCACCCGCTACCAAGCGCAAGTGTGAGCTAGGTGATAACAAAGACAGAGACCTTGCAATTACCCCAAAGACTATTTCATTTCATCTGGCATTCGACAAACCACAGGTTCTCTCTCTCCCTAGTAAGGGAAAGGGAAGTGTCCCCCATTTTCACAGCGAGCAGGAGACATAACAACAGCCCACTGGTTTACGATGTTAAAAAGTCTGTTTCGTTGCTTTTTACAAGCTTTGTGCCTGATGATCGCAAAGTTCTCATGTCTTGGGGCCCGTAGTGAAAAATTTTCCGGCCTCCCCAATGACACACGAGTCTCCTGTTGTGGCACTGACCCTCGATCGGCCCGTCTCTGGGCCCCAAGATCTTTGGCTTCTGCATTCGAGTCGGACTCTCAGGCCGAACCTTTGGCATGCCAAACAACACCGGCTGGTCCTGAAACCCTGAGAACGGGTCCCATTCCTGCAAAGAACCGAAGTTTGCGTGTAACTCCAGGTCAGGGTCTTCAAAAGAACCCTGAAGGGGAAAAGTAAAGCTACTGAAGATGGAAATAGAGCTGTTTCCGAAGATGCGAGCAAAGGAGTCGCCGTTTAACACCATCTTAACTCCACCTCCAACTCCTTATTCAGTTAGTCCACCATTTTCCTGTTCTCCATTACTATCTCTCCAGCATCACTTCTCAGCGGTCTGATATCTACTTTCACTTCTCTTATACTCTTTATATATCTAAAGAAACTTTTGGTATCCTCTTTAATATCTTTGGCTAGCTTAACTTTGTATTCCATCTTCTCCCTCTATATGACTTTTTAATTGCCTTTTATATACCTTCTGCTGAATCAACCAGTATGTTCTACTTTTCAATTTAACATATCCTTGACCTCCCTTGTTAATCATGGTGAGGGTCAGTAACTTTAAATTCCTTGGTGTCAGCATTTCAGAGTATCTGTTCTGGAATGAGCACTCATTGCAGTTACAAAGAAGACACAACAGCATTTCTTCTTTCTGAAAAGTTTGTGTTGCTGATGACTGGTGTATTCTACAGGGGTCTTGTGGAGAATGCTTCTTTTTAGAAGCGTCAATGACTTGGATGACAAACTTGATGGCTTTATAGCCAAGTTTGTGGAGGATGCAAAAATAGGTGGAGGAGCAGGTAGTGTTGAGCAAGCAAAGAGGCTACAGAAGGACTTCGACAGATTAGGAGAAAGGGGAAAGAAGTGATATGGAATATAGTGTCAAGAAGTGTATGGTCATGCATTTTGGTAGAAGAAATAAAAGGGTAGACTACTTACTAAATGGGGAGAAAGTTCAAAAATCTGAGGTGCAAAGGGACTTGGAAATCCTCATGCAGAATTCCTTAAAGGTTAATTTGTAGGTTGAGTCAGTGGTGAGGAAAGCAAATGAGAAGTTAGCATTCATTTCGAGAGGACTAAAATATAAAAGCAAAGATGTATTGTAGAGGCTTTGTAAAGCACTGGTGAGGTGTCTTTTGGAGTATAATGAGCAGTTTTAAGCCCCTTATCTTAGAAAGGATGTGCTGACGTTGGAGAGGATTCAAAAGAGGTTCACAAAAATGATTCCCGGATTGAAAGGTTTGTCATGAGTAGCATTTGATGGCTCCAGGCCTGTATTCGTTGGAATTCAGAAGAATGGAGGAGAAATCTCATTGAAACCCATTGAATGTTGAAATGCCTCTATAGAGTCAATATGGAGAGGATCTTTTCAATGGTGAGGAAGTCTAGGACCAGAGGACACAGCCTTGGAATAGAGGGACACCCTTTTAACATGGAGATGAGGAGGATTTCTTTAGCCAGAGAATGGTGAATCTGTGGAGTTTGTTGCCACAGGTGGCTGTAGAGGCCAAGTCATTGGGTATATTTAAGGCAAAGGTTTATAGATTCTTGATTAGTCAGGGCATGAAGGGATATGGGGAGAAGGCAGGAGATTGGGGCTGAGAGAGAAATGGATCAGCCTTGATGAAATGGTGGAGCAGACTCAATGGGCCAAATGGCCTAATTCTGCTCCTATATCAAGGTTTTACAGTCTCTTCAAATCACGACAGGTTAAGATACCAGAATCGCCAAATTTATGAGGGAGTCATGCTAATTTGCACTTAAGTAAAAAGGACAGATTTTATTCAATGAAGCAATATTAAAAAAGAATAATATATGAGTAATTATTTAACTTCAGTTCATAAATAATAAAGCAATTATGGAGTAATGACTTTTGAATTGCTGTATTAATTCCCAGTAATGCCTCCCCTATTACATTGACACATCAATATCTTTTCAATTGTATTGTTAATCATTGCAAGTTATTGGTTCAATAGTTTGTGGAATGTACATTAGTCTGGTAAAAACCATATAGAAGGTGACTGAGTAAGCATCTGGTCTCAGGTTGTCTATTGTGTAGTCCCAAAAGTCAGAGTCTAATATTCATATGTTATTTTTTCTCCAAAAAAGAGCTTAATTTTATTTTATTATACAGTATTTTCATTATTCTTGGTCCATTCTTTACAAAGACAAACATAACAGAAGCTTCAAATTAGGAGGCGGGAGGAGAAGATAGCAGCATGCCGTGCGTGCAGCTCTCCGGTGAAAATGATATCGTATCCATTAAATAGGGGCCGTGAACAATTCTGATTTGATGGAGACAGACGTGAAAGCACAGAGGAACATCTGGAGAAATTTCTGAAATGCCGGTTTGCTGCCGCTGTTACTGGGCGATCGAGAATCTTCCGGAGGGAAGGCCCCAAAATCCCTGGCTTTGCCTGCTGCTGGCGACCGAGTCTGAGGTCGAAGCGTTCGGCTAGAGATGGTGCTCAGTACTTGGTGTCGGGGGCTGATCGGAGGCTCGAAGTTTTCGGACGACTCAGAGTTGGACCGTGGTCGGGCATGGCAGGGAGAGTTTTCTTCCTTTTCCCGTCTGCGTGAGATGTGGGACATTCGAGAGACTTTGAACTCTTTTACTGTGCCATGGCCTGTTCTTCATCAAGTTATGGTATTGTTGCACTGTTGTAACTATATGTTATAATTATGTGGTTTTGTTAGTTTTTTCAGTCTTGGTCTGTCCTGTGTTTTATGATATCACACCGGAGGAAATATTGTATCATTTCTTAATGCATGCATTACTAAATGACAATAAAAGAGGACTGTGTGTCCTCATAATCTAAAAAAAATTAAGACACAATCATCATTCTCCAGAATGCTTTCCCGCCTTGTAGGTCCCACCAGTCCCAGAAGACTAAGAAGCCAGTGGACAGTGCTCGATGTCCAGGGACACCTGGGCACAGACATTTCCTTGGGCATAACCAGGCAGTTAGCAAAGGTTGAACCTCAAATTATGTGTTGCTTGAATCTGTGACCAGTCACCTTGGCGAGTACCAGAAGCAGATAGTCGAGGAGTGTTCCCTGTTCCCCGATTTCTTGTTGATTTTCAGCTTGGATATTCCTGGGAAGTAAAAATAAAAGGAATACAGATTCTGAAAATCTGGAATAAAAACAGAAAAAGCTGGATCAGCCAGCAGCTCAAGCTTGGGAAGACAGACAGGTACTCTTTCAGGTTTGAGACTCCCTCAGCTCTGATGAAGGGTGTCAAACCTGAAACATTATACAAAGACTTTGATGGTGCAGGGGCAGGAATGGCTACTTCAAGTGCCAGGCTTCAGATGTTTCAGAAAGGATAGGGAGGGAGGCAAAAGATTTGGGGGCATAACACTGTTGATCAGGATAGTGTCATGGCTGCAGAAAAGGAGGAGGTCATGGACAGGTTGTCTATGGAGTCTCTGTGGGTGGAAGTTAGGAACAGGAAGGGGTCAATAACTCTACTGGGTATTTTTTATAGACCACCCAATAGTGACAGGGACATTGAGGAGCAGATAGGGAGACAAATTCTGGAAAGGTGTAATAATAACAGGGCTGTTGTAGTGGGAGATTTTAATTTCCCAAATATCGATTGCATCTCCCTAGAATGAGGGGTTTAGATGGGGTGGAGTTTGTTAGGTGTGTTCAGGAAGGTTTCTTGACACAAAATATAGATAAGCCTACAAGAGAAGAGGCTGTACTTGATCTGGTATTGGGAAATGAACCTGGTCAGGTGTCAGGTCTCTCAGTGGGAGAGCATTTTGGAGATAATGATCACAATTCTATCTCCTTTACCAAAGCATTGGAGAGGGATAGGAACAGACAAGTTAGGGAAATGTTTAATTGGAGTAAGGGGAAATATGAGGCTATCAGGCAGGAACTTGGAAGCATAAATTGGAAACAGACGTTCTCAGGGAAACATACAAAAAATGTGGCAAATGTTCAGGGAATATTTGCTTGGCATTCTGCATAGTTCCATTGAGACAGGGAAAGGATGGTAGGGTACAGGAACTGTGGTGCACAAAGGCTGTTGAAAATCTAGTCAAGAAGAATAGAAAAGCTTACGAAAGGTTCAAAAAAAACTAGGTAATGATAGAGACCTAGAAGATTATAAGGCCAGCAGGAAAGAGCTTAAGAATGAAATTCGAAGAGCCAGAAGGGGCCATGAGAAGGCCTTGGTGGACAGGATTAAGGAAAACCTCAAGGCATTCTACAAGTATGTGAAGAGCAAGAGGGTAAGACATGAGTGAATAGGACCAATCATGAGTGACAGTGGAAAAGTGTGTATGGAACCGGAGGAGATAGCAGAGGTACTTAATGAATACTTTGCTTCAGTATTCACTATGGAAAAGGATCTTGGCGATTGTAGGGATGACGTGCAGCGGTCTGAAAAGCTTGAGCATGTAGATATTAAGGAAGAGGATGTGCTGGAGCTTTTGGAAAGCATGAAATTGGATAAGTCACCGGGACCAGATGGGATGTACCCCAGGCTACTGTGGGAGTCAAGGGAGGAGATTGCTGAGCCTCTGGCGATGATCTTTGCATCATCAATGGGGACGGGAGAGATTCCAGAGGATTGGAGGGTTGCAGGTGTTGTTCCCTTATTCAAGAAAGGAAGTAGAGATAGTCTAGGAAATTATAGGCCAGTGAGTCTTACTTCAGTGGTTGTTAAATTGATAGAGAAGATCCTGAGAGGCAGGATTTATGACCATTTGGAGAGGCATAATATGATTAGGAATAGTCAGCATAGCTTTGTCAAAGGCAGGTCATGTCTTACGCGCCTGATTGAATTTTTTGAGGATGTGACTAAACACTTTGATGAAGGCAGAGCTGTAGATGTAGTGTATATGGATTTCAGCAAGGCATTTGATAAGGTACCGCATGCAAGGCTTATTGAGAAAGTAAGGAGGCATGGGATCTAAGGGGACATTGCTTTGTGGATCCAGAACTGGCTTGCCCACAGAAGTCAAAGAGTGGCTGTAGATGGATCATATTCTGCATAGAGGTCAGTGACCAGTGGTGTGCCTCAGGGATCTGTTCTGGGACCCTTACGTTTTGTGATTTTTATAAATAACCTGGATGAGGAAGTGAAGGGATTGGTTAGTAAATTTGCTGATGACACAAAGGTTAGGGGTGTTGTGGATAGTGTGGAGAGCTGTCAGAGGTTACAGCAGGACATTGATAGGATACAAAACCGGCCTAAGAAGTGGCAGATGGAGTTCAATCCGGATAAGCGTGAGGTAGTTTATTTTGGTAGGTCACATATCATGGCAGAATACAGCATTAATGGTAAGACTCTTGGCAGTAAGGAGGATCAGAGGGACCTTGGGGTCCGAGTTCATAGGACACTCAAAGCTGCTACACAGGTTGACTCTGTGCTTTAGAAGTCATTTGGTGCATTGTCCTTTATCAATCGTGGGATTGAGTTTAAGAGCCGTAAGGTAATGTAACAGCTATATAGGACCCTGATCAGACCCCACTTGGAATACTGTGCTCAATTCTGATCTCCTCACTACAGGAAGGATATGGAAACCATAGAAAGGGTGCAGAGGAGATTTACAAGGATGTTGCCTGGATTGGGGAGCATGCCTTATGAGAATAGGTTGAGTGAACTTGGTCTTTTCTCTTTGCAGCGACGGAGGATGAGAGGTGACCTGTTAGGGGTGTATAAGATGATGAGGCATTGATCGTGTGGATAGTCAGAGACTTTTTTCCAGGCTGAAATGGCTAGCATGAGAGACTATATTTTTAAAGCGCTTGGAAGTAGGTACAGAGGAGATGTCAGGCGTAAGTTTTTTATGCAGAGAGTGGTGAGTGCGTGGAATGGGCTGCCGGCGATGGTGGGGTCTTTTAAGAGACTCCTGGATAGGTACATGCAGCCTAGAAAAATAGAGGGCTATGGGTAACCCTAGGTAGTTCTAAGGTAAGGACATGTTCGGTGCAGCTTTGTGGACCAAAAGGCCTGTACTGTGCTGTAGGTTTTCTATGTTTCTATTGCTTTCACAGATCCTGCCTGTCCACTGAATTTTTCCATCATTTTCTGTTTTAATTGGTTAAAATCTCTCCTCTTGTTTCTAATCTTCCTTTGTTTTCAAAACCGTTGATTAAGTGCCCTTTAACTCTCCAATTCCGCTCATTCTTGCCTGTAGATAGTGTTTGACCTCTTCCGAGGTCCCCAGATAAAACCATAGATTTGGAAAAAATTACCTTTAAAATAGTTTGGGGTGGATTTACTGATGATGTTAAGATACGACCATGTGGTTCCTGTCAACAAACAGGGATCATGGGAAGTGGGTCACTATACTCAAGACCTCCCTGGCTGATGGATTATAAGGCTGCCATAGAGGTGAGGGAAAATATGAAGGAGAGGTCAGGAGATATGTAATCTCACCCCTTCCATTGAACAGAAGATACAAACCTTGGGTGCAGTAGGCTCAAAGACAGCACCTATCCCGCTGTTATCAGACCCTTGAACAGACCTCTGATGCACTTAAAGGTGGACATGTGATCTCCCAATCTACCGCATCATGAACCTTGCACTCTATTTGTCAACCTGTACAGCACTTGCTCTGTAAACGTAGCATTATATTCTACACTCTGTCTTCCTTCATACCAACCCCGATGTGTTTGGATGGCATGCAAACAATAGCCTTTCACACGTGACAGATAGATAGATAGATAGATAGATATACTTTATTAATCCGGAGGGAAATTTGGTTTTGTTACAGCCATACCAACCAAGAATGGAGCATAACCAACCAAGAATAGTAGTAGCGATGTGATCAGTCAGGTCACGTTTGATGTTCTTCGGAGGGGTTGTCCATTGGTAGGTCCTCAGCTGGTTGTATGGACCGATCCAAGATCCACATATTTTGGCATAGGGTGGATTCACTTAATGGAGTAAATCTGTGCATAACTTTGTTTAATGTGGGGGAGGATGAGGCACAGATGGCCACAACACAGTCCTTGACAAATCAGCATCTAGTGGCAAGGAATACAAGACAACCTGGGACCTTTCAGTGCTGCAGCATTTCTCCACTCTCACTGTCATTGTGACATGTCATTATCTTCCACCTTGATCTTATCACCATGGGTGAGGCCACCAGGAGCAAAGCACCAGATGGCTAAACTCCAAACGACATTGTCCTCAGCAACCCAGGAACTCACAAACCTCTCTCCCTTGAGAAGGCAACGATGCCTAAAGAAGGAGACAATAATACCCATGTTGGTTCCAGATCTCGAACTCGCAGGATTGCTGCACCGATGGAGTGAGGAATAGGCTGATCATGTTGAGGAGATAGCAATGAGTCTCTTCACTGTGTATGGCTGTAGTAAAGACCAAGAGTCCCCCCAGTAGTGTGTTAAGTATGTAAACCATGAAAGGCTCAGGCACGCAGTTATAAACACATCTACATCCCGCTTGGGACCCGTTAACTTGCATATTTTAGCGGACTTGCTGTGGTTTTTCTCCTCATTTTGCTAGGAATAGGTGAACATTATTGCTCTGATTTCTGTTGGCAAGACCACCTCATGTGGCACGTGCATTGATGGTGCCATTGTGTGTGTGAATGGTACTGGAGAAACCGCTGAGGGAGGACCGCAGGAAAGCCTCTTCCCACCTCCGGAGAGGTGACACCAACATGAAATGGATGAAGTCATGTTAGAACATGCAAAAAATGTGTCATTGCTGCATTATACAGAGAAGGAAATTGATCCAACTTCCAGGATTACTCGTGTGCTTCAGTTACAAATGATAACTCAGAGACAGGATTCCAATACTAATTCTAAATGTATCCTACCTTTTCACTAAAATTTATCTTTCCCTCCAATTTCCTTTAACAATTAATCACGATCGCAATCAATGGTGAGCTTCTGGGAAAACCACGCAGGGGTGATTTTGCTAAAAGTTCCTCATTGCTTGAGATTGTGATTGGGTTGTGAAAAGAAACTGGAGGAAAAACAAATTAGAATTAGCAAGAAGGAGGATACAGCTTAAAATCAGTGTTAGAGTCCTGACTCTGAATTGGCAACTGTCCCATGAAGATGACAAAACTGTCCAGTGCTTAATATGTCAGTGCTATCCCACCACTGGGCCATTCTAATCGTGCGTGCAAACCCTATTGGGTGCCTTACAGATCCCTGTTTGACCTGATGTCGACTCCACTGCTAGACCTAATTTTAACCTTACTGTTGAATCTGACCTCAGTCCCAATGTGAGACCTGACCTTAACCTTACTGCTAGACCTGAACTTGTACCTGCTGCCCGAGCTGATCTGCTTCTTCTGAGGTTTTACACCTCACATGGAGCCAAGAATAATTTCAAGAGTAATTTTGGTAGAAGAAGAATAGATAAAGAGTAAATCTTGCATATCAAAATCTTTCCTTCATGTCAGATTCTCTCTCTGTATCAGGGCAGGTCTCCTTCACTGGGAAGAGAATATTTTCCTATTGAACAATCAGGAAATGCTCAGCAGGTCAGGCAAAGAGTAAGTGTATTGATTGTTCAGGTCAGTGAACTGTGAAAAGTGCGGTCAGACTTTAAGCAGGAAAATGTTGGAAGAAAGACCTAAGGGAGGAGATGTGAAAAATCTAGAAAAACAAAATTAATGATTAGCCACTTTATCATTGGCATTGCTTGTCCAAAAAGAAAGATTGGAAACTTGGGTTTTGATTCAGAATTGATGAAAGTGATGTTGTTTCTGGGAGGCTGTAAAGTGCCTACCAAAAATAAATGGTGTTATGTATAAGTTTTGGCTGGGTTCTATGGCTGCCTCTTTATCTGATTAATTTATTTAACTATCTTGCTCATACAAGACAGTGTTGTTTGGTGAATGCTCTTCTTGCCAAAGAATGGAATCTGTTCAGGAACAACAGTGCTCAAATTAGAGTTCTCTTTTTCCACAATGTCTACCAGCACACTCTTTCTCCCACACTTCAACCCTCGCTTCTTTTCATCTCCACTCCATTTCCCTTCTCATCTCACCTCTCCACTGCTCCTTCTCTTCTCTACCCTCTTTCCACCTTCGTTAGTTCCCCCACACCTCTCTTTTTGAAAGATAAAGATGGTGGGCCAGCAGTGTAGCAATTAGCAGTAAGGTGTAAAATTGAGATCTGATACCCATTATTGTCTATTAGGAGTTTGTACGTTCCCCTGTGACTACTTGGGTTTCCTCCAGGTGCTCCAGTTTCCTCCCACAGTCCATAGATGTACAGTTAGGGTTAGTGAGTTGTGGGTTAGTTAGTTTTGCCAGCACTAGAAGTGTGGCGACACTTGCAAGCTGCCTCCAATGCAATCCTCACTAATTTGATTTGACGCCAAATGACCTATTTCACTATATTTCACTATATGTTTCGATA